>NC_137786.1:114517815-114852815 GCF_963383645.1 Muscardinus avellanarius | reverse complement strand
TTATCTCTCCTTTGTCTTATATTAAATCCACTTCATATCACTATAGCAGAAACTCTACATTGGTTCCTAAAATACTACTACAAATTTACTATCTCTGATCAACTCATACTCTCATTCTATTCAACCCTATCTGAGACTTTACCCTATTCTTCCATTTACTCCTTCACTTTCCTCCTTACTCAACCTTCACTGTTGAATACAATACAAATAGCCCTTGAATATACCAGCTGACACCTAAAGACTGAGAGAAATCTATGAAAAGCAACAAACTTTTAAATCATGAGAAGAAGGAACAACAAGGGAGCAATGAGCTCCCACAACCCCACATCAATAAAACATGATAATACAGAATTGCAAGAATCTCCAGAAGGTCAAATCAGGAATGTAACTGTAGAAATAATACAGGACTTCCTAAAATAATTTAGAGAGAGTCTGAAAGAAATGAATGATGCAATCACTGAAGTGAAGGCATCAATTCAAACTATAAACAATCAATTAGACCACATGAAGAATAGATCATGCTTTCAGAAGATTATCACTCCAAAAACAAATGCATAGTTTGTAACCTAGAAAAAACAATTCAACCGCAGGAATTGGACATTGAAGAAATATGGGCCCATCTTCAAAGAGCTAACCTAATAATAATTGGAATAGAGAAGGAACAAGAAGGTGAAACTAAAGGATCAACAATCTCTTTAAGGAAATAATAACACAAAATTTTCCAAACATAGACCAGGAGGTCAATACATAGGTACAGACAACATATAGAACCCACTTTAGACAATATCAGAGAAAAGTTTACCCATGCCACATAATAGTCAAAATGACCAATGTCAAGGAGAGAATCTTAAAGGCAACAAAAACATAGGTCCAAGTGACATTCAGAGAAAACCAGTTAGAATCACTCCATACTTCCCAAAACAAGTCATAAAACTTAGAAAGGCCTGGAGTAATATTTTTCAAACTCTGAAAGGAATCTTGCAGGTAAAACTTTCCTACCCAACAAAATAATCTCTCAAATTAGAGAGGGGCATAAAATTCTCCATGACAAACAGAAGCTGAAGGAATTTATGTCTTCAAAACCAGCACTAGAAAATACTCAAAGAGAATACTCAGAGAAAATACCCAAAGATAGTAGATGCAAAGAAGAAATAAGTACTACACTCCAGAACCAGAGAAACAAGAATTTCCATCCAGCAGACAAATCAGCAAAGAACAAACAGTATTTTAAACAGAAGTAAAATCTCTACATGTTAGGAATTAAAAATCATCTCTTAATAATCACACTAAATGTAAATGGCCTCAACTCCCCCCCAAAAAAGACATAAAATGGCAAACTGATTAAAAACCAGCTGCTTGTAAGAAACACACCATACAAGTAAAGATAGTAACAAACTTAAGGTAAAGGGCTGGAGGAAGTTAATCCATGCCAATGAAACTTGAAGACAAGCAGAAGTAGCAACTATGATATTAGACAAGTTAGACTTTAAGCCCAAGCTTTTTAGAAGAGACAAAGAAGGTATTTTTTACTGATAAAGGGAACAGTCCAGAAAGAGAAAATAATGATAATCAACATTTATGCCCCAAACATAGGTGCAGCTACGTTCATAAAATAAACTCTTTGTGACATTAAGTCACACATAAATCCCAATACAATAATACAGGGAGACTTCAACATACCTCTCGCACATTTAGAGTGATCTTTTAGACAAAAGGTCAATAAAGATACCTCAGAACTAAAGAACATCATTAATCAAATGGACCTGATAGACACATATAGAATATTGCACCCAACTACAGCAGAGTTCACATTTTTCTCAGCTGCTCAGAAAAACTTCTCCAAAATAGATCACATCCTGGGACACATAGTGAGCACTAGCAAATTCAAAAAATGTGCCATACTTCCCTGTGTCTTTTCAGACCATAATGGAATGAAATTAGAAATAAACTCTAAGAAGACCCAGAGTAACCACATAAACATGTGAAGACTGAACACCACACTTCTAAATGAAGAATGTGTTATAGATGAAGTAAGGGGTGAAATCAAGAAATTTCTAGAAGCAAACAAAAATAGAGATACAACATAGCAAAATCTCTGAGACACTTTGAAGGCAGTATTAAGAGGAAAATTCATAGCACTGAGTGCTCACATAAGAAAAATAGAAAATCAAAAAATAAATAACCTAATGACCCACCTCAAAGCCATTGAAAAAGAGGAACAATCTAACCCCAAAGCCAGTAGAAGAAAGAAAATTATTAAATTCAGAGCAGAAATTAATGAAGTAGAGTATAAAAAAATAATACAGAAAAATCAACAAAACCAAAATCTGGTTTCTTGAAAAATAACAAGATAGATAAGCCACTAGCCAACCTAACTAAAAAAAAAAAGAAAAGAAAATAATCAAAACAAATTACGAATATAAGAGATGAAAAAGGAGACATTACTACTGACAGTGTAGAAATCCAGAGGATTATCAGAAACTACGTTGTAAAACTATACTCCAACAAAATAGAATACCTGGAGGAAATTGACAACTTTCTAGATAAATATAACCTGCCTAAAATGAATCAAGAAGATTGAGAAAAAAATTTTTTTTATTGGTGCACTGTATTCATACATCATAATGGGATAAAAAAAAAAAAACTTCTGTAAACATACATACACACATCACCCAGTTATCCCCTACCCAATCCCCACCCCATTCCCTACCCATCCCTCCTTCCCATGCTTGGCTTAGTGGTTGACATCTAGTATTATAGCAATTTATACAAAATTAACAATGATAATTTCACATAACAGATTCATTTGTCTGAAATCAAACTTTTGATGATTTAGAGATAACATTTCAATATTTCTTTTTGCTTTCTTTCTTACCAGGAGATATTTTTAAGGTGAAACTATCATACATTTATTTATTTATTTTTCAGAAAAAAACTCTATCCGAACATGAAATATGAACTCTAAATACCCAAAACAATCTCGAAAAAGAACAAAGCTAGAAGATGTACATTGTTTGATTTCAAACCTTATAAAACTACAATAATTGAAACAGTGTAGTACTTCTATAAAGGGAGATATATAAACCAGTGGAGTAAAATAAAAAGCATAGAAATAAATTCTTCCATATATGGTCAAGTTATTTTTGACAAAGTTTCCACGAACATTTGGTGAAAGAAATAATAATCTTTTCACTAAATATTGTTGAAAAATAATAATTACATGAAAAAGAATAAAATTGGACCCTTACCTAAAACCATATATAAATATTAACTCAAAACAGATAAAAGACCTAAATATAAATCTTAAGACTATAAACTTTTAGAATAAAATCTGGGTCATAAAACTTTACAACACTGAAGTTGGCAGTGATTTCTTGGATATGATTTCAAATGCACAGGCAACAAAAGGGTAAACAAACAAACTCCCTAAAAAAATTAAAAAATATTATACATCCAAAGACAATGTAAACAGAGTTATGTTACTGATAGAAAGGGGTAAAATATTTCCAAATGCTGTATCTGAACATATATTAATATTTCAACTAGAAATCCTAAAAATTAGCAACAATAAAAGCAAACAATACAATTTAGAGATATATAAAAGACTAAAATAAATAATGAATCTCCAAAGATTACCAATCTTAGTTGTCTGCTGGATGGAAAATCTTGTTTCTCTGGTTCTGGTGTGTAATACCTATTTCTTCTTTGTAGTTAATCTATTTGAGTATTTTCTCTAGCGCTGGTTTTGAAGACATAAATTCCTTCAGTTTCTGTTTGTCATGGAAGCTTCTCGTTTTTCCATCTAATTTGATAGATAGTTTTGCTGGGTAGAAAATTTTTGGCTGGAAGTTGTATTCTTTCAGAGTTTGGAATATGTTACTCCAAGCCCTTCTGGCTTTCATGACTTGGTTTGAGAAGTCTGGAGTAATTCTAATTGATTTGCCTCTGAATGTCACTTGGCCTTTTGTTTTTGTTGCCTTTAAGATTCTCTGCTTGGCTTCCACAGTGGTCATTTTGACAATTATGTGTCATGGGGAACCTCTTCTCTGATCCTGTCTAAAGGGAGTTCTATATGTTTCCTGGACCTGTGCATCAACCTCTTGCTCAATGCTTGGAAAATTTTCTGCTATTACTTCTTTGAAGATATTATTGATACCTTTGGTTTCACCTTCTTTTCCCTCCTCTCTTCCCATTTTTCTTAGGTTAGCTCTCTTAAAATGGGCCCATATTTCTTCAATGTCAGATTCCTGCTATCTGATTTTTTTTCTAAGTTATAAATTATGCATTCATTTTTGGAATGTTCCACTTCTAGGAGCGAGATTCTATTCTCCATGTGGTCTAATCAATTGTTTATACTTTGAATTGAGGCCTTTACCTCAATGATTGCATCCTTTATGTCTTTTAGGCTCTCTCTAAATTCTTTTCAAAGGTCCTGTATTATTTCTACAGTTATATTTCTGATTTGATCTTCTGGAGATCTTGAATTTCTTTGTTATCAGGTTCTGATAATATGGGGTTGTGGGCATTCGTTGCTCTATTGTTGTTCCTCTTTCCCATGATTTCAGAATTTTGTGTCTTCCTTGGGTCACTATGAATTCACTTAGGGTGCTCTGTTATCTTGAGTCTGTGGTAATCTCAGTCACCACTACTCCTTTACTGGGTTTTATCGCAAATCTCTGACCCAGAGAGTTAATTGAGGCTGCTATAGACAGTGGGGGTGCCGGGCTGGGCTTTTTTCCATGGGGAGCTGCGACTAGGGTGTGATATCTCTGCCACCGCTACTCCTTCACTGGGTTGGACTGCAAAATCTCAGACCCAGGGAGATTATCAAAGTCCCTGGGCATGCAGTACAGGGATTTCTCCTTTAGGGGCCACAATTTCACTCATGGTTATTGTGCTTGTTGATCAGGAGCTGTTGAGGGCACAGTGAACTTGCTGGTGCTGCTGGCAATATAGCACCGCTGCCATGCCCTCAACCATGAGGCTGATGCTGCTGGCAATATGGCACCGCTGCCATGCCCTTGGCTGTGAGGCTGGCATATTTCTTTTCTGGTTTTGAGCTCTATTCTGAGTCCCTGGAAGGCATGATGAGCTTGACCAATGGGAGTTTTAGACGTTCTTTGCGCTGAAAGAACTGCTGAATTATACCCAAATGATCCACAGCTGCTCACTTCAGCTCCTTGCTTACCTTTCGTCTCTAGAGCCTGGTGCTGTGAGGGAAAATGGTGCTGGCGTGGCCCTGCTGCTGCATTGCAGGCTTGATTTCTGGTCTCTGGTTGTTCTTCTAGTCTTTTTTTCTCTGTCGCTTGTGTTTTCATTTTTTATTTCTCTGCTGATGGAGTCTTCTGGCTATGAAAAGCGCTGATTTTGTGGCAATAGAAATCAAGTTTTAGCAGGGCTCATAAACGCTGCTTTTCTTGGTCTCCATCTTCCGATTTAGAAAATTTAAACCAACCAATAGCAATCCAAGAGATTGAAACACTAATAAAGAGCTTACCAACAAAGAAAAGCCCAGGACCAGATGGTTTCCCAAGTGAATTTTATAAAACCTTTATAGAAGACCTAATCCTGATACTTCTCAATCTAAAAAAACAGAAACTCTCCCAAATATATTCTATGAAGCCAACATCACATTTATACCAAAACCAAATAAAGACAGCTCAAGGAAGTAAAACTATAGGCCTACAGAGAGAGTGTAGGTTTTGCTACACTCTTTGGGAGCTCCTCATACATCAGAAAGGATGACCGTCTAGCACTATTATTGTAGAGAACTTATTCAGTGGCATTCTGTCACTGAGAAGCAAATTCAACTTTAAGAGGTTAGATGACTTACTCATGCTACTTGAAGTGGAGCTGGAAGCATCTCAGCTGACTCCAAAGTTGCACAGAGAATGCCCTCCCCTAAGGATCAATCACTTGTTCTCTTTCATGTGTGTGAGTGTGTGTGTGTGTGTGTGTGTGTGTGTGCGCGCGCGCGTGTGCACGTGCACGCACGCGCATGTGTTTCTGTGTGTTGGGGGACGGGTGTTTGTCCCCAAGGTCAGTGTCAACTGTAGGTTCCCTTAAGAGCATTTTGCAAGTCTCATGATCTTATCCCATTTAGATCTCCCTTCCACCCTTCCTCACCACCTGTTTTCTATGGCAAGCAGCCAGTTTCTAATCAAGTCAGGTGGGTGGTTTGACCTACAAGGTCAGTGTTTTTTAAAATGTTGTCCTTAAACAGCTGTACTGGCATCACTTGGTAACATGTTAAAAATGCAAACACTTGCTCCCCACATTCAGATCCAAAAATCAGAAACTGGCAGTGGGGGAAGCGTTTGTTTTTGTTTTTTTAAACAAGATTTCCATGTAATTCTGGTGGAGGCTTAAATTTAAGAAACACTGCTGTAGGTCATACAGCCATTCTGGTCAAACAGCTGTGCCTTCTCAGTGTGGTGCCAGACCCTGGAACAGCCTTGCCCTGCTTCTCATTAAACCCCGCTTGTCTCCTGTGGGCAGTCCTCTGCTCTCCATGAAATATTTCCACTCTATATTCAGGACAGCTCTGCCTTTAAAAGTCTTTAAAAATATGTCCTTACATCTCTTTACATCAAGCCTACATTAGGTTATTGAAATAAATATTTCTATAAAAGCCAAGTATACATACATACATACCTCCAGTACTGTGTTTAAACACAAAGAAGAGATAGGTCCCATTGGGTATCTATGCATTGAATTATGAAGCTATTAAGAAAAAAATGTATTTTCTCTGACACACAGACATGAGTAGTGCTTAACAAATGGTTTTTACCCACTCATTAAAATAGTTGGAAAGGAATTGGGCATGGTGGCACACACCTGTAACACTAGTACTTAAGAGGTTGATACAGAAAGATAGCAAGTTCAAGGCCAGTCTCATCAACTCAGCAAGACCTTCAGCAACTTAGAAGATTCCATTTCAAAATAAAAAATAAGCCATATGTGGTGGTACATGCTTGTAATCCCAGCATTTGGGAGGCTGTGACAGGAGGATTGCAGTTCTAGACCAGCCTCAGCTACATAGTGAGATCCTTTACAACTTATTGAGACCTTGTTTCAAAATAAAGAATAAAAAATAGAGCTTGTGTGTATCTCAGAAGTAGAATTCCCTTGGGTTCCATCCTCAGTACTGTAAAAATAAAAACAGAAAATAGGGCTAAGTTGTCAGTTGGAGGTAGAATGCCCCTGGGTTCAATACCCAGTGTAACACCCAGTTTGAGAAGTCCCCAAAGACTACCAGGAGACCATCACCATATGCAAAATTTGGACTCTCAGATCTCACCAACACAGTGGATCTGTACCTAGAGCCTTGATCAGGAGCTAGACAAAGCTTTTATGGTGGTTAGAATAGAAGTGGGGGAACTACATAGCTACATAATTGGATGACTTCTGAGCAAGGTTAGTCTGGTCAAAGGGATTGGTCCATACTGACCACCTCAGCTTAAACTTTTTAAGAGCAGATGTTTGGGTTTTAACAGTCAGTATTCATCTGGGAAAACAGCCAATTCTTAGCTGACCAAGGTCAATCCTGGCTGCAGCTCTTGGCTGATAGTTTAGAGACAGATTCTCTGTCTACCTAACTCTTATTACAGTTGTCAGGGTTGTTCACCCAGTACCCCCCACCCAAAAAAAAAAAGAAATAAGGAAAAGAATAGTTGAACCCTTGATTCTGTACATTATTAGGAAGCTATAGTACAGATTGACTCACAGAACAACTTAATGGTGAAATAACTAAAAACAAGATATTACTGAAATTGCTATAGATTTTCATAAATGCAAATGCATACCCCTAGATATAGCTTTGCACAGTTTACTTTTACCAAAGCAAAAGGAGACACTTGTTTTCATGGATTTACAATTCTCAAAGGTTCAAAGGTCTTGAGAAAAACATTCTATTATTCCCCAATTAAATTTTACTTCATAATATTTTTTTCCACATGTTTTGTTTAGGTTAATTTCTTCATTAAGTAACAATTAATTTTTCATATTATAGAAACTGTATACCCATTGAAAAATGATAAATCAACCTTCTTAAATCCTTATTTGGTATTTTTCTTTATTTTTGCAATTCAATTTCACAATTAATAATATTCATCAAGAGAATGTAACTCTTTTGTAGAGACAGATGCAAAAATCCAATTCTGGAGTCTTTGTCTAATACCCAAATCATGTTCTCTATCCTCATTTTTAAAATATACTGGTTACAAATATTAATACCACACACATTATATTTCAGTGAGTTTGTGGTCAAATTAAATAAAATGTAGTTATTAATATGCATTAATCTCTTCCCTAAAGATAAATAGAATCTCTTTTTGTTCAGACTTTCAAGGCAGTGAGTACAAAGCTTCCTCCCATTTTTCAGAGACTGAATAGAAAGAAGTAAGGCATGTTTTATGGATGTTACCAATGAGAGAAATCCAAGGGCAGGAAGAAGGGAGTGGAAAGTGCCATGTGTACTCCTCAGGGATTCTGCATAGCTCTATGATAGCCCACCTTGCTGTACAGCCCTTCCTGCCATTGTAGTTTGTCTTTGCAACTAAGAGAGCATCAACCTTCTCTTTAGAGGAAAAAAAAATAAACTTTCAAACCTACTCAGATAACAGGTTTCTTTCTTTCTTTCTTTCTTTTTTTTTTTTTTTTTTTGGTGGTGGTGGTACCAGGGTTCCTGGAAGCCCTTCTACCTCCGGGCTACACTCCCAGACCTAGTTTTACACTTTTATTTGGAAACAGGGTCTCCTAAGCCAGCACGCATGGCTGGCTTCGAACCTGCATGATCCTCCTGTCTCTGCCTCCCAAGCACAGGGATTACAAGCGTGCGCCACCACGCCCGGCCAGATAACAGGTTTCTGATAGTTATTTTCTATATTTATGATAAGAAAGGGTATATATTAAGTCCCATACTCTAGATATATCTAAACATGCTTTGCTAGACATAGTATGTTATTATTGACTCAAAGTTACTAATC
Organism: Muscardinus avellanarius; assembly: GCF_963383645.1. NCBI lineage: Eukaryota > Metazoa > Chordata > Mammalia > Rodentia > Gliridae > Muscardinus > Muscardinus avellanarius. The sequence goes on along the minus strand of NC_137786.1, from coordinate 114,843,828 downwards.
CACTAGATTGCATATGTAACAATTTTTCAAAAATAAGCATAAAGTAGGACTTCCAGGAAGATGGGAACAGAGAAAAGCAGGGCTTACGAGCCCCGCTAACAAACAATCTCTATTACTGCAAAATCAGTGCCTTTCATAGTCAGAAAACACCATCAGCAGAGAAACAAAAAATGTAATTACAAGGGACAGAGAAAAAGAGGGCTGGAAAAATGAGACACCAGAAAGAAACCAGACCACAGTGCTGCAGCTGGAGCCGCGGTGCGGAGCGGCAGGCACCATCTTCCCTTAGCACCAGGCCCCAGAAGGAGGGGGACTCAGAGCCACAGAGGAGATACCCTGGCCTCACGGCTGAGGACACAGCAGCAGTGCCTTATTGCTGGCAGCAGCGGCGAGTTCACCAGATGGCACCAGACCAACACATTCAACAGTCCACCAGGCTCCAGAGAGGAGTGGCAGACAGCGAGCCGAGGTGAGCCACTGTGGAACAGCCGGGCGGGATTCAGCAGATTTTTCAGCGCAGGAAGAATCTAAAGCTCCCAGTGGCTGGGCTCAGCACACCCTGCAGGGAATCAGAGCAGAGCTCAAAACCAGAGAAGAAATACACCAGCCTAACGGCCGAGAGTGTGACAGTGGCACCATATTGCCACCAGCGGCAACAGCAGTCCACTACAGCTTTATTGGAGCACTCATCAACAGTAAGTCAAATTGCGGCCACTAGAGGACAAATCCCAGTACTGCACTCCCAGGGACTTGACCCAGTGGGGGAGTCGTGGTGGCAGAGATATCACACCATAGGAGAACGCCAAACCTGGCACCCTCCATGGTCTAAAGCAGCCTCATTTGACTCTGTGGGTCTGAGACTCTGCAATACAACCTAATAAAGGAGTAGTGGGAACTGAGATCCAGAGCACCTTAAGTGAAGTCTTAGTGACCCAAGGGAAGAACCCAGAGAAGGCACAAACTTCCGAAATCATGGGAAAGAGGAATAACAATGGAGAAATGAATGCCCACAACCCCACAACATCAGAACCTGATAAAACAGAAATTCAGAGATTTCTAGAAGATCAAATCAGGAAAATAACTGTAGAAATAATAGAGCTGTTTTGAAAAGAATTGAGAGAGAGCCAAAAAGAGATAAAGGATGTAATTAATGAAGTAAAAGCCTCAATTCAAAGTACAAACAACCGATTAGATCACATGGAGAATAGAATCTTGATCTTAGAAGAAGATCATTCAAAAATGAACACATCGTTTCTAATCTAGAAAAAAAATCCGACAGCAGGAATCTGACATTGAAGAAATATGGGCCCATTTTAAGAGAGCTAACCTAAGAATAATTGGACTAGAATAGGGAAAAAAAGGTGAAACCAAAGGTATCAACAGTCTCTTCAAGGAAGTAATAGCAGAAAATTTTCCAAACATAGAGCAAGAGGTCAATACACAGGTCCAGGAAACTTATAGAACCCCCTTTAGAGAGGATCAGAGAAGAGGATCCCCACGCCACATAATTGTCAAAATGACCACTGTGGAAGCCAAGCAGAGAATCTTAAAGGCAACAAAAACAAAAGGCCAAGTGACATTCAGAGGCAAATCAATTAGAATCACTCCAGACTTCCCAAACCAAGTCATGAGAGCCAGAAGGGCTTGGAGTAACATATTCCAAACTCTGAAAGAAAACAACTTCCAGCCAAAAATTTTCTACCCAGCAAAACTATCTATCAAATTAGATAGAAATAAAATAAGAAACTTCCACAACAAACAGAAACTGAAGGAATTTATGTCTTCAAAACCAGCGCTAGAGAAAATACCCAAAGAGATTAACTACAAAGAAGAATTAGGTATTACACACCAGAACCAGAGAAACAAGATTTTCCATCCAACAGACAACTAAGATTGGTTATCTGTGGAAATTCATTATTTATGTTAGTCTTTTACCTATCTCTAAATTGTATTGCTTGCCTTTATTGTTGCTAATTTTTAGGATTTCTAGTTGGAATATTAATATACCTTCAGATATAGCATTTGGAAATATTTTATCCCATTCTATCAGTAACTTTTAACTCTGTTTACATTGTCTTTGAATATACAATATTTTTTTAGGGAGTTTGTTTACCCTTCTGTTGCCTGTGCCATTGAAATCATATCCAAGAAATCACTGCCCATTTCAATGTTGTGAGGTTTTATGACCCAGATTTTCTTCTAAAAGTTTATAGTCTTAAGATTTATATTTAGGTCTTTTATCTATTTTGAGTTAATATTTGTATATGGTGTTAGTTAAGGGTCCAATTTTATTCTTTTTCATGTAATTATTGTTTTTCAACAATATTTAGTCAAAAGATTATTATTTCCTCCACCAAATGTTCGTGGAAACCTTGTCAAAAATAACTTGACAATATAGGGAAGAATTTATCTCTAGGCTTTTATTTAACTCCAATGGTTTATATATCTGCCTCTATAACAGTACTACACTGTTTCAATTATTGTAGCTTTATATGGTTTGAAATCAGAAAATATACATCTTCTAGCTTTGTTCTTTTTTGAGATCGCTTTGGGTATCTAGAGTCCATATTCCATATTAGGATAGATTTTTTTTCTGAAAAATAAATAAATAAATGTATGATAGTTTCACCTAAAAATATATTCTCTGGTAAGAAAGAAAGCAAAAAGAAATATTGAAATGTTATCTTTAAGTCATCAAAAGCTTGGTATCAGACAAGTGAAACTGTTATGTGAGATTATCATTGTTAATTTTGAATAAATTGCTATAATACTAGATATCAACCACTAAGCCAAGCATGGGAAGGAGGGATGGGGAGGGAATGGGGTGGGGATTGGGTAGTGGCTAACTGGGCGATGTGTGCATGTATGTCTACAAAAGTTTTTTTTTTTTATCCCATTATGATGTATGAATACAGTGCACCAATTTAAAAAAAGGAAAAAAAAGAAGCATAAAGTAATTGAGCCTAATACTCATGTATAGGAGCTTCTATGATATATTATAAACCTGTATTAACATAGGATAACATATTTCCAAGTCTGTATTTTTTAACAAATATGTTTTCAGCAACAAAGAACTTATAGCAGAACCACCTCCATCAGAAAAGGAGACAGATCAGGCTGAAGCCAAGTGCCCCTTGGAGCCAGAAAATCTAGTGGGGTGGGGGGGGAATGCAGGGATCAGTTCTCTAGGATGGACTTATTCTCTCTGAAATCATCCCAGCGGCACCAGTGACTGGCCTTTCAGTGCATTGCATGGCTATTAGTGGAAAAGACAGATTGGAAAATAGAGTTACTCTAAAATAAAGCTTAGGTGACAACTAGAATGGGTAACTTTATAGCTAAAACATAGGAATTTATTTAAGCAACAATAACAAAAAAGATTCAGTTAACTATTTTCAAAAATACATGAATCACAAAACACTGCAGAGCAATAAAGCATTCTTAAGGCATTTTTCTGTAGAAATTTTCTATACTTTTTAAATATGAAAACATATAATTTACCAGGCTTAAGATGCTAATGATAATTTTCATAGATTCAACAAATATTTCTTAAGACCTCTACATGCCAGGTATTATTCTAAACTTAAGTTTAATAGTCAGTTAAAAAAAAAAAAGCAAAGATCCTTGCCCATGCAACACTTATAGTTTAGTGAGAGTAACAAAGAATAAATGATAAAAGTAATAAACAACTAAACTAAGTGGTGCATTGAGTGATATGCATGGTAGACAAAGGTAAAAATAGAGTGCGGACAGCTGAGTACCAGGAGAGGGAGAGAGTGGGCAGAGTAATGAAAGAGGGAGGTGAATGCTGGCCTCCACGAATAGGCGAGATTGAAGCAGAGTCACTGTAGGAGTGAATTCATCAACCAGTCATCTGAGAGACACACTGTCCAGAGGAACAGAGAGAGCAAAGGCTCTAAGTATGAGAATATAATTAGATCTTCCCTACCAAAGGAATAACTTGACTTGGAATAATTTGTCTTGGGTTCTATTTTTTTTTTTTTTTTGGGTGGTACTGGGGTTCCTGGAAGCCCTTCTACCTCCGGGCTACACTCCCAGACCCATTTTTACATTTTTTATTTGGAAACAGGGTCTCCTAAGCCAGCGCGGGCGGCTGGCTTCGAACCTGCGCGATCCTCCTGTCTCTGCCTCCCAAGCACGGGGAGTACAAGCGTGCGCCACCACGCCCGGTTGGGTTCTATTTTTTAAAACTGCTCTTGTGTAACCTTATGCGTGCTTATATTTTTGTAAAGATGCCATTGTCTGAAGATTGTGAGTGCCATCCTCTACCCCGGCATCCTCTTCAGTCAATGGCATAAAGATTTGTGAGGCTATGCTCCACCAATAGGAACAAGCACAGAAGCCCCTCCCCCCAAAAATAAAATGCTCCACAATTTTCTGCCATGCTGTTCCTGCACTCCATCAGTGATCATGCTGATGGCAGGATCCCTTTTTGCAAAAAGTAAAATTAACCTTGCCAAGCTGCTTTCATGTATGTGTCTTTTTTTATGCCATAGAAATTTACTTCTGACATAAGGCAGGAGTATGCCTGCCACTCTCCAAGGACTATCCAAAGCCACTTACAGTATTAGCCCGAAGTCTATGATCATGGCACTCTTAGTGTCTCCGTAATTTTTTCATGGCAACCCTAGGCCCAGATAAATACCTAGCCATTCCCTTTATTTAGTAGTTAGATCTAAAAAACCTAAGAAGTATTTAGATTCTAATAATAAAGTCACCATTTGATACAGAAAAATTGAAGAAAAAAGTTTCATTTAATTCTTAACCACACTTACTTGGAAGAGTGCCTCTTGGGCATTGCACAAGTTCTCAAACACTGAAGCTAAATTGGACACTGCCATCCTTATTATTCCATACTGATTTCTACACAGTACTTACTTTTTAATCCCATCAACCTCCAAATCCCTCCTTTGCAAATATATGTTATCTAAAAGAATATAGTACAATCTCATATTAAAACTCTGAAGTAATTTTCTTGGTTTCTGACAGATGTTCCTGTTTCTCTGAGAAACATAAAATATCCCAGGGCATCCCTTTGAGTTTAGTGCAGCACCTGCGCTCTCCTAGCAGTTTGGAAACTGCAGTGTTTGCATATACCAGAGCCTCTTTCCTTCTCCTGAATTAATCTCCCTCTACTCTCTTAAGCAACTTCTCTGGCTTCCTTTCTGAAATTTCTCATTCTCAGCTTCCTTCTTGGGTAGTCACAGAATGTCCTAACAAAACACAAATACATAGAAGTAGAGACACAGAAACAGAACCATGCATCTCATTATAGTAGTACAATCATTCAAACGCCTAACTGGTGAGGGATTCATTCCCTTCCCTCTTGACTTCTTCATAGTTAGCCCCTTTTTGAATGTTCTGAACACCAAAGAAATTAAAAAAGATTGACAAATTAAAATGCCACATAGTTTTACACGATTGACTATGGGACGCTGGGTGGAATACTCCTTGTTTCCACAAAGATAATTCCATTTACAGTGGAAATCAGTGCTTTCTCTTCTGCTAGAACTTTCTTATGTACATTACTTTATGGCCTACGTGTTCAGTTATTTTCAAAATTACTAATAGTTTGGCCGGGTGTGGTGACGCTTGTAATCCCCGCTTGGGAGGCAGAGACAGGAGGATCTCGCAGGTTTAAAGCCAGCTTCACTGGCTTAAGAGACCGTGTTTCCAAATAAAAATATAAAATAGGTCTGGGAGTATAGCCAGAGGTAGAAGGGTTCCATCCCCAGTACCACAAAAAATAAAATAAAAATAAAAATTACTAATAGTTTGAAGCATAACAATTTACAATTTTTTAGAGGACAAAATGACATTTTAGCTCATTATGGGAATTTCCAAAGACTATGAGAAAAGCAATACTCTTATTTTAATGAAAATTAGTCATTAGCTTTCAGAGAAGACTAGAAAATTTTCTCATGAGAATCAGTCATGCACTTCCGTTGCTCTAAACCTCAAGTCACCTTCTAACAGCTCATGTGACAGAGTGAGCCACAGGAGCGATGCTGTCATAGCCCATTACTAAAGCCACACACTGAGAAACAGAGCTGGTGGCAGCCGGGCATTCTTGCCATCAAAATGAGCGTTAAATCAAATTGAACTTGCTTTATGTAAAGATAAAATAATACATCAGGTCTCTGCGCCTCTCCTATTACTTTTTTTAAAGGTCATGATTTCTTATAAAGCATAATGAGAAGGAAATTACTTAAATTAAGCCTCTGCTTATCTACACCTTTGGCTAATTAAAGATTCTCACCCTCAAAACCAACGCCCTGCAGTCGTCGCGCTGACACAGCGCCATCTAGCGCTAACACTGTCTTGGGTGCATTCAAAAGCAAAAGGAGTAAAGAGGGACTGAAAAAGCAATAGGGAAATTTAGCCAAATCAACAAATATTTATTGAGTACCTTCTATGTCAATGCCATTTGCCTTCTCTCTTCTTCACACTTCTGGAAATTGCATAAAGTTTTCACAGGCATGAATTTCTCTCACTTGTGGAAATTATCTTCACTGTTGTAGAAGGGAGGAAAGAGGAGCTGTTACAAGTTTTGCTTGTGATTCCATCAACAATAAATATGAGTATAAATAGAGGCTGCTCAGCTTGAGCAGAGCCCTGATTATATTTACTGCACCTCTTCCCAGAAAAATATGGGGCTGCTTAGCATTTATATTGCACTTTTCATTTCCAGGCCACTTTACAGAACCTCAGACTAATTCCCCCAATGCCTTTGCAGAGCAGTTATTACTCTATACTATGAGCTTCTTTACAAAAGCTTTTGATGGCTGTTTCTGTGTGTGAGTGGATTGCATTTACTAAAGAGAATTTTTTGAAAGACTCATGTCCTGAGTCAAAGAAAAATTATCATCTAAAACCATAATATTTCCCCTTTCTACCAAGAAAAAAAGGCTTATAATTAATTCAAATGGTGAGCATATTACCTTTTCCTATCCAAAGATGAGAATGTCAGAACAAAGGAAAACAGTGTGTCTTCAATATAAGACATTCCCCTATTCTCTCACCATGCTGCCATGCCAAAACACTCTCCCCTAAAATCACAGGTCTGCATGTCCTCCAAGGAAATACAGCCAAAGACCAGAGAAAGGAGAGGACTCTGTGTTATATTAAGGAGTTGATTTTTTATTTAAAAGCTAAAAATCCATCATTTCTAAGTTAATTATCTTTCACAAATCAGCCATTCATTATAATATTTAGGTGGTGGTGTGATTTGGGACAAAAATAGTACAGAAATTGTAGTTTTAATGAGCAATATTCACATTTTATATGTAATTTAACTTTAACTGAGGTCTTCTCTTTTGTAAAAGTGTTTATTATAAAGAAAATTTTAAAAGTGCATCTACTATGTGACTCCCATATGCAATGTGATAAAATATAACTGTTTAAAGAGAAAAGATCCCACTTTTGGGAAGATGGTAATCGAGGAAAGCACCACATACCAGTCCTGTGGACATCCAATCTCCATTGCCTCAAAATCGGTGTTCTACAAAGCAAGAAAATACTATTAGTAGAGGAATAAAAGTGATAAATACAAGAGAGAGGGAAAAGATTAGAAGAATGACCAGAAAGCAGAAAAGAAACCCTCCTACCATGCAGCAGGGGTGGGTGCCACAGCAATGCTATCTTGCCTCAAAGCACCAGACTCCACAGACAAAAAGAAAAATAAAGATCTGAAGTGAGTAGGTGCAAATCAAGGAGGTTGTAAGCCATCAGTTCTTGCTGAGCAAACACTGGCTACAACTTGCAACAGTGGCAGCCTAGCTCACCATGCCCTCCATGATTCCAGCTAAACACCAAAAGAGAAACTTGCCTGCCTCACAGCCAAGGGTGCCATGGTGGCACCATCTTGCCTCACTGAACCCAACTCCAAGACAATCAGGAAAACACACAAGGACCTGAAGTAAGCTGCTGTAGATCATCAGAATTGTAAGTCATCAAGTCCTCCTGCACAAACACCGGCTACAATTTACAGCAACGGTGAGCGAGTTCACCATGCCCTCCAGAGATTCAGACTGGCTGGCACCAAAATTCTAAGTGAAGCGGAGGTCCCAACAGGAGAACTCTGAGAACACAGTGCACCCAGGGACTCATGCAGCCATGATAAACTCCCTGGGTCTGAGACTTTGTGGTTCAACTGCACAAGAGTCAACTCAAGAAGGATCAAAGACCTTGAGGCTCCTTGAAGAGGGCATAGGTTTAACATTGCAACACAAAGGCACAGATAGAAATTTATCAACAAGACCCCAAAGGCACAAGAAACTAAAAGGCGAATCAATATGTGAGATTACATGAAACTGAAGAGCTTCTGTACAGCAAAGAAAACTGTCAAGAACCTCAACTGAGCCAACAGAATGGGAGAAGATTTTTGCCAACTACTCCTCCAATAGAAGACTAATATCTAGAACATACAGAGAACTCAAGAAACTCAGCCCTAAGAAAACAAATAACCCAATCAAAAAATGGGCAAGTGAATTAAATAGACACTTCTCAAAAAAAGAAATTCAAATTGCCAATAAATGCATGAAAAAATCCTCAACATCATTAGAAATCAGAGAGATACAAATCAAAACTACCCTGAGATTTCACCTAACTCCAACTAGAATGGCAATCATTCAAAACACAAACAACAACAAATTCTGGTGAGGATGTGAAGAAATGGAAACTCTAAAATATTGTTGGTGGGATTGAAAATTAGTGCAACCACTTTGGAAAACAGTATGGAGGATTCTCAGAAGAATGGGAATGAACCTACCATATGATCCAGCAATACCACTTCTGGGTATTTACCCAAAGGAATGGAAACCAAACTACCAAACTAATGCATGAGTATCAATGTTCATACCTACACAATTCATCATTGTCAAACTATGGAACCAGCCAAGATGTCCATCAACAGATGAATGGATTACAAAACTATGGGATATGTGCACAATAAAATTTTACTCAGCCATAAAGAAAACACAATTACATAATTTACAGGATAATGGATGAAACTGGAGGACATTGTGCTAAGTGCTTTTAGTCACAAAACATAAAAACTTGGATGCTTTCCCTAATATGAGAAATCTAGGGAGAAATCGGTAACAGGAGGAACTTTAGATGAAGGAGAAGTTTCTGTAGATGAGCAAATAAGGCGACCTATCTGAGGAGATAGGGGGGAGAGAAAAATTCTCTAAAGCACATGATATATTTTAACAAACATATCAAAGTCAATCACTAAGCCAAGCATGAGAAGGATGGGGTGGGAGGGAATTGGGGCAGGAATTGGGTAAGGGCTAACTGGGTGATGTGTGCATGTATGTCTCCACCATTTTTTATCCCATTAAGATGTATGACTATGCCAGGCGTGGTGATGCACGCTTGTAATCCCAGCATTGGGGAGGCTGAGACAGAAGGATCATGGTTCTCAGACAGCCTCAGCTATTTAGTGTGGCCCTCTGCAACTTAGTGAGACTCTGTTTCAAAAATAAATAATAAAAAATAGGGCAGAGAGTGTAGCTCGAAGGTCAAATGCCCCTGGATTCCACCCCCAGACCAGTCAAAAATAAAAAATAAAAAAATAAGATGTATGACTACAATGCATCAATAATTTTTTAAATAAAAATAAATAGAGAAGACTTGAGTTAAGATTTATCCCAGAGAAAAAAGAGAACAGCAAGACAAAAAAGTTTAGAGGCAGGATCCTAAGAAAAGTGTAAGGTCACAAGGTGGGTGTCAGAGGCCAAGACACATGGACCTACTGAATAGTCAGTAAAAGGCCTGCCTCTTTCTTCTTCACACACACTACTTTTACTGCTTTTATATTTATTTTTCCTCATCTCAGAGATTACAAAAAGACACATCTGACAGGAATTTCACAATGCACATTTTATAACTGAAAATATATTTCACATTAGAAATAATTACCCAATATTTTCAGCTTCAAATTAAAAGATTATTTCATGGCATTTGGAAAGCAGTAAGTTAGAATTGATGTATCACACACCATTTCCAAAATCCTTTCTGCAGACATCGGAGGATGTTTTAGTGATGTTACAATGCCAGCTTCTTAAAAACAATCTCTAGTTATAGCCACTTTATGTAAGAAAATTCATCACCATTCTGTTACCTAAACCATTTTCGTGTATTTTAGGACTTAGGAAAAGATAGTGTGAACTGAAATAAAAATTTTAATGAGCATATTCATTAGGCCAGATTATTTTAGAGCTTAAGAAAAAAAATCTCCCAATGATTTTCTAACTGAAAACCTTATCATTTCCATAAAAAAATAGATTTTATTTTGGGTTGCTGGGGGAGTGGAGGTAGAATTCTTATTCCAAGAACATTGTGTGTCCACATTTAAAGAGTTGGGAATTTTAGATGAGCAAAGTAGTCTCTTAATCAGAGAGAGAGCGATTGTGTGTGATACCAGTAAACATTTAAAGGATCCTCATAACATGTGAAATTAAGTTGAAACCCCCTTGCCTGGTGTAGGGCAGATACTTGCTTCCTCACATTTCATTCATATGTGGCCAGAGAGCTTAGTTTCCTTTGATCTTCCTCATCAAGTACTCACCTAGCTAAGAGCATGGATAATTTAGATTTGCAATTAGCAATATTTTAACTTCTTCTGTTTTAAACAGTTGTAAGCAATAAAGTTTAAGTGTTTGTTCTATTTATAGTTAGCCTTCTATCATGGCTAGTTTCTGTAGCCAAATGTTGAGTCTTCTGGCTTTGCTCTCTTGGTTCCTAACCCTGTCTGCAAAGGGGGGTTTCCTGTGCTCTCCTGGCAGCAGCAGGAAGGGACTCTCAGACCATCATGGCACCCTCTGCCCACTGATTCTTGCTGCAGAATCCTGGGTTGACTGATCCCTGAAGGCCATGTCTAGATGTTTGGGGTGATGAGAACACCCAACTCTGGGCCCATAGTCCCATTCACTGGCACCCAGTCTAGAAAGCCCTACTCATGGAAATCTAGATGTTCTCACTTCAGGACTCTCCTCAGGTCCCATCACAGTAGGTAATTCCATGTCCCCTACTTGAGCAAATGGGAATTCCTACATTTCTTTTTTTTTTTTAAGTTTTAGACACAATATTTTTTTTTAATTTTTTATTGGTGCATTGTATTTTTTTTTTTTTTTTTTTTTTTGCAGATCTGGAGATGGAACCCATGGGCATTCAGCCACCGAGCTACACCCCCTGCCCTATCTTATTCTTTATTCTGAAGCAGGGTCTCACTAAGTTGCAGAGGGCCTCACTAAGTAGCTGAGGCTGTCCACAAACTGCAATCCTCCAGTCTCAGCCTCCTGAATACTAGGATTACAAGCATATGCTACCACGCCCAGCTAGGTGCATTGTATTTATACACCATGATAAAGCAAAAAAAACTTGTGTAGCCATAAATGCCCACATCACCCAGCCAGCCCCCACCCCACTCCCTCCCCATCCCTCCTTCCCTTGCTTGGCTTAGTGGTTGACTATGATATGAATTAGTACATTGTGCACTTTAAAGGGTTTTCTTCTCCCCTCCTCCCATCCCTACAGTTAGGTTGCCTTATTTGCTCCTCTATAAAATCTCCTTTTCACCTGGAGTACCTCCTATGACCCCTTTAACCTTATTTTTCACATATTAGAAAAAGCATCTGATTCCTTACTTTTTGTGACTGACTAATCTCACTTAGCATAATATCCTCCAGTTCCATCCATTTCCCTGAAAATGATGCAATTGTGGATTTTTTCATGGCTGAATAAAATTCCATTATGTACATATCCCATAGTTTTGTAATCCATCCATCTTTTGATGGACATCTTGGCTAGTTCCATAGTTTGGCTATGGTAAATTGTGCAGCTATGAACATAGATACACATGCATTAGTTTGGTAGTTTGGTTTCCTTTCTTTTGGGTAGATACCCAGAAGTGGTATTGCTGGATCAAATGGTAGATTTGTTCCCATTCTTCTGAGGATTCTCCATACTGTTTTCCAAAGTGGTTGCACTAATTTTCAATCCCACCAACTATGTTTTAGAGTTCTCACTTCTCCACACCCTCGCCAGCATTTGTTGTTGTTTGTGTTTTGATGATTGCCATTCTTTCACTTGTTGGGATTAGGTAAAATTTCAGGGTAGTTTTGATTTGCATCTCTCTGATTACCAATGATGTTGAGCATTTTTTCATGCATTTATTGGGAATTTGAATTTCTTCTTTCATTTAGTTCACTTGCCCATTATTTGATTGGATGGTTTCTTATTTTAGTGTTGAATTTCTTGAGTTCTCTGTATATTCTAGATATTAGTCCTCTATCAGAGGGGTAGGTGGCAAAAATGTTCTCTAATTCTGTTGGCTCTCAAGTGAGGTTCTTGACAGTTTCCTTTGCTGAACAGAAGCTCTTTCGTTTCATCCAATCCCACTTATTGATTCACCTTTTAAATTGTTGTGCCTTTGGGGTCTTGTTGAGAAAGTGTTTATCTTTGCCTATGTGTTGCAGTGTTTGACCTATGTCCTCTTCAAGGAACCTCAAGATCTTTGGTCTAATTTCCATATCTTTGATCCATTTTGAATTGACTTTTGTGCAGGGTGAGAAAGTGGGATTTCTTTCCAATTTTCTGTATATTGTTAACCAGTTTTGCCAATACCATTTGTTGAACAGGCTATCTTTTTTCCAGTGTATTTATTGGCCCTTTTGTCAAAAATCAATTGGCTGTAAGTGTGTGGACTTGTTTCTGGGTCTTCCTCCTGCATGGTTTTTGTTGCTGAGAACTACTTTGGCTATTCTGGTCTTTTTGTTGTTCCAAATGAATTTAAGGACTGGTTTTTCTATGTCTGTGAGGAATGATCTTGGTAATTTAATGGGCATTAAATTAAATCTATAGATCACTTTTGGAAGGATGGCCATTTTGGTGATATTTATTCTGCCTATCCATGAACATGGAAGATCTTTCCATCTTCCAAAATCTTCTTCGGTTTCTTTTTTCAATATTTTATATTTTTTCTTTTAGAGATCTTTTACCTCCTTGGTTAAGTTTATTCCTAAATATTTTATTTTTTTGTGGGAGATCCTGAGTGGAAGTGTTTTCTTTTTTAATGGATTTATAGTTGATGTACAGGAAAGCTTCTGATTTTTTAAGATTGATTTTGTATCCAGATACTTTGCTGAATTTGTTGATCATTTCTTTAAGTCTTTTGGTTGAGTTTGTTGGGTCTTCTAGGTATAGTATCATGTCATCTGAAAATAGTGAAAGTTTGAGTTCTTCTTTTCCTATTATACTCCTCTGATTTCCTTTTCTTGTATTATTGCTCTGGCTAGGGTCTCAAGAACTCTATTGAAAAGAAGTGGTGATAATGGACATCCTTGTCTTGTTCCTGTTTTTAGGGGGAATTCTTGAAGTTTTTCTGCAGTGCTTTTATCATAAATGGATGTTGGATTTTATCAAATGCTTTTTCAGCATCCATTGAAATAATCATGTGAATTTTGTCTTTGATTCTGTTTATATGATGAATTACCTGGATTGATTTTTCATATGTTGAAACATCCTTGCATCCCTGGGATGAACCCTACCTGGTCATGGTGTAAAATTTTCTTTATGTGTTTTTGAATGTGTATTGCTAGAATTTTGTTTAGCAGTTTTGTATCCAAATTCATCAAAGATATAGGCCTGTGGTTTTCCTTCCTTAGACTATCTTTATTTGGTTTTGGTATTGTGATACTGGCTTCATAGAATTTATTTGGGAGAGTTCCATTTTTTCCTATTTCATGAAATAGGTCAAGGAGTATTGGCATTAGCTCTTCAATAAAGGTTTTATAAAATTCACTTGGGAAACCATCTGGCCCTGGGCTTTTCTTTAACGGTAGGCTGTTTCAATCACTTTGACTGTTATTGGTTGGTTTAAGTGTTCTATATCTTCTTGACTCAGTTTAGGAAGGTTTTATTTATCTAGAAAGTTGTCAATTTCTTCCAGATTTTCCATTTTGTTGAAGTATATTTTTTCAAAATAGTTTCTGATTATCATCTGGATTTCTACATTGTCAGTAGTAATATCTCCTTTTTCATCTCTTATCTTCATAATTTTGGTTGATTCTCTCTTTTTATTAGTTAGGTTGGCTAGTGGTTTGTCTATCTTGTTAATTTTTTCAAGAAACCAGCTTTTGGTTTTGTTGATTTTCTGTATTGTTTTTCTATTCTGTACTTCATTAATTTCTGCTCTGAGTTTGTTAATTTCCTGTCTTCTACTAGCTTTGGGGTTAGATTTTTCTTGTTTTTCAAGGGCTTTGAGGTATGTCATTAGGTTGTTTATTTGATGGCTTTCTGCTTATGTGAGCACTCAGTGCTATAAATTTTCCTCTTAATACTGTCTTCAAAGTGTCCCAGGGTTTTAATATGTTGTATCTTTATTTTTGTTTGTTTCTAGAAATTTCTTGATTTCACCTCTTATGTCTTCTATGACCCATTCTTCTTTTAGAAGTGTGGTGTTCAGCCTCCACATGTTCATGTGGTTTCCCTGGGTCTTTTTATAGTTGATTTCTAATTTCATTCCATTATGGTCTGAAATGACACAAGAAAGTATGTCACTTTTTTTAATTTGCTAGTGCTCATTTTGTGACCCACGATGTGATCAATTTTGGAGAAGGTTCTATAAGAAGCTGAGAAAAATGTGAACTATGCTGTAGTTGGGTGAAATATTCTATGTGTCCAACAGGTACATTTGATTGATGGTGTTCTTCAGTTCTGAGGCATCTTTACTGACCTTTGTCTAGAAGATCAGTCTAATGATGTGAGAAGGGTTTTGAAGTCTTCCCAGTATTTTTGTATTGTGATTTGTGTGTGTTTTAATGTCACATAGAGTTTCTTTTATGAAAGTAGTTGCACCTATGTTTGGGGCATAAATGTTGATCATTGTTATTTCCTCTTGTATTGTTTCTTTTACTAGTAAAAAAATAACCTTCTTTGTCTCTTCTAATAAGTTTGGGCTTGAAGTCTAACTTTTCTGATATCATAGTTGCTACTCCAGCTTGTCTTCGAGTTCCACTGGCATGGATTACCTTGCTTTAGTCCTTTACCTTGAGTTTGCTTTTATCTTTACTTGTAAAGTGTATTTCTTGCAAGCGGCAGATGGAAGTTCTTGTTTCTCTGGTTCTGGTGTGTATTACTTATTTCTTCTTTGTAGTTAATCTCTTTGAGTATTTTCTCTAGTGCTGGTTTTGAAGACATAAATTCCTTCAGCTTCTGTTTGTCATGGAAGCTTCTTATTCCCCCATCTAATTTGAAAGATAGTTTTGCTGGGTAGAAAATTTTTGGCTGGAAGTTGTTTTCTTTCAGAGTTTGGAATGTGTTACTCCAGGACCTTCTGGCTTTCCTGACTTGGTTTGGGAAGTCTGGAGTGATTCTAATTGGTTTGCCTCTAAACATCACTTGGCCTTTTGTTTTTTTGTTGTTGTTGTTGTTTTTGTTTTGTTTTGTTTTGTTTTGTTTTGTTTTTGCCTTTATGATTCTCTCCTTGGCTTCTACATTGATTTTTTTGTGTGGTGGTGGTGGTACTGGGGTTCCTGGAAACCTTCTACCTCCAGGCTTCACTCTCAGACCTATCTTATATTTTTATTTGGAAACAGGGTTTCTTAAGCCAGCAATGCTGGCTTCAAACCTGAGTGATCCTCCTGTCTCTGCCTCCCAAGCTCAGGGATTATAAGCATGTGCCACTACGCCCGACTACATTGGTCATTTTGACTACTATGTGATGTGGGGAATGTAGGAGTCTCAGTTCTACACAGCTAGGGATGGTCTAGTCTGACTTCTCCACATTCCCCACATTTGGGATGTCTGTGGTGTTCCCAGCAATCCTACTCATTAGGTTTAGAATTAAGCATAAGTTTTCCCCCACACTTTCCACTGATCTGAGCCTGAGTCTGTCTGAGCTTCTGATATGATCAACAGCAGATCCCACTCCCACATTCTCTGGATTTGCTCCAGTTCACCACAACTTCACTTATTGTATTCTGGGTCTCTGGGGAGTGTGGTAATCTCTGCCACCACAGCTCCTTCTCTGAGTTGTATCGCAAAGTCTCAAACCCAGGGAGTTAGTCGCAGCTGCCCCAGACTCTGAGGGTGCTGTGCTGGGGGCTTTTCTTCAGGGAACTGCAACTGTGGTGTAGTAATTTCTGCCACCCCTACTGCACTGCACTGAACCACTAGTTCTCAGACCCAGGGAGTTTATCAAAGCTGGTTGAGTCTCTGAGGGTACAACACTGGGATTTCTCCTGTAGGAACCACAATTTTACTTATGATTGTAGTGGTGCTGGGCTGAAGCTTTCATGGGTGTGGTAAACATGCCACCGCTGCTGGCAATATGGCATCACTGCCATGCCCTTGGCCATGAGGCCGGCGTATCTGTGTCTGGTTTTGAGCTCTGCTCTGAATCTCTGGAGACTGTGATGGGCTTGGCCACTGAAAATTTTAACTTGTCTTCTCGCTGAAAGAACTGCTGGATTACATCCAACTGGACTGCAACTGGTCACTTTAGCTCCTTTCCTTTTCCTTCCTGGAGTCTGGTTCTGTGAAGCAAGATGGCAATGTCATGGCAGTCTCCACCACAGCAGGCCGGTTTCTTTTCTGCTTCACTGGTTGTTCCAGTCTTCTTTTTTTCTGTCTCTTGTATTTATAGCTTTTATTTCTCTATTGATAGTATTTTCTGTCTCTGTAAGGTGTTATTTTTGATGTTATAGAGATAGAGTGTCAGCAGCACTCGTAGAAGCTGCTTTACTCAGTAGCTATCTTCCCCTATCCTAGCCCTACATTTCTTGAATAGCAATCCAAATCCATGGGCAACCAGAGTTACTGCTCCAGGTCTCTCTGTAACTCTTCCCTCAATGTTTTTGGGCCACCAAGGCAAGATCTTGTAGTGTCCCATAGCATAATGTTGAAAGTTTACTATTAGCCTAAACCATCTCCGGATCCCAAATATATAATCTGAAATTGTCAATTCCTTATATACATAATTACACTTCTTATGGAAGGCAAGATCTTGCAGTGACCCAGAGCTTAACTGAGAAAGTTTACTATTAGTCTTAGTCATTTTGGGTTCCCACATATGTATCTGAATATTTGTAATACTTGATTTCTGATTTACTTAATCTCCCTTCTTTCCTTATCTCTAAAAAGGGGTAGACTTTTTTTCCTCATTCGATGTTTCTGATCCTTTTTCATGACAAACATAAAATTTGGTAATATTGTAGTACTCACTGGAATAAGCTAGAAAGGATTTAAGGATATCTATACATGGCTTGCTGGAAAAAATGATTATTGTTTTTTTACTTACACCCAATATTCAGTTTTTAATTTCTTTATTGGTGCATTGTAGTCATACATCTTAATGGAGTACAAAATGGTGGAGACATACATGCACACATCACCCAATTAGCCCTTATCCAGTTCCCACTCCATTCCCTCCTCTTTCCTCCTTCTCATATTTGGCTTAATGGTTGATTTTAATTGTTTTTTTAATGTACATCATAAACATTGGAGAATTTCCCCCTTCCCCCTTCTCATCCCCTCAGTTAGGTCACCTTATTTGCTCATCTATACTATCTCCTTCTTCATCTAGAGTTCCTCCTATGACCCATTTTCTCTCTAGCTTTTGCATATTAGGGAGAGCATCCAATTTCTTATTTTTTATGACTGACTAATCTCATTAATCTCACTTAGCATAATGTTCTTCAGTTCCATTCATTTCCCTGTAAATGACATAATTGTGTTTTTCTCTATGGCTGAGTAAATTTTCATTGTGTACATATCCCATAGCTTTGTAATCCATTCATCTATTTCATTGATAAACTTGGAATAAAAACTGATAAACAAAATACTATCAGCATGCATTTAAAACCACATCAAGAAAATAATACACCATGACATTGTAGGGTTCATCTCAGGGATACAAGGCTGTTGCAACATACAAAAATCAATTTATGTAGTTCATCACAAACAGAATCAAAGACAAAAATCACATGACCATTTCAATAGATACTGAAAAAGCATTTGACAAAATCCAATATCCATTTATGCTAAAAGCACTGCAGAGAATCAGAATAGAAGAAACATACCTCAACATCATAAAGGCAATCTACAATAAGCCCACAGCCAACATCATATTAAATGGGGAAAAACTGTGAGGATTCATCCTAAAAATAGAAACAAGACAAGACTGTCCATTATTACCACTTCTTTTCAATATAGTACATTATATTGTTTTTATATCATGTAAGTAGAGTACACAAAAATTCAAGTATGAGTAATTAAATTTTAAAGTTTTATAAAATACATAAATGTTTTTCATCTTTAAAAGAATCTAGACTTTCTTCTACATATATAAATTTTATGTCAGCTTTTATTCCTAAAATAAACACAAGCAATTTATAATCAAGATGTTAATTATAAGTTCTTCAAATTCTAAGCAGTCGGTAGCACGCCAGACCCCTGGAGAAACCGGGCCCAGTAAGACGCTGGGTTCTGGGCAGGGGTCGCGCGTGGGGCACGCCAGCTGGGGCCCGGGTCGCGGGACTCTGGGCCCCAGCCGAACTGTGAGTAGCACACCAGACCCCTGGAGAAATCGGGCCCAGAACAGAAAAAGATAAAGAAAAATATCAGAGAGGAGGTAAGAAAGCTGTTATGGATGCCAGGACACTGGAGATGCAGACAAAACTTATCTAAATGCACTGGAACTTATGGAAAAATTCGCCGTGAAAGAGGACTGCTATTTCTCTATATTGTTAAGAATCTCTGACATCACATGTAAGGAGAGAGTTTAGCGGAGACCAAGGAGAAATGCGGTGTTGAAAGAGTTCTCCGCGATGGTGGTGGAGACTTGTATTCAAAAGAAGCAGAAACTGGATCTTACCAACTTTATTTTTTTGGAGAAATTACACCAAATGTCGAATGCTACCATCATGCATGCTTAGGAACACTGGACAACATTCAGAGTGGAAAAAGAGCCTGGGAAGGATTTGAAATGGTGGAGGCAGTGGCAATGCCTGTGGCCAATACTCAGGGGAGGCAGAGATCTGATGCATTACACCTGGAACCTTTGAAATAATAACCAAAGAGACAGTGATCGGAACCTGCTGAGGGGTTAGGCGGGCGCCGGGACCAGTGGCCGACATCGGAGCTTGCTGTGAGGCAAGGCCACTAATGAGCCCTCGTGGCCGGGATTGGAACCTGCCGAGGGGTTAGACTGATGCTGGGGCCAGCGAGGCCGGCATTGGAGCCTGCCATAAAGCAAGGCTTGTGCTGGGGCCTCCGAGGTCGGGTCCGGAACCTGCTGAGGGGTTAGGCCGGTGTTGGGGCCAGCGAGGCCGGCATCGGAGCCTGCCTTGAGGCAAGGCCGGTACTGGGGCCTCTGAGGCCAGGATAAGAGCCTGCTGAGGGGTTAGGCCGGTGCTGGGGCCAGAGAGGCCGGCATCGGAGCCTGCTGTAAGGCAAGGCCAGTGCTGGGGCCTCTGAGGCCGGCATCAGCCTGCCTTGAGGCAAGGCCGGTACTGGGGCATCCGAGGCCGGGATAAGAGCCTGCCGAGGGGTTAGGCCGGTGCTGGGGCCAGCGAGGCTGGCATCGGAGCCTGCCGTGAGGCATGACCGGTGCTGGGGCCTCCGAGGCCGGGATCGGAGCCTGCCGAGGGGTTAGGCCGGTGCTGGGGTCAGTGAGGCCGACATCGGAGCCTGCCTTGAGGCAAGGCCGGTACTGGGGCCTCCGAGGCCAGGATAAGAGCCTGCTGAGGGGTTAGGCCGGTGCTGGAGCCAGTGAGGCCGGCATCGCAGCCTGCCGTGAGTCATGGCTGGTGCTGGGACCTCCGAGGCCAGTATCAGAGCCGGCCGAGGGGTTAGGCCGGTGCTGGGGCCAGCAAGGCCAGCACCGGAGCCTGCCATGAGGCAAGGGCGGTACTGGGGCCTCCAAGGCCGGGATTGGAGCCTGCCGAGGGGTGAGGCCGATGCTGGGGCCAGCGAAGCCGGCATCGGAGCCTGCCGTGAGGCAAGGCCAATACTGGGGCCTCCGAGGCCCAGATAAGAACCTGCTGAGGGGTTAGGTCGGTGCTGGAGCCAGTCAGGCCGGCATCGCAGCCTGCCGTGAGGCATGGTCGGTGCTGGGACCTCCGAGGCCAGTATCGGAGCTGGCCGAGGGGTTAGGCCGGTACTGGGGCCTCCGAGGCCGGGATTGGAGCCTTCCTTGAGGCAAGGCCGGTACTGGGGCCTCCGAGGCCAGGATAAGTGCCTGCCAAGGGGTTAGGCCGGTGCCGGGGCCAGTGACGCTGGCATCGGAGCCTGCCGTGAGGCAAGGCCGGTACTGGGACCTCTGAAGCCGGGATAAGAGCCTGTCGAGGGGTTAGGCCGGTGCTGGGGCCAGCGAGGCCGGCATTGGAGCCTGCCGTGAGACAAGGCCGGTACTGGGGCCTCCGAGGCCAGGATAACAACCTGCCGAAGGGCTAGACCGGTGCTGGGGCCAGCAAGGCCGGCATCGGAGCCTGCCGTGAGGCGAGGCCAGCATTGGAGCCTGCCATGAGACATGGCCAGTGCTGGGGCCTCCTAACCTGGGAACGGAACCTGCCGAGGGGTTAGGCCGGTGCTGGGGCCAACGAGGCCGGCATTGAAGCCTGCTGTGAGGCTAGGCCAGTGCTGGGGCCTCCGAGGCTGGGATTGGAATTCTGCCAAGGGGTTAGCCCGGTGCAGGGGCCAATGGCCAGCATCGGAGCCTGGCGTGAGGCAAGTTCACTCCTGCGGCCTCCAAGGCCAGGACCAAAGCCAGCTTAGGGGTAAGACCGGTGCAGGGGCCAGCGAGACCAGAACTGGGGCCTCCCATGAGGCAAGGCCGCTGCTTGAGCCAGCGAGGTCTGGATCAGTCCACTGAGTAGCCAGGCCACTACTGGGACCATCAAGAGTGGGATCGGTACTTGCAACGCAGCATGCACAGAGAAATATCGCAGAAAATATAAATCAGACGCTTCTCTTAATCAGCAATAACTAGGAGGAAAAGGGCAACAGGAAAAGGTTGAGCTATAGAAAGGGCCCTATAGTGAAGCAACTAATGTGACCAATCAGAGGGTATGTAATACTGGAGGACAGAGCCTCTTTAAAACGCAGGAGGTACATAAACAAATGTATCAAAGTAAATCACCAAAGAAGTGTGGGATGGAGGGAGGGGGAGGGAATGGGATGGGGGCTGGAGGAGGGCTAATTGGATGATGTGTGCTTGTATATCCTCTCAAGTCTTGTACTCCAATGTGATTGATATATGACTACAATGCACCAATTTAAAAAGTAAATTAATAAAAAAATAAAATAAAATAAATAAAAATAAAAAAAATTCTAAGCAGTCAGCTGGACACAGTAACACACACTTGTAATCCAGTAATTGGGAGGTTGAGACAAGAGGATCACAGGTTCAAGAACAGCATCAGCAAATAGTGAGATTCTCATCCACCTAGTGAGACCCTGTTTCCAAGTAAAAATAAAATAAGGCTGGGAGTGTAGCTTGAATATAGAATTCTTTTAAGTGTTCAATCTCCAGTGCCACACACAAAAACAAATATTCTAGGCAGTCAACATTAATGATAAATTTCATTCTCAGAAATGGGTAGTTAAACAGTATCTTACACCAAATATTTTACAACCATTCAATTTTTTTAAATTCCAATATTTATAATAGTTAAAATTACATTTAAAGAATCTATCAGCTCTTTTCTTTCATTGACAAATGTGATATTGACAACTTTGCTGTTCATGCAAAGGTATTTCTAGTTCAAGTAAATTTTTTATCATATCAACTATTCAAGTTATTGGTGAGGTTCATTTGCAGAACCACATGCATTGTTAGAGCAGTCATGTTCCCTTAGCTTCGGCATCATAAAAAGAAACATCTATTGCACATAGACAAAAGTATCTTCAACTGGCCCAATTAGGGACCCACCTCTGAAACCTGACCACATGTCCTCAGGCAGCACTCCTGACCCTTAAGCATCTAGAAGATGAACCCTGACCCCATCTCCAGCAGCATCAGAGGCTGTGAATACCTTGGAAAACAATACTTCCCCTACCAGCTAGCTTCTGAAGTTGACACCAGGTGTAGAACATCACTTCAGCCATGAACAAGAAGAGAGCCTCATTCCATTCTGCTCAAACCCCAGGCAAAATTATTTACTTCCAGAGGTTTCCAGTCAGGAGCCACAGTTCCCAACCAAAAGGCAAGTTCCTGAAGGAAATTTCCTAGGCTTTCTTGAAATTTGAGGATCAAGAGATGCCTTTAACCCATTGGAAGTACACAGCTTGGGTAGCTCTGTATTGAATTCTTGATTCCCACTTTAGGCCTACACAGCAAAAGACAGTGGGAAATATTTTAAATGAGGTAGTATAATTCTATGGTGGAGAAATCTATACTCTGTTCTCAGTCTTTTAAAGGAATTCATTAAGTTCTTTTTGAGACAAAATAGCTTCCAAACCTACTGTCTTGCTGCTAAGTACTGTTTTAAAATTTACAAGCTAAAGTATAACACAGTGGTAAAGAACTTTCCTAGCATGCATGAAGCTCTGAGTTCAATTCCAAGAATCTCAAAAAATTATAATTTCTCTGCTCCTAAGGATGCTCTATGCCATGAGCATGGATGTCAAGCACATGGAAAGAAAAAAGAGTAAAACTCCTTTCTGTCTCTTGTGCACTGACCCTGACCCTGGATCATTGATGTTCAGTGTCCTTAGAAGTAGCCTCACTCTGCTTTTCCCAGCTCATCTCCCCCTGTGGCACTTGACACAGGAATGCTGCCAAGCTAGACAACTAAGAATTCCTTGGGAAAATGCTGTGCAGCTCATGTTATTCATTCTGCTTCGAAAGCCCTGCCCCTCCTGTCTCCATCCATAAAAAATAAAAATAAAAAATATATCCACTTCCTTCAAAATTCATCTTCTGCTGAGTCATTCATCATATTTACTTTGCACTAAACTTGATGTATCTCTTTCTCCTCAGAACTCCTACAGATCTTGCACATCTCTTCTGTCCTCCTACTTTACCTTGTGCCAGAGTGGGCTGTGCGGGTTCTAACACCCCTTACTGGCTCATGAGCTCCTTGAAAATATGGCTGACATACTTTTTACCTTTATGTTTACTCAACACTCATAGACTCATGTTAAATGATTAGGGTAGCAGTGTCAGTTAGAAGTAGGTTTAGCTACATACAAAAAAAGTAATAGTAATCTAAACACAAGGTCCAAACTCTAACAAAAGAGAAGTCCAAATGTAGCATTGTCAGAAATCCAGACTCTCAGAAGTTTCCTGCCCTGCTATCTTTAGAATCTGATTTACATTCTCAAGGATAACTTGAGGTTGCTCTGGTTGTCATACATGAATTTTAGGCAGCAAGAAGGAGAAAATAGGAGAAAGAGCAAAAAGAGTACACATGTGTCTTCAAAAAGTCACCTCATATAATAGAAAAGGAAAACAAGGTCTTCAACATAGAATATGTTTAACAGAAAAAGAAGTTATATAAATTGTACCCATTATTTTACTAGGTAAAGGGACCCAAAGTGAACTGTCACCAGCAGCCCAGAAACCAAAGGATTCCGATTATTGGCCTTGTTATCTCTAAGCCAAATGTGAAACAAATGCAAGGCTACTGGCTGCAAGAATTTTCTTCTCACAAAGGAGACTCTTTTCCAGGAATGGAACCACCACATGACCCAGCCATACCACTCCCCAGTACTTTTCCAAAGAAGTTAGAATACTATAGTGATACAGCATACTCATATTTATAGCAGCACAATTCACAGTAGCCAAATTGTGGAACCAGCCTAGATGTTCATCAACAAACAAATGGACAATGCATACAATGGAATTTTACTGAGCCATAAATAAGAACAAAAATATGCCATTGGAAGGAAAATCGATGGAACTAGAGAATATTATGCTAAGTGAAATAAATCAGCCAGTCTCAGAAAATCAAGGGTCATATGTTTTCTCTCACATGTGAAAGCTAGAACAAAAATAGGAAGTGAAAGGAATCTCAAGTCAAATGGAAGGGGCTTGGGGAAGGATAAAAACAAGGATTATGAAATGGAAGTTCAAATAAAGTTATATATATACCTTATCTATACCTCTATTTACTTGAGATTCCTTTCACTTCCTATTTTTGTTCTAGTTTTCACATGTGAGAGAAAACATATGACCCTTGATTTTCTGAGACTGGCTGATTGCACTTAGCATAATATTCTCTAGTTCCATCCATTTCCCTTCCAATGACATAATTTGTTCTTCTTTATGGCTGAGTAAAATTCCATTGTGTGCATTATGGAATCAATAAAATTTAGCTTTGAGACAGAACCACACATTCCAGGGCATCAGCACACATCCAGACCCAGGCACCCTTCCTAGTCATGTAAGCCAGCCAATACTTGGTATCCCCATGAGTGGCCATCAGTTCTGAAATTAGCATCTAATTCTCTGCTGCCTAGAAAGCCCCAGGAGATACCTGCTGATACTTCTAGGACAGAAGCAATTGAAGTGGTGAGGACCTAAGATCTGGAGCTGCCACCAAGTCGTCCCCAAGGAATCAAGCTTACTGAGAACAGAGGTCAAGTGGAGAGGAGCAGAGCTCCCAAATGGAAAGAGATCTATCCCACTACATTGTATGTGTCCCTAATTAAGTCCATGAGCATTCCACCATTACCTATCAATCAGCAATTCACCAGCTTGGGGAGGCCAGCCGTACTTTTGCTCAAAAAGTCCTAAATAATATAACAATAAAAAACATATTACTAAGGATATCTTGCTTTGTCAAACAGTGCCGTGTCCAGCTCTTACCCCAACTCAGCCACCCACAGTGGGGACATGTGAACATGAACCACAAAACTGCCTCATGGCCAAATGCATCCAGGGCTAGAGCTAGCATCAATCAACACTCTCCCTCATGTTAGCATCTGCTGGTATAGCAGCATAAGGTCATTTATTAGTTTCCTAGAACTGCCATAACAAATCAACACAAACTGGGTGGCTTTAAACAATGAATATTTTTTCCTTACAGTTGCAGACACCAGAAGTCCAAAATCAAGGTATCAGCAGGACCACACTTCCTCCAGAGCCTCTAGGAAAGATTCCAGTCTTTTCTTCTTCCAGATTCTGGGACATTATTTCAATATAATTCCAAAGTTACACAGGCTTCTCCTCTTTACATCAAATCTCTCTCTTCTTCCTTCTTATAAGGATACTTGTCGTTTTGTTTATGACCAACCAGGAAATCCAGGATCATCATGATCCTTAATTCTGTCTGTAAAGACATTTTTTTTTGCTAATAAGGTAACATAAGTTGTGAACATGTCTTGTGGGATCACCATTCAACCCAACACATATAATTAATGTCTTAAAACCCTTCACAGAGTATGAAGCATCTTCTTGAGGACACATCGTGCTTGGTTCCCAAATTGTTCTTGCATTGCAGTCGCCTGTAGAGCTTCCAGTGTCCAGGTGGCACCTGGTGCTAAATGAATCACAATGTCTGAGCATGAGACCCAGCACCAGTAGTTTTTATAGATTCCCCAGATAATCCCAACAAAGCTATAGAACCACAGCTTTCACAGCAGTTCTTTGTTTTCTGTATCTTTTCACTTACCTTCAAGTTCAAAACACTTTCATTTACTTTTTCTGTTTACGTTTTCTATATGATTTATTCACTTAAGTGAAGTCATTCTATAATATGAAAACAAAAGAATGTCTTCCTGGATGTTTGCTTCTGTTTTTCCTTTGATCAGGCTTATGAGAACTCAGGAACTGGTCTCACCCCAGAAACCCACAAACTTGCCAGTCCTCCCCAGTATGTGTCATCTATACCTGGATTAAATTCCTCTGAGTAAACTTTGCACCTATTGTATTACATCTCCCTTTTAGAGAATTACTCTAAAAGGAATGATTAAACATTCAAAGCACTAAAGTCTATAAAATTTAGCCCTAGAGGAAAGAGGGGAGAGAAGTCTTGAAGAAATCTTGACAGAAGTAGGGGAAAAAAGATGTTTGTATGACTGGTATTTCAATAAAGATGGTTTGGACTATTTTCAAATTAAGTTAATGATTTAGGTAAATCCTAGGCATTGGTTCTATTACATATTTATTTATTAAGCTGCCTTATTTTTCTTTGTAGAGAAGTTCAGTTTATGCCATATACGTAAAAAACTATCTCTAGATATTAACCATGACCTATGTTACTATTCTCATTATTTTTTACTGAAGTACCAAATACTTTAGGCAATATTTTCCAGTATGCATCTCTTCATGCTGACTCTTTAAGATCTCAGCCACAGCCAAAATTTACTACATAATCCAAAAGCCTACACATATTAGAATATAGCACATATTTACCTAAAGTATTTTGTATCTCCTTTATACTACTGAGATTGATTTTTCCACTCTATAAGTAATGAGCTATTTATAAGTATATCACATATTAATATTTATTTTCTAAGTTAAAATGGCTTTTTACATTATACTTTATTATTTAACATTTTTAAAAATTCCATGTATTTCCCATTCTCTTATAGCTTATAGAAAGAGGACACAAGAGGCCTGACACAGATCATATCATCAAAATCAAAGCTTTATTAAATACCCATTTCATGTAATGCATTTTTCTAGCAATGAGAGGTTCATGGGCTAGATAGGTTAGCTAAGTCATGAATGAACAGTGAAATTTAAAGCCAGACATGGTGGCTGACACATGTAATTCCAGTACTTGAGACTGAGACAGAATCACAGGTTCAAGGCTAGTCTCAGCAATTTAGCAAGACTCTGTCTCAAAATAAAAAATAAAATAGGTCTGGGAATGTAGCCCAGAGGTAGAACGTCCCTGGGTTTAATGCCCAGTACCAAAAAAGAGTGGAATTTGGACAAGGAGAGGAGAGCTTTTAACCATGCTAGTCACTAGGAGAACAGGAGTACAGACATGATAGCATTAGTGCTATCAGATTCTGCCAGTTGTTAGCATTCATTCCTTTCTTTTCTAATAATGCACCTCAAGTTTCCTTTTAACAGTCCCTTCCTCTTCTCCCATCTTGCCACAGATAGACATTAAACTCCTGGGTCAGAGTCAAAACATTTAATTCCTCACAGATAAGCAGTTGCCAGTGTGTTCACATTTTCTCATGCCAGTTCTGAGTCCCAGTTACCAAAGAGTAGTGCAAAGAGAGCCAAGTGACACATACAATGTAGTTGTTATAGGAACTCAAAATTTTACAACAAGCAGTATGGCTGCCCTGGAAGTACAGTGTATGGAACAAACAACCACTCAAATACAAACTATTAGTAATATATCATACTGAATAGCAAGAAGTATAAAAAGTGAGGGCCAAAATATCTTAACATTTGCTGAACTGAAGCATGCCTCACAAAAGTGTGGAAACCTTGTTGAGAAATTCTGTCCTGGTGTCATGGTAAGATATAGATTGCTCCTAAAGATCTCACATATTTATTTAGTTCAGAGTTGATATAGTTAAGTCATGAGAGTTGTAATCTCATCAGTAGATAATTCCATTCTGAGTGGAAACACTCAGCAGGGTGTGGTTGGAGAAGGAGGCTTCCTGGGGTGTAGCCTTAGGCATTGTGTCTTTGACTCCCTTGCTTGTTTGGTCCCTCCTCTTGCTTCTAGTCTCCATGATGTGCCAGTGAAGCCTCCTCCTCTCTGCTTCCCACCATGATGCCCTGAGATCTGTGGTCCCCAGCCTCATATGAACTGAACCCCAAAATCTCCAAGAAAACCTGTAAACAAACAAATATTCTTTCCTCTAATTTACAGGGTCAGTCTTTGGATTGTAGTAGTGGGAATGCTGACAAAGACACCTAGGCAATACTCCCAAACTTTAACTCCTGAGAAAGAGTTTGGGGTTTCACAGTCAGGGATAGCACGTGGCATTTTCAGAAATAGTCTGCCCTTTACTGGGATGGAAAAAATAGTGTCTTGTGCCTTGTTGTAAATCATTTATTTTATTTGCCAGGTCACTTTCAAACTATCTCATTTGAAAGATGAGAATGCATGATAAAAATAAAAACATCTTTCCCTCATTTCTTTTGTCTGACAAAATAGCAGAAATGTGTTTGTATTTGACCGAGGTAAATGTATTACAAATAGAAGAAATTTCTATTTAACACGTGGGCAAGACACTGAAATAACCCATCATCTATAGGAGATAAATCATTCCAGTAGATATTTTTAAAGATTTAGACAAATTCATGAGTAACACATATGTCTGTCAGCTCAGGCTGCCATAACAGGCAGAGGGCTTAAGTGGCAAAGTTTCTTAGGGGATGCAGCTGTGATAGAGGGAGGCTCCACCCACCTCTGGCACAGGCTCTCTCCTGCCCAGTGAATACCTGCCTTCATGTGGCAAATTGCTCATCTTACTGGGAAAGAGAAGATGGACATTTTTTAAAATCTTGTCTACAATTCTTCTGATCATGTACATAAGCACTCACCCACTAGAAACAAAAAGAAAATGTGTACATTTTACTTCAATCTTGTGATCTTTCTGTCTGAGATCATATTTTGAGCTGTCTCTTGAGATGGTATATCTCTTTTGAAGACTATAAGGAGAGCCCCTTAGCTGGAATCACGTAGGAGATAGATGTAGCCACACCAAGCTTTCTGAGCTCCTTCCACCTGAAACCCCAGCTCTCATGTGGCATATATGTGGTGGAAGGGAGTTGCAATAAAAAAAGAGGTTGCTTCTCTGACCTTTACCTACACCTCCCTAGTCAGACTGCCCGGTTATTTCTCTGCTTACATGTACATGTACAATATAATTTGAAGTTTGGTCTCTGGTTTGTCCAAGGCCTGGCAGTACTCACTGGCTTACCTGGCCCCTGGAAGACTGATAAGGCCCTGTATGGTGACCCTGACCCAGGGGCTCTGCCATGCAGGTTTCAGCTGTACTGAAACTTCTCCGTTTTAAACCTAACAGCCTAAAGCAAACTCCTCAGCTAGACCCTTAGCCAAAGTATGTGTCCTTCCTTGAAAGAAGGCTGTGAACTTCTGGATCTTGTCTGGGCCACCTATTAACCAAAGACAAGTGGGAAGGTTAAGCTTAGTCATTTCTTTTGTGCCTAGAACCATGGAGACAACAAGTTTATGTGATCTCTGCCACCAATCAGGGGAAATTTGAAAATGATCTCCTACCCTCTATACCAAAATGCCATTAAGGACAGACATTTCTGTCCTTGGCACTCCTCTCAGGGGACCCAGGTTCCCTCTCCCTCCCAACCTGCTGCACCCATAATCTCTCAAGACAAGAGAATTTAATCTATTCTTTGTTTATGGAGGCATCTTTTTTGCCTTTATGGAAGAAATTCTGACTTTCTCCCTGTCCTGTTTTGTAGAATTTAAGAGGTTTACTTAGGGAAGTGGGGGAACAGTTTAAGAGAAGGACATGAAAGTTACATTCCAGAGAAACAATCTAAAATGCTCCATTTCCAGAAGTGAAAAATTGCCCTGTTTGGTTCTTGATATACTTAAAATTCAAGGAAATTGAGAAAAGTCTGTCTTGTAATCTTATTACCTTAATCCAAAGTCCTGTTTGAAATGGAAGAAGCCAAGTGTAAATTTTTTCTTTTTCTTTATATTTTCACTGTAACACCCTTTAACCTATCCCCAGTCATAAGAATGCCTCAACTTATTACTAGGGATAGGCAAAAAAGAAAAGTAGACATATTTTCTGAAGATTACCACAGTTGTGCTCATATTTAGCATCTATGTGTGTGGTTTTCTATTTTTTAATTTTTAATATTTAACTGATGCATAAATTGTACATATTAGTGAGAATCATGTGTTTTTAATACACATTTGCATTATATAATATTAAATTCAGGGAAACCACAGCTGTCTCCTCAAAGGTTTATCATTTCATTATGGTGAAAATATTCAAAATCCTTTCTTCCAGCATTTTAAAGATATACACTGTATTATTCTTAAAATAAGTCACCCTACCAAGCAAACACAGAACTTCTTGCTCCCATCTAACAACAACTTAGTTCCTGTTAATCAACTTTCACCATCTCTCCCTCCTCACTGCTCTTCCAGCCTCTGGAAACCACCACTCTACTCTCAACTATGAGACAGCATGTTTAGATTCCATGTATGAGTGAGATCACGCAGTATTTATCTTTCTGTGCCTGGGTTATTTAACTTATAAGCCCATATATGTTGTTGCAAATGGCAAGATTTCATCTTTTTATGGCTGAGTAGTATTTCATGGTGTATACATACCACATTTATTTTACCCACGCATCAGTTGATGAACACAAAGGTTGTTTCCATTTCTTGGCTACTGTGACATAGCAGTGCTACAGTGGACACTGGAATGCAGATACCACTTCAGCATACTGATATACACCCAGTAATGGAATTTCTGAGTCATATAGTAGTTCTATTTTTAATCTTTTGAGAAAACTCTATGCTATCTTCCACAATTTACCTTCCCACCAATAGTGTGTGGTTCCTTTTCTCCACATTCTCATCAGTACTTGTATTTTGTCTTTTTGATGATAGCATTCTTACTAGGATGAGGTGATATCTCATAGAGGTCTTAATTTGCATTTCCTTGATGATTAGTAATCTTGAGCAATTTTTCGTGTATCTGTTGACAATTTGTATGTCTTCTTTTGAGAATTGTCTATGTAAATCTACTGTCCAGTTATTAAACAGGTTATGTTTTGTTTGCTGTTCTTTCAAGATTCTCTTATATTTTAGATATTAGCCCCCTTGTTAGTTGCTAAATTTTA
This sequence comes from Muscardinus avellanarius, assembly GCF_963383645.1. NCBI lineage: Eukaryota > Metazoa > Chordata > Mammalia > Rodentia > Gliridae > Muscardinus > Muscardinus avellanarius. The sequence continues at coordinate 114,813,035 of NC_137786.1, read as the reverse complement.
ATTGTTAACTGAATGCAGATATTTTCTCCCATTCTAAAGATTATCTCTTCCCTCTATTGATTGTTTCATCTTTCATTCGTTTTTTTTCTTTTTTTAATTGGTGCACTGTATTCATACATCATAATGGTATAAAGAAAATACTTTTGTAGACATACATGCACACATCGCCCAGTTAGCCCCTACCCAATCCCCACCCCGTTCCCTCCCCCTCCCTCCTTCCCATGCTTGGCTTAGTAGTTGATGTCTAGTTTTATAGCAATTTATCCAATATTAATGATGATAATCTCACATAATAGTTTCATTTGTCTGATACCAAGCTTTTGATGACTTAAAGATAACATTTCAATATTTCTTTTTGCTTTTGCTTTTTTTCTTACCAGAGAATATTTTTTCCTTTTTTTTTTAGGTGAAACTATCATACATTTATTTATTTATTTTTCAGAAAAAATCTATCCTGATTTGGAATATGGACTCTAGATACCCAAAACAATCTCAAAGAAGAAAAAAGCTAGAAGATGTATATTTTCTGATTTCAAGCCATATAAAGCTACAATAATTGAAACAGTGTAGTACTGTTCTAAAGGCAGATATATAAACCATTGGAGTTAAATAAAAGCCTAGAGATACATTCTTCCATATATTATCAAGTTATTTTTGACAAGGTTTCCATGAACAATTGGTGGAGGAAATACTAATCTTTTAACTAAATATTGTTGAAAGATAATAATTACATGAAAAAGAATAAAATTGGACTCTTACCTAACACCATATATAAATATTAACTCAAAATAGATAAAAGACCTAAATATAAATCTTAAGACTATAAACTTTTAGAAGAAAATCTGGGTCATAAAACCTCACAACATTGAAATGGGCAGTGATTTCTTGGATATGATTTCAATGGCACAGGCAACAGAAGAGTATACAAACTCCCTAAAAAATAAAAAAAATAGTATGAACTAAATAGACACTTCACAAAAGAAGAGATACAAAGGGCCAATAGATACATGAAAAGATGTTCTACATCATTGGCCATCAGGGAGATGCAAATCAAAACTACACTGAGATTCCATCTAACTCCAGTCAGAGTGGCAAGCATAAAGAAATCAAATAACAACAAATGCTGGCGAGGATGTGGGGAAAGAGGAACTCTCTTACACTGTTGGTGGGAATGGAAACTAGTTCAGCCACTATGGAGATCTGTGTGGAGATTCCTAAGAAAGGTGGGAAAAGATCCACCATATGATCCAGCTATACCACTCCTGGGTATCTTTCCAAAGGGGTTGAATTCAGAGAAATACAACAACATATGCATACCTATGTTCATAACAGCACAATTTGTAATAGCCAAAATATGGAACCAACCCAGATCTCCATCAACAGATGAATGGATAGCAAAACTTTGGGAAATATACACAATGGAATTCTATTCAGCCATAAAGAAGAACAAAATTATATCATTTGCAAGAAGATGGAAAGCCCTGGAGAACATTATGTTAAGTGAGATCAGCCAAGCACAGAAGGAGAAGGTACATATGTTTCCTCTAATATGCCCAAACTAGGAAACACAGAGGATACCAGTGGGACTCCAGATAATGGAGGGAAATATCAGCAAAGTTTGAGTGGAAATAGGAAAGGAGGAAGGCTGATCTTGATTAATGAGGGTCTACATCTGAATATGTGTAAAATTATGAATATGACATGGTTAACCTGGACAACTATCGGTGGGAGGGGGGAAGGGAAAATGGGGGCAGAGGGGGGGAGAGGGCACCAAATATAGTTTAAATGTATACTATTTATGTTCAATAAAAAATTCTTAAAAGAAAAAAATGGGATACTTCCCGGAAGATGGTGACGGAGAAAAGCGGGGCTTACGAGCCCTGCTAACAACCAATCTCTATTACCACAAAATAGCGCCTTTCATAGCCAGAAAACACCATCAGCAGAGATACAAAAAATGTAATTACAAGGGACAGAGACATTCCTTAAAGCAAGGAAAACAAAACTATAGTATTTATTAGGATCATACCTAAATATTTAAATGATTAGAAAAAGAATGATATGCTTACCATAAAAGGACAGATATCATCCTTTTAAGGAGGAAAATTATAATTAGTATGGAACATGTTGGGGACTTCTGAAGTGTGTCAAAATTTCTGTTTTTGCATAGGTGTTGGCTATGTAAGTAGAATATATGGAGATAGTTTTGAGTAAAAATATGGGGATTCTGACTTAAAATTATTAAAATTTTCTCTGTTCTCCAGATAGAGACAGCAGAGTGTTAAACCAGACATGGCCTTCTTTTTTTCTTTTCTTTTTGTAATGCAGGACATTGAACCCTGGCCTTGTGCATGCTCGTGAGATTGAACGTAGGGCCTTGTGCATACTATGCAAGTGCTCTACCTCTGAGATACATCCCTAGGCCAAAACATGCTTTCCTAAGTGCAAGTCTCTGTTTAAGTGTAGAGGCTGCATGCCTGTGACATCAGCCCTGATGGAAATTATATGAAGATTCACCTTATAATAATTTGTTCAGTTAGATATATTACACATGTTCTCTGTATTTTGCAAAAAAGATGGGAAATAATTAAATAAGAGAATTTAAATAATGACCAAGAAGCCTGGTATGGTGGTGCACACCTGTAATTCTATTACTTTGGATACTGAGACAAGAGGATCATAGGTTCAAGGTTAATCTCAGCACTTTACTGATGCCCTCACCAACGTAACAAAATCCTGTTTCAAAATAAAAAATAATAAAGGCAGGGGTATAGCTCAGAGGTAGATCTAGGTTTTAACTTCAGTATCACCATCTCCAAAAAAAAAAGACAAAAAATCTGTGACAGTTGTGGGCACTTATAATTCTAGCTACTAGGGAGACTGAGGCAGGAAAATTGTGAGTTCAAAGCCAGTGAGGCAGGAGGATTATGAATTCAAAGCCACACACACACACACACACACACACACACACACACACACTAGAAGTTGATATGGTTGCCTTGAGAAATCTTTTTTGATTATGAAGAGATAAAAGAGTAGAAAATATAAACAAAAAGTCAAGAAATATGGAGAGTAGAAGGAATATTATTAACATCAATATAAGAATGAGGATCTAAAAGATAAAGGAAAACCCCCAGACAGTAGGGAATAATAAATATTTTAAGAAATAGTGGTGGGAAAGTTTTCCAAATAAAAGAACATAAGAAAAAATTCATAGATTATAAAATAGAATAGATAAAAAGAAATACCATACTAAAATTTAAGAACAACAAATATCAAGGGAAAATCTAAATGACTTCTGGAAACAAACAAAAAATCAATAAAGGAACAAGAATAAAATTAATTTCAAATTCTCATTAATGGCATGAGATGCAGGAACACAACAATATGGCATCTTCAAAGTGTTAAATGAAAAATCTTTTGACCTTGACATTTTATATTCATCTAAATTACTAATTCTCCAAAAGCTTTTTGATTTTAGAATGCCTTTAAATTCTTAAAAGCCATTGAGAATTCTAAAGAGTTTTATGTGCATCATGTCTATCAATATTTAATATATTAGATATTAAAACTGAGAAAATATAAGATAATTATATATTTTAAGTATTAATAATTATATTTTAACATAAATAAATATTTATGGAGTCTATATTTTTCAAAACATAGTTCAATTAGTGAGAGCAATGGCATTCTCACTACTTGGTCGAACTCAGAGTTTGATCAGAGAGCAAAGCTCTAATCACCATGGCATTTGTCAAAAACCATTCATGGAAACTTTAATATCTCAGCTACCTACAGCTACAATATCAGTTAAAGGAAACAATCTTGGCACAAAATGCAGAAGGAAAGCTGGGAAATGAGATGTAATTAGAGAGCTTTGAAAAACTCTGACATATTCTTTGGTTTCTAGAAAGCTGTGAGCATGTTTAGGGTTGTGTGAAGACCCAAGAAAAATCAGATAGAGCCTTAATATTTCACCTGGCTAACCTTGAGGTCTTGTACAAATAGGAAGTGAGGATTATGGCATATTGAAACTTCTCCATTGTTGAGGGCATGACTTTATTACATATTCCCAGACCGTTCATTAAATCATCTAATATTTTTAAAAAATAGTTCTGAGAGTGATTCACTTTATAATAATTTGTTCAGCTAGAAATTTCACAATTGTGAGCTAAAGATGCCTTATACCTAAAAAATAACTGTTATGGTGAACAAAAGAGACAGTCTGAAAATATTCAGGTGTCCTTTTTTTTTTTCCTACAGAACCACATAACTGACAACTTTATTGCAGTTTCTCTAGTTTCTCTCCTCACTTACACAATTACTAGGGTAGTATAAAGGCAGTAACATAAAATAAAATAATGATTTTTGTAATCAGTTTATCTCATATCCTAAGTGAGATGTTATTTTACTAAACATGAAATGAGGACATAAAAGCAAGCAAATAAACTACCTAACAAGTGTTAAAGCATAACAATGTGCTCCAACATGGAGTAAAATTTATGACAACAGTGGTTTAGAAAGTATGATTAAGAAAAATAAGTAATGATGAAAGCATACAGTAAATGAAGTCTTTTCAAAGAAAAAGGGTTAAATAAAAAACAAAAGCTTTCAGGCAGTTCAGGGAATACAAAAAGCATACCATTGAGTGAAGTGAATTGTGAATAAAGAGGAATCTAACATCTGTTTGGATAGTTTTTTTCATTTAAGGCTGATAAAACAGTCCTGCCAATGAAAAGTCAATCATTGTAAGCAAAAGTCCTCATCAGCACGGTGTTGCTCTGCAATTCTCTTCATAGAGTGGCTATGAGAACACAAGTGATGGAGGTCATAGGTCCCCCGTCAGCGATGCAAGCCAGCCATGTTTCCATAGGGCCTACTGTGCGTTTTAACACCTTTAATCTTATCATGGATAGGACTGGGGAGGAAGGAGAGTAGGTTCATATTATTTTTCTCTTCAGTTAGCCAATCTTAGACTTGCTCTAGTTCTTTCTTTTTTTGTGTATGTGGTACTAGGAATGGAACCCAGGGGCATTCTACCTCCAAGATACACCCCCAGACCTTTTTTTTATTCTTTGTTTTGAAACAGGGTCTCACTGAGTTGCAAAGAGCCTCACTAAGTAGCTGAGGCTGTAAGCAAAACGAGATCCTCCTGTCTCAGCCTCCTAAGTACTGGGATTACAAGCAGTGCACCACTGCCACCACGCTGGGCTTTGCCCTATTTCTGAAGCATTATCACTTTTGGCATTTATAAAGTTGTGCAGAATCCGTTTAGTTAAATTACTGCTTTTTAGGTGTAAGAGTACCCTGTTTGCCTTCCTCTCCCAACCCAGGAGTTAAGCCTGTTTGGAACGGTTCCATTCTCATGCACTGGGCACCTACAAGCAGATAAAGCAACAACAAACACATTGACAGTCTAAGAAATAGTGCTACCAACTTCAGAACAATGCTTTAAAACTGGTTCAATGAAAGAAGTTATTACTATTTTTCAAATTCAACCAAATACCAATATTTGTGCCCGTCACTGAACTGGGTACTGGCACATATATCACTTCATTTCACTTGTAGTATTGTTATATCCTTAAAGTTCCCATAAGAAATTGATACTGTAAACCATTTGTGGGTAAAATTGCTCCCAAAAGCTTAGAGAAAATGTGGGTTTTAATGGATCTCATGTCAAGACTGAGCAGAGCCAATCCCAAAGGCTTTTTCTCTCAGCTCAGACAGCATTGCTTTGTCCCCACACAAGACCCCAGGAGGTCTGAGCACTTGTCATTTTGGACACTGAAACAATGCAGACACATTTGAAATGTACAAACTCTACAAAGACACCAGGACCAACTTACCCCTGCAGAAGACCATTTATTACAGCAATCTAGCTAAAACATTTGCTAATAATAATTCATTTTTTTTTAATTTACAAGCTGCTTTAAAACGACCAGGAAAGAAGATCCAAGCATGTGTATCCATGCAGTGGGATTTTAGGGTGGGTGGAGAAGTACATACTTGAAGCTTAACTCGGAGTCTGCCATCCAAATGAAGTTGCAACAGAAGAGCCAGGGCAAAGACCTGTTATGTCTAGACCTCAACATACGTTTCTAGTCTCATCACAGTTTCAGATAGAAAACATTCTAATGGCCACAGATAGGAAGACTCACTGCTTTGGTTTACCCTCTTCTAAAAGCTTTTGAGCTCAGAGATAATATATGATACATGAAAGAGAGGATCAGGGCCCAAACCTTAGGGCATTTGTGTAGTGTGGCACAAAAACAAAGAAAAAATGAAAAAGAGATGGTTCACCACCTTCAACAGCAGGATCCTTTGCTTTCTCTTCAGTTTGTAGCAGGATTCTTTAATCTGTCCCTCCTTGATTCTTGTGATATAGTTTCACTAGTTCTGAGTGTTTGTTGAATGGTTCAGTTGATACCATCTGACTATCAGGATGTCCTTTCAGACACCAAGGAGTTTTTCAAATTCAGCTGGCACCAACAGTGGTAGCTATCAGCTGGAGGTGGGGGAGAAAGGGGAAATCCTACCTGTAGAGATAGGTGAGTAGCAGCACAGGTGGAGAGAGGTCTTCAGGGTCCATTGCTGCCTCCTCTCCAGGACAAGGATAGTGCTGCCAGAAAAATGTGTCTAGGAAAACCCAACCCAAGACAGAAGAAGGGTGTTTAGAACTGGTCACAGTGTTCTTTATGTAAATGGTACTTTAAAAAGAAAATCAAACCCTCAGTTTGATAAGCAAGTCCAGAAACATGGCTGAAAAACTTTTTATATTCAAATCAAGGACATAGTTGTGTGTATGTGTTGTGGTAATATATATATATATATATATATATATATATATATATATATATATATATTACAAAAGTTTTAATTATTACAATTTTTAAATGCATTTGTACATTCTCCTTGTTGTACAACCATTGCCACTATTCTCCAGAAATTTTACATCATCCTAAACTGAAACTCCACACCAACAAAAGAATTCCACATTCTTCCCTTCTTCAGCCTCTGGTAGTCATTGTTTTTTCTATCCCTATAAATTTGAGTATTCTGTATAATTTGAATACTTACTTATGTGAGGTACCCAGTGGCAAAGCACCTGCTTTGCAGGTGTGGCACTCCGTTTGATTCCCGGTTCCAAAAAGACACACAGACACAAAAAGAAACCTTTAAAAAACATCTGTGTTTTCAGACTGACTTCAAGTACATCCATATTGTGTGTGTTGGGGTCTCACTTTTTTTTTTGTAGCTGAGTGATATTCAATTGCATGAATATACCACATTTGTTTATTGATCTCTTAAAATATATTTGGGTTGTTTCTATCTTGTGGATTTTGAGAAAAATTCTCCTCTGAACATGAGCATACCAATGTCTGTTTGAATGCCTTTTGTTTTTATCATGAAGAATCACACAGTAGCTAACGTTTGTTTAGTTTTGGAGTTAATGTTCATTCTTAAGCAGTGTCTCAGAACAAAGAAAAGTAAGATTTTCCCATTTTTCACTAGGAAAACTGGACGCTGGTAGTCTGAAACACAGAACCTGAAAATTAGTGTTAGTTAAAAAACACTTTTGGTGAGAAAAATCTTTCTTAGATTAGTTCTTTGCCAATGAAACTTTAGAAAGTGTTGGCTGGCTTAACTCATCTTTGGCTTTGATTTCTAGTGTTTCAGGAGAAGCCAGGTGGAGTTTCTGTGCTCTAGTTTAAGTGTCCAGCCGCTCCTAACTTGGGCTCTCTCCAGCCTTTGTTAGGATGTGAGAACCCTCTTTATTTTACTCACCCACACCAGCTAAGATAACTGAGGCAGCAAAGATGGAGAGAAACAATTATGGTGACTTTCGTATGGGGTTAGAAGAGTAAAGACCAAACTTGGGAAAGTTTTAATTCTGAGTAAAAGCACTACAGGAAGTAGAAGACAGCAGGTTACATAATCAGTCTATCTCCCTGCAGATTAATGCTAACATATGATAGGGACCTCTGATGAATTTCGGGATTTCTGTACACTTTCTGTCATTAGAAGAACCAGTGCCTTTTCTTTTTAATATATTTCTTTTTTAATATACATTGCATTGTTTTCAGAGAAATGAAGGTCTTAGGCATTTGTTTCTGATTTGCTATTGTTAGTACTGAGGGAAACAACAAAGAGTTTTTTGTTGTTGTTTTTTTGTTTTGTTTTGTTTTGTTTTGTTTTTTTTGCAGATGAAAATCTCCATGAACTGAAAACACTGAAAATAGGCCATCAGAATCAGAGTAATCATGGTAAAATGTTTCAGAAATAAACAGCTACCTAAAGCAAACTTCTGTTAAATGATGAAAATAAGATGTATCATGCTGCTGTCTAGTATTAATCTAATTATTAGTTGTGATTTTATCACAATAGTAAAGACTAATATGTACCTATTGTTGACCATGAGAAAGTTAGCTTGTCTTAAGTGGCATAAACAATACAAAACAAAATAAACAACCGCTAGGGTTGAATAGGGGAAAATTCAAGACAGAAAAATGTAGAAACAATATTTTAATAAAAGAATGAGGATTCCGGGAAGATGGTGACGGAGAAAAGTGGGGCTTATGAGCCCTGCTAACAACCAATCTCTATTACCACAAAATCAGCGCCTTTCATAGCCAGAAAACACCATAATCAGAGAAACAAAAAATGTAATTACAAGGGACAGAGAAAAAGAGGGCTGGAAAAACGAGACACCAGAAAGAAACGAGATCAAAGTGCTGCAGCTGGAGCTGCGGCACGAAGTGGCAGATGCCATTTTCCCTTACAGCACCAGGCTCCAGAGAGGAGGGGAACTCATAACGGAGCTTAGAACCAGAGAGGAGATAAGCCGGCCTCACGCCCAAGGACGCAGCAGCAGCACCTTACTGCCAGCGGCAGCGGCGAGCTCACTGGACGGCACCAGACCAATGCACTCAACAGCCCACCAGGCTCCAGAGAGGAGTGGCGGACAGTGAGCCAAGGTGAGCCACTGCAGATCAGCCGGGAAGAATTCGGCAGATTTCTCAGCCCAGGGAGAATCTAAAGCTCCCAGAGAAGACTTCCAGGAAGATGGTGATGGAGGAAAGCGGGCTTATGAGCTCCACTAACAACCAATCTCTATTACCACAAAATCAGCGCCTTTCATAGCCAGAAAACACCATCATCAGAGAAACAAAAAATGTAATTACAAGGGACAGAGAAAAAGAGGGCTGGAAAAACGAGGCACCAGAAAGAAACCAGACCGCAGTGCTGCAGCCGGAGCTGCGGCATGGAACAGTGTGGGCGCCATCTTTTCTTGCAGCACTAGGCCCCAGAGAGGAGGGGGACTCAGAACAGAGCCCAGAGCCACAGAGGAGATATGCCGGCCTCACGCCCGAGGACGCGGCAGCAGCGCCATACTGACAGTGGCAGCGGCGAGTTCAACGGACAGCACCAGACCAATGGCACAACAGCCCACCAGGCTCCAGAGAGGAGCGGCGGACACCAAGCCGAGGTGAGCCGCTGTGGAGCAGCCGGGAGGAATTCGGCAGATTTCTCGGCGCAGGGAGCATCTAAAGCTCCCAGGGGCTGGGCTCAGCACACCTTGCAGGGACTCAGAGCGGAGTTCAAAACCAGAGAAGAAATATGCCAGCCTCATGGCCGAGAGTGTGGCAACAGCGCCATATTGCCACCGGCAGCAGCAGCAGCGAATTCACCGAGTCCACTACAGCTCCATCTGCGCACTCAACAATGGTGAGTCAACTTGCGGGCCCTGGAGGAGAAATCCCAGTACTGTACTACCAGGGACTTGACCCAGTGGGGGAGTGGGGGATATCACACCATAGGAGAACACCCAACCTGGCACCCCCCATGGTCTAAAGCAGCCTGTATCGACTCTCTGGGTCGGAGACTCTGCGATACAACCCAGTAAAGGAGTAGTGGGGTCTGAGATACCACAGACTCGAGATCCAGAGCACCTTAAGTGAAGTCGTAGTGACCCAAGGGAAGAACCCAGAGAAGGCACAAACTTCTGAAATCATGGGAAAGAGGAATAACACTGGAGCAATGAATGCCCACAACCCCACAACATCAGAACCCGATAAAACAGAAAATCAGAGATTTCTAGAAGATCAAATCAGGAAAATAACTGTAGAAATAATAGAGGTGCTTCGAAAAGAACTCAGAGAGAGCCAAAAAGAGATAAAGGATGCAATTAATGAAGTAAAGGCCTCAATTCAAAGCACAAACAACCGATTAGACCACATGGAGAACAGAATCTCGCTCTTAGAAGATGAGCAATCCAAAAATGAACGCATAGTTTCTAATCTAGAAAAAAATATCAGACAGCAGGATTCTGATATTGAAGAAATATGGGCCCATTTTAAGAGAGCTAACCTAAGAATAATTGGAATAGAGGAGGGAAAAGAAAGTGATACCAAAGGGATCAATAATCTCTTCAAGGAAGTAATAGCAGAAAATTTTCCAAACATAGAGCAAGAGGTCGATACACAGGTCCAGGAAACTTATAGAACTCCCTTTGGACAAGATCAGAGAAGAGAATCCCCACGTCACATAATTCTCAAAATGACCAATGTGGAAGCCAAGCAGAGAATCTTAAAGGCAACAAAAACAAAGGGCCAAGTGACATTCAGAGGCAAACCAATTAGAATCACTCCAGACTTCCCAAACCAAGTCATGAGAGCCAGAAGGGCTTGGAATAACATATTCCAAACTCTGAAAGAAAACAACTTCCAGACAAAAATGTCCTACCCAGCAAAACTTTCTATCAAATTAGATGGAGAAATAAGAAACTTCCACGACAAACAGAAACTGAAGGAATTTATGTCTTCAAAACCAGCACTAGAGAAAATACTCAAAGAGATTAACTACAAAGAAGAAATAGGTAACACACACCAGAACCAGAGAAACAAGATTTTCCATCCAACAGACAACTAAGATTGGTTATCTGTGGAGATTCATTATTTATGTTAGTCTTTTACCTATCTCTAAATGGTATTGTTTGCCTTTATTGTTGCTAATTTTTAGGATTTCTAGTTGGAATATTAATATAACTTCAGATATAGTATTTGGAAATATTTTATCCCATTCAATTAGTAACTGTTAACTCTGTTTACATTGTCTTTGGATATACAATATTTTTTTTATTTTTTAGGGAGTTTGTATACTCTTCTGTTGCCTGTGCCATTGAAATCATATCCAAGAAATCACTGCCCATTTCAATGTTGTGAGGTTTTATGACCCAGATTTTCTTCTAAAAGTTTATAGTCTTAAGATTTGTATTTAGGTCTTTTATCTATTTTGAGTTAATACTTGTATATGGTGTTAGGTAAGAGTCCAATTTTATTCTTTTTCATGTAATTATTATTTTTCAACAATATTTAGTTAAAAGATTATTATTTCCACCACCAAATGTTCGTGGAAACCTTGTCAAAAATAACTTGACAATATAGGGAAGAATCTAGCTCTAGGCTTGTATTTAACTCCAATGGTTTATATATCTGCCTTTAGAACAGTACTACACTGTTTCAATTATTGTAGCTTTATATGATTTGAAATCAGAAAATATATATCTTCTAGCTTTGTTCTTTTCCAAGATCATTTTGGGTATCTCGAATCCATATTCCATATTAGGATAGATTTCTTTCTGAAAAATAAATAGATAAATATATGATAGTTTCACCTAAAAAAAATAGAAAAAAATATCCTCTGGTAAGAAAGAAAGCAAAAAGAAATATTGAAATGTTATCTTTAAGTCATCAAAAGCTTGGTTTCAGACAAATGAAACTGTTATGTGAGATTATCATTTTTAATTTTGGATAAATTGCTATAATACTAGATGTCAACCACTAAGCCAAGCATGGGAAGGAGGGATGGGGAGAGAATGGGATGGGGATCGGGTGGGGGCAGACTGGGTGATGTGTGCATGTATGTCTACAAAAGTTTGTATCCCATTATGATGTATGAATACAGTACACCAATAAAAAAAAGAAAAAAAAATTCATGAATTCAAAGCCAACACTAGAGAAAATTTTTAAAGAAATAAACCATAAGGAAGAAAAAAGAAGCAGACTTCAGAACCAGAAAAGAGAGGAAGTTAATAAATGGGCAATTTAAGTAAAGAAGATAGATCAAACCATCCAGAGTAGACAGAACATAAAATGGCAGAAAACAAAAATCATATTTCAATAATATCTCTTAAGGTCAAAGGACTTAACTCACCAATCAAAAGACATAGACTGGCAATGTGGATTAAGAAACATAATACAAATATACTCTGTCTGCAAGAAACTCACCTTATAGCCAAAGACTTTCACAGACTGAAAGTGAAAGGATGGAAAAAGATATACCATTCCAATGGTCACCAAAAAAGAGCAGAAGTAGCAATCCTGATATCCAACAAAACAGACTTTAAACTAAAACACATCAAAAGAGACAAATCAGGGCAGTTCCTTTTATTAAAAGGAACAATACACCAAGAAGATATAATGATAGTAAATTTTATGCCCCAAATGTGGGTGCAACCACATTTGTAAAACAAACCCTTCTGGACATAAGATCCCAAGTAGACTCAAATACAATAATTCTGGGAGACTTTAATATGCCTCTCACACCACTGGATCAATCTTCAAGGCAAAAGATGAGTAACGACGCTTTAGAACTAAAGGAAACCATAAACCAAATGGACCTAATAGACATTTTCAGATTATTTCAACCAGGAACTATAGAATACACATTCTTCTTAGCAGTCCATGGAACCTTCTCCAAAATAGACCACATCCTGGGACACAAAGAAAATACCAGCAAATTCAAAAGATGTAATATAATTCCTTGCATCTTTTCAGACCACAACGGAATAAAAGTAGAAATCAACAACAGGAAACTCAAAAGAAAGTATTCAAATTCATGGAGATTGAATGATACACTATTGAATGATGAATGGGTAAGAGCAGAAATTAGGGAAGAAATAAATTTATGGAAACAAATGAAAACAAAGACACAACCTACCAAAATCTATGGGACACCATGGAGGCAGTATTAAGAGGAAAGTTTATTGCATTGAGTGCCACATAAAAGGACAGAGAACCACCAAGTAAAGAACCTAATGACACAACTCAAGGACCTAGAAATTCTGCAACAGTCTATTCCCAAAGCCAGCAGAAGGCAAGAAATCATTAAAATAAGAGCAGAAATAAATGAAATAGAGAACAAAAAACAATTCAAAGAATCAATAAAACAAAAAGTTGGTTCTTTGAAAAGATTAATAGAATTGATAAACTCCAGGCCAACCTAACCAAGAGAAAAAGAGAATCAGCTCAAATTATCAAAATTAGAAATGAAAAAGGAGATATCACCACAGATAGTGAAGAAATTCAAAAGATTATCAGAAACTACTTTAAAAATTTATACTCCAATAGACTTGAAAATCTGGAGAAAATTGATAGATTTCTAAGCACAGTTAACCTTCCTACACTCAGCCAAGAGGACACAGCAAGCCTAAACCAACCAATAACAACCAAAGAAATAGAAACGACAATAAAAAGTCTTCCATCAAAGAAAAGCCCAGGCCGAGATGGGTTCCCAGCTGAATTCTACAAAACCTTCAGTGAACAACTAATACCAATACTTCAGAACTTGTTCTGGGAAATTGAAATAGATGGAACTCTCCCAAATTCCTTCTATGAGGCCAGTATCACATTAATCCCCAAACTAAATAAAGATACCTCAAGAAAGGAAAACTACATACCAATATCCTTAATGAACATAGATGCAAAAATTCTAAACAAAATACTAGCTATACACATTCAAAACTATATCAAGAGAATAATACATCATGACCAAGTCAGTTTCATCCCAGAAAAACAAGGCTGGTTCAACACACGAAAATCAACACATGTTATTCACCACATAAATAGAACCAAGAACAAAAACCACATCATCATAGCAATAGATGCTGAAAAAGCATTCGACAGAATCCAACACCCATTTATGTTAAAAACCCTGCAAAAAATTGGGATAGAAGGAAAGTACTTCAACATCATTAAGGCAACATACTGTAAACCCAAAGCCAACATTATACTGAATGGGAAAAAACTGCAAGAATTTCCGCTAAAGTCAGGAACAAGACAAGGATGACCACTATCACCACTCCTCTTCAATATAGTCCTTGAGACTCTTGTTGCAGCAATAAGGCAAGAGAAGGAAATCAAAGGAATTCACATAGGAAGAGAGGAATTAAAATTATCCTTATTCACAAATGACATGATCCTTTATCTGGAAGACCCAAAGAACTCAACCAAAAGACTTCTGGAGCTGATTGACAAATTCAGCAAAATCACAGGATACAAAATCAACCTAAAGAAATCAGTGGCTTTTCTTTATGCCAAAAACGATTCACAATGAAAGAAACAAAGAAAACAATTCCACTCACTATGACATCAAAACCAATAAAAATACCTAGGAATAAACCTAACCCAAGATGTAAAAGACCTCTACAACAAAAACTATAAAACATTAAAGAAAGAAATTGAAGACCTTGGAAGATGGAAAGATCTCCCGTGCTCATGGATAGACAGAATAAATATCATCAAAATGGCCATTCTGCCAAAACTGATCTATAGATTCAATGCAATTCCCATTAAAATACCAGCGACATTCTTCAGAGACCTAGAAAAATCAATCATGAACTTTATATGGAGAAAGAAAAGACCCAGAATAGCCAAAGCAATACTCTACAATAAGAAACATGCAGGAGGCATTACAATCCCAGACTTCAAACTATACTATAGAGCAATAGTAGTAAAAACAGCATGGTACTGGCATAATAACAGATATACTGACCAGTGGATTAGAATAGAAGATACAGAAACAAACCCACACATCTTTAGTCAATTAATCTTTGACAAAGGGGCCAAACACATACACTTACACTTACACTTACACATACACTTAAGGTGCTCTGGATCTCGAGTCTGTAGTATCTCAGACCCCACTACTCCTTTACTGGTTGTATCACAGAGTCTCAGACCCAGGGAGTCGATAGAGGCTGCTTTAAACTATGGGGGGGTGCCAGGTTGTACGTTCTCCTATGGTGTGATATCTCTGCCACCGCTACTCCCCCACTGGGTCAAGTCCCAGGGAGTACAGTACTGGGATTTCTCCTCTGTGGCCCGCAATTTGACTCACTGTTCTTGAGTACGCAGATGTAGCTGTACTGGACTCGGTGAATTCACTGCTGCTGCCACCGGTGGCAAAATGGCACCGCTGCCACGCCCTCAGCCGTGAGGCTGGCATATTTTTTCTTCTCTGGTTTTGAGTTCCACTTTGAGTCCCTGCAGCGTGTGCTGAGCTCAGCCACTGGGAGCTTTAAATGCTCTCTGTGCCAAAAGAACCCGCCTGGCTGTTCCGCAGCAGCTCACCTCGGCTCGCTGTAGCCGTCCGATGAATTCGCTGCTGCCACCGGCAGTATGGCGCTGCTGCTGCGACCTCGGGCGTGAGGCCGGTGTATCTCCTCTGTTGCTCTGAGCTCTGTTCTAAGTCCGCTTTTTCTCTGGAGCCTGGTGGTTTTTTTGTTTCTCTGGTGATGGTATTTTCTGGCTATGAAAGGCGCTGATTTTGTGGTAATGGAGATTGGTTGTTAGAGGGGCTCTTAAGCCCCGCTTTTCTCGGTCGCCATCTTCCCGGAAGTCCGAATTCATGAATTTTTTAAGATTCTGTTTATCCTGAAAGACTTTGTTTTCACCACTGATCTTGAATAGTAGTTTTGCTGGATAAATAAGCTTTGGTTAGAAGTTATTTTCTTCCAGGGTCTGAATCACGTCGTACCAGTCTCTCCTAGCATTCCTGACCTGGGTTGTATAGTCTGGGGTGATTCTTATTGTTTTGCCTCTATATGTCACCTGTTCTTTTGTTCTCACTGCTTTTAAGATTCCTTCCTTGGCCTCTATGTTGGTCATTTTGGTTATTATGTGACATGGAGTGGTCTTTCTTTGGTCCTGTCTCAGTGGAGTTCTGTAGGCCTCCTGGACATGAAGGTCCAAGTCTCTTTCCATATTTAAATAATTCTCTGAGATTATTTCCTTGAAGAGATTACAGATGCCTTTGGTCTGTACCTCTATTTCTTCTTCAATGCCTATTATCTGTAAGTTAGGACACTTCATGTTATCCCATATTTTCTGGGTGTTTAGGTTTTGTTGCTGTAAAGATATCTGTATATCGCCGAGTTTTCAGTTTGGGATGTACTGTCTTCTAATATTGATATTCTGTTTTCCATTTCATCTAATCTTCCAGAGTTTCTTTCTATTGCTGTCTTCATTTCACTTATTGCCTCTTTCATTTCATTCCAGACCTCTTTCTGATTCTTTCTCAGTGTTTCTAACTCACCTTTCACCTCCTCTATACTTGTTTTAAATCCTTTCATCATATTGTATATCAAGATTCTGAACTCCCCTTCTTTCATTTCTAGTAGGTCAGTATTCGAGATTTCTGCTGTCTCTTCATAATTCCTGGTTCTCATATTTATCACGTTCTCTGTCCTGTTTTTCTGATTTCTACCCTTCGTTTGTGAGTATTATGCTTAGTCCAATCTTAATATTAAGAGTTTAGAGGTATCGGCAAGTCAGCAGAGCTTTTTCAGTGTTGAGGGTGGGTGATGTGGGAGGAGCTGAGGTGATGGGTAAAGGAGTCAGATTAGGTGGAGGATATGTTTAGGTTGAGAAAGACTTTAAGTATGATAAGGTAATATTTGCTGAGAATGAGGGAGAGTTAACTAGTAGGACTCTTGTAGTTAGTAGAGTAAGTATGGAGATATGAAATCCTTTGAGTATTAAACAAGGAGGTATATTATGGGGAAAAGTTTTGGGGGAAAAGAGTATATAGGTTAGTGTGGGGAAGTTTGTAAGAGGGGTGATGGAAGGAGCAGACAAACATAAAAAAATCCACACAAGGTGCCAAGACTATTATGTAATCCAAGAAAAAGAAAGGAAAAAGCAATCAAAAGAGGAGTACAAAAAAAGGAAGGAAAGAGGAAGAAAGAGGAAAAAAGGACAAGAATAAAATAAAGGAACTAGCAGCTGTGTGAAATCAGAAAACAAGGCAAAATATCAAATATATATATATATATATATATATATATATATATATATATATATATATATATATATATAAAGTTAAAGTAAAAGAAGGATGGGGAAAAAAAGGAATGACCATAACAAAACAAAAGCACTGTAAAAGCAAAACAAAACAAAACATCCACAATAAAAGTAAAAAAAAAAAAAACAGTCCTACTTATTTATGAATATTGGTTCAGTTCCATATAATATTTGCATATCTGATTGCTTTGGTTGCTTTCATAATATAATCCAATGTCTCTTAGTTTTCTTTGTACTCTATTTTTATCTTCTTAGGTCACTCTGGGTGTTTGGACACCTTTCTTTCCTTTAACTGCTTTGGGTTTATGTGTCAGGATGTCTGGTATCACTGTTATTAGAGTCTGTACAATTCCCAGGTTCTGCATAATTCCAACCTGTAGTCAGCACCTCTGCACTCACCACCCTAGACTCCGGCCTGTGCTTCCCTACAGCAGGAGTGGAGGATATCCAAAGTAGACTTGGAACCTCCCCCTGAGGTCCTGTGCAGATATTGTGTCTCGATGGATTTTCCTGTGTCTCTGGAAATTCTAACTGGGCTAGCCGGTGTGGTCCCAAGATGTGCCCTGAGTAAAGGGTTGCTGGTTCCTGGATGTTCACACTTACTGCCAGAGCTCTGCCAGTTCCAAGAGAGCAGGCTGGGTGCACTGCTATTACTGGACCCAGGTGTGAGTGGGTGCAGATGCCTAGTGCCTGCTGCTATGCTCCTCCAAGGTGCACTGGGCTGTGCTCTAGACTAGAACTGAGTCTCAGACTGCTGTGTGGGCAGGAACTCCCAGCGTTGGGCCTGGAGTGTGGGATAGATGCACAAGGGTCCGGGGGCACAGGCGCTGCATGGTGTCCAGCAATGATCTCTGCCTCCCATGGGGCGTAGAAGCTGGGGGCCCAAGGAGATCTCACGGGCTCACAGAGCTTTCACCGCCTGGAAAGCAGGCCTCCGGCAAGGTTGGTGTCTGGGCTCCAGTGGGGGGTGGGGACTAGCCACACAAGGTAAGCTCCAATTTTAGGGGTGGGGGTGGCGCAGGAACTGACTACTAGCGGGGGTCTGGGGCACAGACAGGGTGCACAAGGACAGTGCTGGGTTCTGAGGCATGGGACAGATGCCTTGGGCCAGTGTTGGGCCTGGGGCGCACGCTAGGACCCGCACTTTTCGTGGATGCACTCAGGTACCTGGCTTCCTTAGTCCAGGCGTCCGTGGGAGTCCCTGTGCCGTTGTGATCCAGTCGCTGGTGAGCACACAGAATTCTGACGTGGGTGCTGCTCGCTGCTTAAGATGAGGCTCTATGTCCGTTTTCAGTCTCGGATTATCTTGCCATGGTGATTTCAGTCAGGGCTCGGGAGTGCAGATTGGGCAGGCAGGCAGCCCGCACAGGCAGCCCACCAGCGGGCATCCCTATTGTATCTGCAGCAGGTCTGGTGCCCAATCTTTGTTCTTCTTCTTCGAGTTCAGGGTTTCCGCCGAGGTACCTGGATCAGCTCTCCAAGCCCTGCCCCAAGCAGCTCCGGCCCTGGCTCGCCCACAGGTCCCCGCGCCACAGCCGCCAGCTCTGCCCGCTGCCAGCCTCCACGAGTTATCATTTTTAATGTCCCACAGCGATTTTGTTTTATTTAGTGCTTACACATCAATATTCCTTCTTAGTCTCCAATATTCATCTTTTAGTTTGTAGTTGATCTTTCTAGCATAGAGATATGTAATGAGCCAGAAAATAGGCAACAAGCACCTAAGTAAAAATTATTTTCCTACAAAACTAATCTTCTATTGTGTACATATATTGGTTCCATGAGGGTACTATTCAGATCCTGGATGTTATGAAAATGTCCTAGTCTGGGATCAGGTCAGAAGCAATAAAGAATGTAGAGGCACATGGTTTTCTTCCAATACCATCTTTCTTGCCATATCTTGAAACAAAATATGCCCCAGTCAATGGTCTCCCTATTTTTCCTTAATCCTTCCATAGGCTTAATTCTAACTGCATTAAGTTAAAGGTTACTAGAAAGGCTATTTCTTTTTTCTTTTACTGAACTGGGAATTTCCCACAGAGGAAACTGAGAGCATCTTGAATTAGTGCCCAGATCTCCAGCTATGCAGGATGTTGCCCAAGAGTCCAACTTCATTTCTGCCCACATAGTATCCTGAGGTATCCAGCATAACTGAGTGATTGGGAGAGGCTTGTATCAGAGGAGAGAGGCTATGCAATCTACTAAACATCACTTGGGTTCATAAGCCATTTGGGCCCATGAGTACTTCAAGTGCACTGTGGACTTCGGGATGCCTCCCTAAGTGTGACTGCATAAACAGCAAGTATCTTGCAAAAAGAACCAGCTCAATACTGTGAGATTGAAAAAATGAACCCAAACTTGAGCATTTCAGAGTACTAACCTAGAGAAAACAAACACAAGACTCTCAGCATTTGGACTGATTTGAAGATCAAGAAGAGATATATATGTTATGTTAAGAATTACAGGTTTTGAGTGGGCACATCTATAGAAAAGTCTTAGAAAGCCTCAGACTCCCTGGCTTGTCTCTTTTATGAAAGAATTCCCTGTATGGACTCAGGAAAGACTGGAGGTACTGCTTCTTCCAATCTGAAAAGTGTAACTGAAGACTTGAAGGAACATAAAAAATCAAAGAAACATGACACCATCAAAGAAAGGCAATAAAATTCCAGCAGCCAAACTCAAAGAAATGAAAATTTAGTGAATTGCCTGACAACTCAAAATCTTTGGTTTTTAAAAGGTGAGTACTTGGCCAGGTGTGTTGGTACACACTTGTAATCCCCATGCTTGGGAGGCTGAGACAGAAGAAATGCACAGGTTCGAAGCCAGCCTCAGCTACTTAGTGAGGCTCTCAGCAACTTAGTGAGACACTGTTTCCAAATAAAATATAAAATAGGTCTGGAAGTATAACCTGGAGGTAGAAAGCCTCTGGATTCCACCTCCAGTACCACTAAAAAAAAAAAAAAATTGGTATTTTCAGATGAATGGATTCAGAAACACACACATACACACACACACATGCACACACACACAGTTCAAATTCCAGTAAAGAATAAAAATATTTTAACAAAACAAACTGGGTTTAGTAGTGCATGCCTGTAATCCACTTGGACTGAGAGTCTAAGTCAGCCTGAGCAACTTAACAAGACCTTGTCTTAAAATAAAATTTTAAAAAGGGATGGGAATGTACCTCAGAAGTACAGCACTTGCCTAGCTTGTGTAAGGCTTTGGGTTCAATCCCTAGCATGATTGAGCAGTAGCTAGATAGATAGATAGATGATAGATAGATGATAGATAAATGGTGGAGAGATAGATATGATAGATAGATGATATAGATAGATGATAAATAGGTGATAAATAGCCAAAGCAAAATTCCACAACTGAAGAATATAGTGAATAAAATTAAAATGTAATAGAAAACATCAACAAGCAGACTTTGTAAAGCAGAATAAAGAATCTGTGAACTCAAAACAGGCCATTTGAAAATATTTAGAGGAGAAAAAGACATAAGAATGAAAAGGAATAAAGAAAGCCTATAGTCACCATAAAAAGGCTACTTTCATATCACAGGAGTTTTAGAAAGAGGAGAGCAACAGGGAGCAAAAACCTTATTTAAAGAAATAATGGCTGTAAAATTCCCAAATCATGGGAAAGATGCAGGCTTCAGATACAGTCTATCCTCTCTCATCCTCAGAGTGTATGTTCCAAACTCCCAGTGAATACCTGCAATCATGGGAAGCTGTATATCACTGTATATACCCTATATATAATGAGTCCTATATATACTAATTTCCTAATTGAATCTACCCATGATAATGTTTAATTTATAAATTAGCCATAGTAAGAGATTAACATGGCTAATAATAAAACAGAACAATTACAATATCCTATAATAAGAGTTTTATGGATGTGATCTCTCTCGCAAATATATTATTTATCTGTACTCATCCTTCTTCTGATGATGTGTGATGGTATGTCTACATAATGGAGATGAAGTAAAATGGATGATGTACTCAGAATAGTGCACAATTTAAAACTTATGAATTGTGTTTTTCTAGGATTTTCTATTTAATAACTAACTACAGATCATGTAAACACAATTGATTATAGGTAACTAAAACTGCAGAAAGTGAAAACACAGATAAGAGATGAGTACTGAGGCCGGGTGTGGTGACACACGCTTGTAATCCCCACGCTTGGGAGGCAGAGACAGGAGGATCGCGCCGGTTCAAAGCCAGCTGTGCTGGCTTAAGAGACCCTGTTTCCAAATAAATTTTTAAAAAGTATAAAATAGGTCTGGGAGTGTATCCCAGAGGTAGAAGGGTTTCCAGGAACTCCAGTACCACCAGAGGGGGGGGGGGAATACTGTACATTAAACTTACAATTCTAATCAAATTCAACCCAAATATATTTTCACCAAGGCATATTATACTCTAACTGTGAAAAGTCAAAGACAAGCCAGGCATGGTGGCACAAGCTTGTCATACCAGTACTTGGGAGGCTGAGACAGGAGGGCCGAAGGTTTGCAGCCAGCCTCAGCTACTTAGTGAGGTCCTCCACAACTTAGTGAGACTCTGTTTCATAATAAAGAATTTAAAAATATTCATAGCTCAGAGGTAGAATGCCCCTGGGTTCAATCCCCAGTACTGAAAAAAAGAAAAAGAAAAATCAAAGACAAAAAATAATCTTGGAGGTAGCAAGAGAAAGAAGACTTCTCAAGCAGAAGGGAACCACTGTAAGGGTATCAGTGGATTTCTCCGAATAGTAAAGTTGTCCTTCAGAAATGATGGTGAGATGAAGACTTGTCCATACAAACAAAACTAAGGGAACTCATCACAAATAGATCTGCCTTTCAAGAAGTGTCAACATGAAAACAATTGAAAGTACAAAATGTACTCAAATTCAAAACACTCTAATACTATAAAAGAGATACAAAGTAAGCATGCTGGACATAAAGAGAATGTGCCTGCAGAGACAACAGATTACACACCATGGTGACCTTAACAATTGCTTACTCAAACTCAGTATTTTAGACATACCCAGGAATGTTTATCAGTGCAAATGTAAAGCCGAGCTTTTAAAAAGCACTTTAGTAATTCAGTACAATATATCCTCTGGTTCTTGTCTTGGCTAAGGTGTGGGTGAGGGCTCAGAAGCAAAGAAAATAGAGAAGTAGAGAGGGAAAGTCATAGCATATTTTTAGAAAACTTCAAGATACTTTGAAGGAATAAATTTGGAAGGATGGTCCTCCAGAAAGGTGGCTCTACGTATGGGGTTGCATATGCCACTAAACTTGATTTTTGTACATTTAAGGGGATATTAACTGGCCTTCAAAATAACAAATTGCACATTAATTATAAGATATGTCTAAAGCTGAATAGAAAAGGGAGATGGGAGGATTATGTCAGAGGGAAGTGCTTTCTATGCAAATCTTTTTAACCAAATACCTTCTCATCTTTACTAGGATCCCTACTATACCAGGGAAGAAGGACAAGATTTTTTAGTCATGATCATAACTGAAAGTTAAGCTTATCCAAGTCCAAGGAATCTAAAACCCATAAGTATCGCTCTGTCTTTCAGCCAAACAGAAGCCCATTCCAAGTGTGTTAGAGTGGAAAAGAAAAAATTTATGCTACAAATATTCTTTCTTAAAGCCTCTTATTTTTATTTGGTTTTTTGTTTGTTTGTTTGTTGCAGTACTGAGAATGAAACCTAGGGGTATTCTACCTCTGAGCTACACCCCAGCCCTATTTTTTATTCTTTATTTTGAAACAGTCTTACTGAGTTGCAAAGGGTCTCACTAAGAAGCTGAGGCTGTCCGCAAACTGCAATCCTCCTGTCTCAGCCTCCCAAATACTGGGATTACAAATGTGTATCACTACACCCAGCTCTCTTTTTCATTTTTCAAAAAGGTCTTTTCTAGTCAAGTTTTCTCTCTTAAAGTTGGGGAAATTAAGTTCCCCTTTAGTAAAGGGATTTCTAAAATGTCTTTCATCCCAAAATGATCTTGAGGACATGTCCTTTAAAACACTGAAATTTTTCAATTGATATTAAAGCTTACAATTAATGTTGGAAAATGCATACAGCACCACCACCTAGTGATGAAAAGTAGTAAGACTAGCAATGATTAATAAAGACAAATGCAAATTGTAGACCTTTTGGAGAATTTAATGAAACTTATGGATCCTCTGGCCTCCAAAATATGCAAAAGTCACAAACAAAAAATTTATTTATTTTTCTTGCTGGGGATTGAACCCAGGGACATTCTACCTTCAAACTATACTCCCAACATTAATTTTTATTCTTCTTTTTTTTTTTTTTTTTTTTTTTTGCTGGTCTTGGGATGGAACCCAGGGGCATTCTACCTCTGAGCTACACCCCCTGCCCTATTTTTTATTCTTTATTTTGAAACCTGGTCTCACGGAGTTGCAGAAGGCCTCACTAAGTAGCTGAGGCTAACAATGAACCTACAATCCTTCTGTCTCAGCTTCCCAAGTACTGGGATTATAAGCATGGACCACCATTTTCAGCAACTTTTTCCATACAATTATTTTCTGGGCTACACTCCCAGATCTATTTTATACTTTTTTATTTTTGGAAACAGGGTCTCTTAAGCCAGCACAGCTAGCTTCGAACCTGTGCAATCCTCCTGTCTCTGCCTCCCAAGTGCAGGGATTACAAGCATGCGCCACCACACCTGGCTTCTTCATACAATTTAAAGGACGTATGACCCTCAACAACTCTTCCACTCACATGCTTGGGCCAATTTAAGAACATCTACTGAATATTTCAAACTTTGTGAAAATAAAAATGATCATAAAAATACAGAATCCACAGATATTATTCCAGAAAGTCATGTCTTGTGTTATTTTCCCCCACATTTAATCCAGAATTTGCTTAATAAAGTCTGAAATCCTTTTGGAACAAGACAGAGTATTATATATTTACATACTAAAATAATGGTTTCTGATGATTAACCAAGAAGAATTAATAGTTCATGAAACATGTTCTAAGACAAATATTGCATGTTATTACTAATATGTGGAAGCTTAAAAAGTTGATTTCACAGAAATAAATAGAAAAATGTTTATTGAAAGTTAGGGAAAGGGAGAAGGAATAGGAGGTTGGACAATGGATAACAAAATACAGCTAGATAGGAAGAATATTCTAATAGGTAGAGTACAGTGACTGTAGTTTACAACAATTTAGTTTATATATCTTATAAAGAACTAGGAGTTCATAGGTTTCAAATGCAAATGATGTTTATAAGATAGAAATGCTAATTACCCTGATTTGATCATTACACAGCATATATATTTATCAAATTATCACACTGTATTACTCACAAATACACAGTTATTTGCCCAAAATATAAGTATAGCTAAGACCATTTCCATTTCTCAATTACTATTTATTATAAATTCTATTTATTATAAATTTTATCTTTAACTTACTATAAATTTTTAATATAAACTACAAATATAATTTATTACAGTAAATGAAAAATTGTATCTTCTGGGGACAAGGAGGGAGATATGAAAATAAACAACTAAAAACAATGTGGTAATTACTACATATGCAAAAGCAGTGAGGAGCACACGAGGTCAATACCTAGGAATAGAATGTGGCAGATGTATGTATGCTTAAATTTTTAAGTAAGTGCAATATTATTAACTAAAGTCATTGTATCATTTTACATCTCTGACAGAAGTACTGAAAAATCCAGTCCTTCATATCCTGTCAACACTTAAGTTCAGTCTTTTTTTATTTTTCCCATTTTAATGGAGATTTTAGTAGTATCTCAAAATGAACTTATATGTTGAGTAAGCTGTGAGGTTCTTACTTGCCGTTTATATGTCTTCTTTAGTGAAATTGGGTTATTTTCACATTGTTGAGTTATGAGAATTTTTTCTTCTTTTTGTGAGTCTGGGGATGGAACCCAGGGGCATTCGACCTCCAAGCTACACCCCCTGCCCTACTTTTTATTCCTTCTTTTGAAACAGTTGCAGAGGGCCTAAGTAGCTGAGGCTGTCTATGAGTCGTGATCCTCCCATCTCAGCCTCCCAAATGCTGGGATTACAAGCGTGCACCACCATGCCCAGCTTGAGAATTTTTTAAGTATTCTAACAGGCATATATATCCCAAATATTTTCTCCCAGCTCATAGCTTGTTTACCTTCTCTTGGTGCCTTTTCAAGGCAATAAGTTTTAATTTTGATGCAGATATATCCTATTTTTTTTCTTTTAGAGTTAATGCTTTTGGTGTCAGATCTAAGAAACCTTTGTTTAAATGAAGTGCTATTGACTGTTAGGCCTCAAATTCCTATGTTGATATCTAATTGTCAATGTGATGGTATTCGGAGGTGGAGCCTTCAAAGCGTGGTTCAGTCATAAGGGCAGAACCCTCATACATGGGATTAGTGTTCTTCAAGGAGTAAGAGAGCTTCCTTACCCTTTCCACCTTGTGAGGAAACAGGGAAAAAGACTCTATGAACCAGGAAGAAGGGCCCTTACCAGACACCAACACTATTGGCACCTTGATCTGAAACTTCTAAACTATGAGAAATAAACATATTTATAAGTTTCCCTGTCTATAGTATTGTTATAGCAGTTTGAACAAGACAAGGCACCAAAGGAAGAAAGATTTTTCTTCTGCTTGTATAATTAGGGCCACAAACCACTAGAAAAAAGTTACTGTTTGTGTCTTATGTAAATTTTGGATATAAGTTCATTATTTTGTATATGAATTGTCATTATAATACTTTATTGAAAGGGATTTATTTCTCCACTATACTGCTTTGTATCCTTGTAAAACATCAGTTGTCCATAGATGTTGCATTTACTTCTAAACTCATTATGTTCCACTAATATATTTGTCTGTCTTTAGGTCAATTCCAAGTTCATTGATATCTTGAAGTCAGGCAGTATGAGCCTTCCTAAATGTTTATTTTTCAGAGTTGTTTTGGTCATTCTAGATTATTTACATCTCCATTAGAAATGGAATTAGCTTTGTCAATCTTCAAAAAAATCTTGTGATTGAGACTGAGATGATTCTATCAATTTTGCAAGCATTAACATCAACAGTATTGACCTTATCCATAAACAAATTGTATTTTGAGTCATTGTTATTTTCTCTCATCCATATTTTACACCTTATGGGGTTCAGGTCTTTTTAAATTTCATCAGTTATTCCTAGGTATTTGCTATTTTTTGATGCTATTACAAATGACATTGCTTGTGTGTGTGTGTGTGTGTGTGTGTGTGTGTGTATGTGTGTGTGTGTGTGCATATGTTTGTACCTGCTCCATAACTTAAATGGCATTACTTTTATTGTTTGTTGCTATTATATAGGAAAAGTTTTTAATTTTTGCATGTTGATTTTTGAGTCCTGCAATCTTGTTAAAACTTTAGTAGTGTTGGGTAGTGGCTAGGTAATAAATTCTCCTAAAATACTAGTTCTAATAATATAATTTTGATTTTTTTGGAAAACCATTTTCCTTCCCTCTCCATATATTTGGGGAGGGCATTTAACATAGACTTTTTCAGAGCACAGTAATTAGTGCAGAGATAACTGTATGACCAATAATCCAACTAGAGTCAGTATTGGATTTTATGAGAAAACTAGTGGAACACATTTGTTTTTCTAGCTATTTTGAAGCTATGTTGATTATTTCTCATTCAAGACCACTGTGGTCAGAAAACACACTTTGTGTAAATTGAATTCATTTAAATTTGAGGTGTTTTATGGGCCACAATATAGGTGATAGCTGTAAAATATTGTGCAGCTATAAAAATAGATATGCATGCTTAACTGTAGTAGTCTGGTTTCAATTCTTTTGGATAAATATCCAGGAGTACTATAGCTGAGTCATGTGGTAGGTGCATTTCCATTATTCTCAGGATATTTCATATTGTTTTCAAAAGTGGTTGTACTAATTTGCAATCTGGCCAATGATATATCAGAGTTCCTACTTCTCTACATCCTTGCCAGCATTTATTATTGTTTGTGTTTTTAATGATTGCTCTTCTAGTTAGAGTAATGTGAAATCTCAGGGTAGGCCTTTGTTGTTGTTATTGTTTTTGGTTTTGGGGGGGGTTGTTTATTTATTTATTTATTGGTACTAGGGGTGAAACCCAGAGGCCTTCTACCGCCAGTATACACTCCCAGACCTATTTTGTTTTATTTAGAAACAGGGTCTCACTAAGTTGTTGAAAGCCTCATTAAGTAGCTGAGGCTGGCTTGGAACCTGCATGATCCTCCTGTCTCAGTCTCCCAAGCACAGGAATTATAAGCGTGTGCCACCACGCCCGGCTCTCGGGGTAGTTTTAATTTGCATCTCTCTGATTGCCAATGATGTTGAGCATTTCTTCATGCATTTACTGGCCATGTGAATTTCTTCTTTGTGACATGTCTATTTAGTTCACTTGAACAGACTATCTTTCTCCCAGTGTATGTTTTTGGCCCCTTTGTCAAAAATCAATTGGTTGTAAGGTGTGGATTTGTTTCTGAGTCTTCGACTCTGCTCCAATGGTTTATGTATCTGTTTTTGTGCCAGTACCATGCTGTTTTTATTACAATCACTTTGTAGTATAGTTCAAAGTCAGGTATTGTGATTTCTCCTGCATGTTTTTTGTTGCTGAGAACTACTATGGTTATTATGGACTTTTTGTTGTCCCAAATAAATTTAAGGACTGATTTTTCCATGTCTGTGAGGAATGATCTTGGTAATTTAATGGCTTTGTGTTGAATATGTAGATCACTTTGGAAGTATGGCTATTTTGGTAATATTTATTCTGCTTATCTATGAACATGAAAGATCTTTTCATCTTCTAAGATCTTTGATTTCTTTTTTCAATGTTTTATTATTTCCTTCGCAGACGTCTTTTACTTCCTTGGTTAAGTTTATTTCTAAAAATTTTATTTTTGTGTGGGAAATCCTGAGTTGAATTGTTTTCTAAACTTCTTTTTCAGTGAATTTATAGTTGGTATACAGAAAAGCTTCTGATTTTTTAAGATTGATTTTGTATTCAGACACTTTGCTGAATTCATTTATCAGTTCTATAAGTCTTTTGGTTGAGTTCGTTAGGTCTTCAAAGTATAGTATCATATCATCTGCAAATAGTGAGTTTGAATTCTTCTTTTTCTATTTGTACTCCTTTGACTTCCTTTTCTTACATTATTGCTCTGTTTAGGGTCTCAAGTACTATATTGAAAAGAAGTGGTGATAATGGACATCCTTGTCTTGTTCCTGTTTTTAGGGGGAATTCTTGAATTTTCCCCCATTTAATATGATGTTGGCTGTAGGCTTGTTGTATATTGCCTTTATGATATTGAGGTATGTTCCTTCTATTCCAATTCTCTGTAGTGCTTTTATCATAAATGGATGTTGGACTTTATCAAAGGTTTTTTAAGCATCTGTTGAAATGATCATGTGATTTTTGTCTTTGGGTCTGTTTATATAATGAATTACATGGATTGATTTTCATATGTTGAACCAGCCTTGCATCCTTGGGATGAACCCTACCTGGTCATGGTGTATGATTTTCTTGATGTGGTTTTGAATGTGTGTTGCTAGTATTTTGTTTAGCAGTTTTGCATCCAAGTTCATCAAAGATATAGGCCTGTAGTTTTCCTTCCTTGAACTGTCTTTATTTGATTTTTGTATTAATGTGATGTTGGCTTCATAGAATGTATTTGGGAGAGTCCTGTTTCTCTCTCTTTCACAAAATACAGTGAGGAGTATCGAGATTAGCTCTTCTATAAAGGTTTTATAAAAAATTTACTTGGAAAGCCATGTGTTCTTGGGCTTTTCTTTGATGGTAAGCTCTTTATTGCTGTTTCAATATCTTTGATTGCTATTGGTTGGTTTAAATTTTCTGTCTTCTTGACCCAGTTTAGGAAGGTTGTATTTATCTAGAAAGTTGTCAGTTTCCTCCAGATTTTCCATTTTGTTGGAGTATAGTTTTTCAAAGTAGTTTCTGATAATCCTCTGGATTTCTGCACTGTCAGTAGTGATAGCTCCTTTTTCATCTCTTATCTTAATAGTTTCAATTGATTCTCTTTTTTTAGTTGAGTTGGCTAGTGGTTTATCTATCTTGTTAATTTTTTCAAGTAACCAGCTTTTGATTTTGTTAATTTTGGTTTTGTTAATTTCCTTTATTTTCTGTCTTATGTGAGCACTCAGTGCTACAAATATTTCTCAAATATTTCCCAGAGGTTTTGATATGGTTTATCTCTACTTTTATTTGTTTCTAGAAATGTCTTGATTTTACCTCTTACTTCTATGACCCAGTCTTCATTCAGCAGTTTGGAGTTCAGTCTCCATATGTTTATGTGGTTACTCTGGGTTTTCTTATATTTAATTTCTAGTTTCATTATATTATGCTCTGAAAAGACAGGAAAATATCTCACATTTTTCTGAATTTTCTAGTGCTCACTTTGTGACCAAGGATATCCTCATTTTGAAGAAGGTTCTGTGAGCAGCTGAGAAAAATGTGAACTCTACTGTAGTTGGGTGGAATAGTCTATATGTGTCTAACAGGTTCATATGATTAATGGTGTTCTTTAGGACTGAGGTGTCTTTACTAACCTTTTCTCAAGATCGGTCTAATGGTGTGAGAGGGGTGTTAAAGGCTCCCTGTGTTATTGTATTGGGATTTCTATGTGACTTAATATCACAAAGAGTTTCTTTTATTAAAGTAGCTGCACCTAAGATTGGGGCATAAATGGTGATTATTCTTACTTCCTCATTCTGGATTATTTCTTTTACCAGTAAAAAATGGCCTTCTTTGTTTCTTCTAACAAGCTTGGATTGAAGTCTAACTTATCTGATATCATAGTTACAACTCCTGCTTCTCTTCAAGTTCCATTGGCATGGATTACCTTGATCCAGCCCTTTACCTTAAGTTTGTTTCTATCTTTACTTGTAAGGTGTGTTTCTTGCAAGCAGCATATAGATGGGTTCTGAATTTTAATCCATTTTGCCACTTTATGTCTTTTTATTGGGGAGTTGAGGCCATTTACATTCAGT
The DNA here is from genome assembly GCF_963383645.1 of Muscardinus avellanarius. Lineage (NCBI taxonomy): Eukaryota > Metazoa > Chordata > Mammalia > Rodentia > Gliridae > Muscardinus > Muscardinus avellanarius. The sequence goes on along the minus strand of NC_137786.1, from coordinate 114,782,870 downwards.
GTGATTATTGAGAGATTATTTTTAATTCCTAACATATTGAGATTTTACTTCTGTTTGAAATACTTTTTGTTCTTCTTGGCTTATTTGTCTGCTGGATCAAAATTCTTGTTTCTCTGGTTCTGGCATGTATTACTTGTTTCTTCCTTATAGTTAATCACTTTGAGTATTTTCTCTATTGCTGGTTTTGAAGACAAATTCCTTCAGCTTCTGTTCATCATGGAAGATTTGTACTATTCCCCCCCCCCATCTAATTTCAGGGATAGTTTTGCTGGGTAGGGAATTTGGGGCTGCAAGTTGTTTTCTTTCAGAGTTTGGAATATGTTACTCCAGGCCCTTCTGGCTTTCATGACTTGGTTTGGGAATTCTGGAGTGATTCTAATTGGTTTCCCTCTGAATGTCACTTTGTCTTTTGTTTTTTTGCCTTTCAGATTCTCTCCTTGGTTTCTACTGGTTATTTTGAATATTATGTGGTATCTTGAACCTTTTCTCTGATCTTGTCTAAAGGTGGTATATGTTTCCTGTACCTGTTTATCGATCTCTTGCTTTATGTTTGGAAATTTTTCTGATATTACTTTTTTAAAAAGATTGTTCAGTCCCTTGGTTTCACCTTCTTTTCCCTCCTCTATGACAATTATTTTTAGATTAATTCTTTTAAGATGAGCCCATATTTCTTCATTGTCCAATTCCTGCTGTTGAATTTTTTAATGTGGTCTAAGCGATTTTTTATAGTTTGAATAGATGCCTTTACTTCAATGATTGCATCTTCTATTTCTTTCAGACTTTCTCTAAATTATTTTTGAAATTCCTGTATTATTTTTACAGTTACATTTCTGATTTGACCTTCTGGAGATCTCTGCAATTTTTTGTTAACAAATTCTGTAATTGTGGAGTTGTGGGAGCTCATTGCTCCCTTGTTGTTCCTCCTTTTCATGGTTTCAGAAGTTTCCCTCTGTTGCTTTTGATAGATTTCTCTCAGTCTTTAGGTGTCATCTGGTATAACCAAGAGCAGTTTATATTGTATTCAACAGTGAAGGTTGAGGATGGAGAGAAGTGATGTCGTAAATGGAAGAATAGGGTAAAGTCTCAGATACGCTCTAATAGAATGAGAGTATGAGTTTGGTAACATAATATATACTAGAGATTAGAGATAGTAAAAATGTAGTAGTATTCTTGTAACCAATGTAGAGTTGCTGGTATACTGATATGAGGTGGATTTGATACAAGGTAAGGAAGAGATAAAAAGCAGAAAAAAGATAGGAGAGGGATAGTGAGAAGAGAGTTGGTATGTACAAAGGAAGAAGCTTGAGAGAGGGTTTGGGAAGAGGGTAAAAACAAACAAACAAACAAAAACAACAACCAGGCATAAACACTCACACACACAAAAAAAGAACAAAACAACCCCAACAATGAATTATGCAAATCTACAAATAAATGAGTGTTCAGCAGATAGGTCCACTGCAGCCTCTCTCTGTGCAGACACCGAGTGCCACTGGCACCCTTCCTGCTGTGAGTTTGGTTCTCTGAGATTTTCTCAGTCTATGCAGATGGGCAATATCATTGGGGCTGGATTTCGTATTAAGCACAGGTCACCCTCCACACTTTCCATAGATTTGGGGGTCTCGGTCTCTCCCTGCCACTGTTGGTGGCATATGATTCTGAAACCAAACTCAATGTTGGAGTCTCTGTTCTCCTCAGCTAGGGCTGGTCGGGTCTGACTTCTCCCCATTTGCCATGACTGGGAGATCTATGGTGATCCTGGAGCTTCTATTAGTTAGGTCTAGTGTTAAGTTATATCTTCCCCTCCACACTTTCCACTGATCACAGCTTGAGTCTGTCTGAGCTTCTCTTTTGTCCAACAGCAGCCCCCATTCCCAGTTTTTTCAGGCTGTGTCAGAAAGTCTCAGACTAGGGGTGTTTATTGGGGCTATGCTAGTCCCTAGGGGTGCCCAGCTGGGCGTTTTCCCATAGAGACCCCAACCTCACTTACAGTGTTATTAAGCACTGCTCTGAGTCTTTGGAGGGTGTGGTAATCTCTGACATCACTTCTCCTTCACTGGGTTGAACCACAAGATCTCAGACCCAGGGAGTTTATCATGGCTTCATGAGTCCCAAGGGGCACAGTGTTGCAAGTTCTCCTGTGGACACTGCAGTTTCACTTATGAATTTGGTGCACTCTGGTCTGGAACTCTGGGAGGGGGTGTGGTGAGCTTGGCTGCCACTGGCATGACTGCGCTGCTGTGGCACCCTCGGCGGCAGCAAGATGGGCAGATTTCTATTTTGGTGTTGAGTTCCACTCTAGATCCCTGGAGGAGGTGATAAGCTCCTGAAAGCTGTAGCAGGTTTTTGTAGGGGAATGTCTGATGACTTACAACCCTTGGATCTGCAGCTACTCACTTCAAATCTTTGTTTTCCTTTTCGTCTCCAATGTGCGGAACTGAGGGAAGAGTGCACCTGTGCTGGTGCCCTCTGGTCGGTCTTCTAATCTTTTTCTCTGTCCCTTGTGTTTATTGTTTTTATTCCTCTACTGATAGTATTTTCTGGCTTTGTAGAGTGCTATTTTTTAGGCAATGGAGATCAAGTGTCAGCAAGACTCAGGAGTGCTGCTTTTCTCAGTTGCCATTTTCCCCCCCTCCCCCTATTTTTTAGTCTTTTATATTTAAAACAGGGTCTCACTGAGTTGTGAAGAACCTCACTAAGTAGCTGAGGCTGTCCGCAAACCTAAATCCGCTAGCCTCTGCCTCCCAAATGCTGGGATTACAAGCATGTGCTTCCATGCCCAGCCACTTTATATGTGTTAATTGGAGAGTTGAGGTCATTGATATTCGGTGTAATTATGAAAAGATAATTTTTTATTCCTAACAATGAGTTGTGATTTCTGTTTGAGGTAATATTTGTTCTTCTTTGCTTAATTATTCACTTGATGGAATTCATCCTTTCTCTTATTCTAGAGTTTATTTTTAATTTCTTATTTGTAATTTATTTCTTTGAGTGTTTTCTCTAGAGCTGGATTGGAAGACATAAATTCTTTCTGCTTCTGTTTGTCAGGAATATTTTTGTTTCTCTGTCAGATCTGAAATGTATCATTGCTGAATAAAGTAGTCTTGGCCAGAAGTTTTCTTTCAGAATTTTAAAGGCCTCCTGGCTTTCATGACTTGGTTTGAAAAGTCTGGGGGGATTCTTATTCTTTTGTTTCTGAATGTCACTCAGTCTTTTACACTTGTTGCATTTAAGATTCTCTCCTTGATTTCTATGTTAGCCAATTTTGTTATTATGTGGCATGGTGAATCTTTTCTCAGATCTTGTCTTATAGGGGTTCTATATATTTTCTGTACCTGTGTATCAACCTCGCTTTCTATGTTTGGAAATTTCTCTAAAGAGATTTTTTTTAAATTCCTTTGCTTTTGGCTTTTAAACCCTCTTTTAGCTGGGTGTGGTGGTGCATGCTTGTAATCCCCGCGGTTGGGAGGTGGAGACAGGAGGATCGCCGCACAGGTTCGAAGCCAGCTGTGCTGGCTTAAGAGACCCTGTTTCCAAATAAAAATATAAAATAGGTCTGGGAGTCTAGTTCGGAGGTAGAAGGGTTTCCAAAAACCTCAGTACCACCAAAAATAAAATAAATAAATAAACCCTCTTTTATTCTTAGGTTTGCTCTTTTTAAGATATCCAGTCTCTTGGATTCTTGGAATCAATTTGATGCTATCAAATTAATTTTTCTAAATTTTATACTACTTGCTCATTTTTGTCTGTCATCCATGTCATCTAGTATACCAATTATGGTTTGTATAATTTGTAATGATGTTTTCATTTAATTTACTGCATTCTTCATTTCCTTCAGAATTTTTTTTATTTCTGTTCAGGGGATCAGTTTCTTTGTTGATAAAATATTTTGTTTCTTTCAGACTCTCCTGTGATCTCTTTTCTGACATTCTGAATCATTTTTACTATTAAACTTCGAAATTCTTCTGGAATTCTCTGCAACTCTGAGTTGGTGAGTTCTGTTGTTGTGGAATTGTGGGGGATCATTATTTCCTTGATATTCTTCTTTCTCATATTTGCAAATTTCTTAAGTTTGTATTTTTGTTGCTTTTACTTACTCTCCCTCACTTACTCTGTGGATTTCCTATGTCTAATTTTACTTCCTTTATGATATCCTAGTCTGCAAATAAATACTTACCTCAAGGTATGTTTAGTCTCAGCCATATAAGTATTCACAGCTTTCTGATGAGTATTTATCACACTACAATGCTGTCTTTGGAGTCTGTATCCCATATCACCCTTCTGTTGTTCTGCCTATAGATCACCAGCACTGGGTTGCAGCTACTCCATGACTCTGCCTGCCTACTCCAGTGGTGGCATTGGTGGGTTGAAGATGTTAAAGATTGGGGAACTGCCTGTTGCCTCCCAAATAGGAAGTAGTCTCTCAGGTCTGGGCCCATGCAGTTCGTGTCCTGTGTATTTCTAAACCTGTATGTGTGGGGTGCTGGGCAGCTCCATCTGTTGGCTGGGATCAGCCTGCCCTTAGTGTCCAGAAGTTCATCCTGCTGGTTCACCTATCTGGTCAGCCTTAGCTATAGGGATTTAGAGGAGTCAGCTGGTATATACAAGAGAAAATTGCAATGTAATCAATGGTGAGGAGGAAGGAGAGAAAGTGAGGGATGCAAAAATTAGGTAAAGTAGAAAATAGAATCAAATATAAAAAGAGTTTAGATAATAATTGGAAAAAGAAAATAAAAATAAAGATACTGAAAACATGGGAAATTTCTAGCAAACAGTATAGAATATATAGATATAGTGATAAAAAATGGAAAAAAATAGAAGGCACAGGCAAATAGGTGTACAGTCAAACACAACAAAACATAGTCTCTCACACATACACACAAAAGAGGAAAGGAGAAAAAAGAAAAAAAGAAAAAGGGAGAACTTTAAAAATTGTTTATCTAAGAATGAGTAAATATTTCTTGTTAAAGAGGAGAGTTATACTGTGGCTTTGGGTGGCTCCTTGCCAGGTTTTTCTTTCTTTCTTCTTGGATTGAGACTTGCTTAGAAGAGATGTGAAATGCTGGTCCAGAGCTCTGGTTCAAGCCTGCTCTCCTTCCTCCTATGTTTCCTACTTTGTTAATGAGGTAGTGTGGAATGGAGAGGGTGGGGAGTGGCTGCCCCTGATCATTGGCTGCTGAAAAGAGGCTCTTTTTGATTGGAGGTGTGGCCCAGTGATGAGTGAGTAACTCACCCAGTGTTGAGAAGACTCTTAGGTTCAATCTCCAACACCATAAAAAAGTGAGAGAAGACAAAGAAAGGAGGAAGGATAGAGATAAAGAACAAAAGAAGAGGGAGGTCCTACAGACACACAGATACACAGCAGTGACAAAAAAACAAAAACATAAGAAAAAGAAAAAAAAGAACAAATAAAAAAATCAAACCAGCCAGGCATGGTGGTACATGCTTGTAATCCCTCCTGGGAGGCTGAGACAGGAGTATCGCACAGGTTCGAAGTCAGCCTCAGCTACTTAGTGAGGCTCTCAAAAACTTAGTGAGACCCTGTTTCCAAATAAAAAATATAAAAAATAGAAAGCCTCTGGGTTCCACTCCCAGTACCACCAAAAAAAAAAAAAAAAAAGAAGAAGAAGAAAGAAAATCAAACCAATAACAACTACAAAACAAACAAAAGCTCTTCTACTTGGCTTTTGCAGCCCTCTTGGGTCTGTGTACATGTTTCAGCTTGCTCTGAAATCTGTAAAATAAGAAGTCATTCTGAAGCCCCCATGCTAGGGCTTCCATTGGTGAGACCCTGGGTCAGGTGTCTGTCCATCAGCTCAGGTGCAAACACCACAGAAAAATCTAGGTTGGACTGTAACTTCCTTTTTTTTTTTTTTTTTTTTTTTTTTTTTTTTTTTTGCAGTACCAGGGATTGAACCCAGGGGCATTCTACCTCCAAGCTACACTATCAGCCCTATTTTTAACTCTTTATTTTGAAACAGGGTCTCACTAAGTTGCAGAGGGCCTAAGTAGCGGATGCTGGCCACAAACCTGTAATCCTCCTGTTTCAGCCTCCCAAGTACTGGGATTACAAGCATGTACCACCACACCTGGCTTTTTATGTAATTTTATGTAAGGCATGCAGCCAAGTTCTGCATGTATCCCCACTCTCTCTTTTTATGGTGTCTTTTCAGTTAGCCATGGTGGGAGGCCTGTACACACCTCCCTAAGTTGCCCTCTGTCCCTGGCACACTGTGGGTTCAGGAAGATATGGAGGGACTGGGTGCTGGGCTTCATCACCTTTTTCTCTTTGGTGTCATCACAAGGCTGTGCAATTCTGTATCTGGTGCCCTCATTGTCACTGTCTGTGGAGCAAGTCTCAGGTTGCTATGTATGAAATTGTTTGGGGCTTTCTATGGTTGCCATTGTTTGGAGTACAGGCTATTGTTCTCATGTCTCCACTTGTTCAATGATTTGTTGCTTCTTTTTCCTTTTTCATTGTTTTTAAAATGCATCCTTGTAGATATTCTTGAGTTTATCTGTCTTCAGTTCCCACCTCCCATGAAGATAGTTGGGATATGGGATGCTGCTCAACTTGGAGCTCTGGAGATGAGTTAGAGACAAGCTTTCCTAAGGTCTTCCTTCCTCTCTTCATAAACCCCTTACAAAAAGGTTTACTCTGGATTCTTTACTAGGATTTAAGGAGTGTCCATTTTCTGTTGTTTCAGGTTCTTGATTACAAAACTGGAAACCATACAATATAAAAGACTCATGCCCTTGAATGTCTCCAAGTCTTACCCTTGTGGGTGAGAGCTCTGAACTCTACTTCAGGTTTTTTTTAAGCCCTTTTATTAAGTGCATTAGCATTAGGATCATTATATTTTATCATTACTAGTCTATATCTTTGGTTAATCTTTGCTCCAAATTCTCCTTTGTCTACATTAAATATAAACTTTCTAGCTCTTTAAAAAAAATTCATATTAGCATTTTATAACTTCTTCCATTTAAATTTAACTATCTGCATCTTTATATTTAAAGTGCATATTTCTTAAGCATCATTTTCAGTAATCAGGTTGTGGGTTGTTTTATCTAATCTGACAAACTTTCATTTTTAATTGGGGATTTTAGACCATTGTACTTAAGGTAATTATTGTTAGTTTAATACTATCACTTATTTGTTTCCTATTTGCTTTTCTTTCTATTTCCATTTGTTCTTTGTACCCTTTCCTGCTCCTTTCTATCCCCTTCTGAACTTTTTCCAAGTCTGCCTGCTGGGAACAGACACTGCTTGGGGTCTTTCGTAAGCACGGTTTAATCTTTTTTTTTTTTCCCCCTGTGGTACTGGGGGTGGAACCTAGGGGCTTTTCTACCTTCCAGCTATACTCCCAGACCTAGTTTATACTTTATTTGGAAACAGGGTCACTAAGTTGCTGAGAGGCTCACTAAATAGCTGAGGCTGGCTTCAAACCTGTGCAATCCTCCTGTCTCAGCCTCCCAAGCTCTGGTGGTATTACAAACTCGCGCCACCATGACCGGCTTAATCTTTTCAGATGATTCTTCCCTGATCTCAGGTAATGTCTGTCCATGCCTGCACTTCTTGGCACTTTGCTGATTGCCCCAGGAGGACCCTCTGCAGCTCTGGGGCTCTCCCTCTCTGCAGCCCTCCCATCTCTCAGGCTCTGTCCAATGAACTCTAGCTGCTTCCTTTTCTCACTTTCCCTTTTGTCTCAACTCAGGAACTATACTGAGTCCAAGCTTCTCTTTCCCTTCCCTGAACCATGGCCTGGAAACTCTCTCAAAGCAGGATATTTGGTCAATTGTAAAGACTCACTTTGTTTCTTGTTTCTCAAAGATTACTGCCTTTCATTGATTGATGTTCAGTATTGTAAGAGTTGTTTCATATATTTTTTAAATGCTATTTCTGGCAAGAGAGTAAATGTGATCTTTAAAACTCCTCCCAAGTACTGGGATTACAGGCATGAAATCCCATGCCCACCTAACAAACATAAGTAAAAAGTCAAAAGCAACATTAATAACCATTAAGAGATATACCATTTAAACCCATGATCAGGCAGTATTCCAATCTAATAAAATGAAGAAAATAAAAAATGTTGACAATAGTGCTACCAAAAATATGGAACAACTTATTCTGATGCTGCTATACAATACAAAATGGCATAGCCACTGCTGGGTAGAGTGCTGCATGCCTGTAATCCGAGTATTTGAGAGGGAGATAGGAGGACCACAGGTTTGAGACCAGCTTCAGCAACTTAGTGAGACCATGTTTCAAAATTAATAAGGGGTTGGCGCATAACTCCAGTGGTAAAGTCCCATGGGGTTCAATCCCCAGTTAAACACATACACACATAGCCGGGCGTGGTGGCGCACACTTGTAATCCCCGCGCTTGGGAGGCGGAGACAGGAGGATCGCACAGGTTCAGAGCCAGCTGCACTGGCTTAAGAGACCCTGTTTCGAAATAAAAAATATAAAATAGGTCTGGGAGTGTAGCCCAGAGGTAGAAAGGCTTCCAGGAATCCCAGTACCACCAAACACATACACACACACACACACACACACACACACACACACACACTGGAAAATAGTGACTACTACTCAGTAAAAGAAGAAAATCAATCGGGCCACTTGTGGTAGTATATCTATAGTCTTAGAACTCCGAAGATGGAAGCTGAGATGGAAGATCATTTGAGTTCATCTGGGCAACAAACAAGACAGAGGAAGAAAGGGAGGGAGGATCAACTGTTGATAATAGCTATAGAGAAGAACTTAGATGACTATCAAGGACATTATGCCAAGTGAAAAAAGCGTCTCAAAAGGTTGCATATTATATGATTCTACTTAACATGACATCCTTAAAAAAATGTCAGATAACAGGTGTGTTTGGCAGAGTTCAGGAGCAGAAATGGTATAACCAAATAAAGATAACACAAGAGAGTTGGGGAAGGGATGATGAAACTGTATCCTGACTGTTGGTTACATAAATCTGTATATGTTAAAATTCAAACCATGCAACTAAAAGAAGTCAACTGTGCATTAATTTTCAAATTCAAACAAATTTGAAAACTTACAGTAAACCTAACACTAAATGGCAACTACAAGTCCAAGCAGATATTTTGAGAAGAGCATTCCAGACTAAATGAAAAGTTGAAGCAAGTCTCTGAGGCAGAAACATGTCTAGTATATTCAAGTAATAAATGAGTCAATGTGGCTACAATGGAATGAGTAGAGGACAGATCGTTGATAAAATTGGGACAGATCATGTAGGACTATTATAGAAGCTTTAGCTTTTGAGTAGAAAAATATTCTGAACTAATTTAATGTCTTAAAAGGATCACTAACTTCTGTGTTGAAAACAGATGGGCACGGCATGGGTAAGAAGAAAGTAGAAGAAAAGACAACTTGGAAAACTATATTAAACCCAGTAAGAATGATGGTAGTTTAGTCCAGCATGGTTGTAATAAATGTGGTGAGAAACAGTTGGAGTCTAGTTATCTTTGGAGGTACTCAAGAGAATTTTCTGATGGTTTGAATACTGAGTTAGACAAATTATTCAAGTTCTCTGGCCTGAGCTACCCCAAAACATCAAATCTGCATCAACTGAAGAGGATAGTTTCAGATGGAACATAGGGAAAGGCCAATTTTTGAATACACTGGACTTGACATTTTATTGAATAACCAAGTGGAGATTCCATATTTGGCTGGAAATTCAGAGGTGCATTCAGTAGCCTGAAGAATATGGACTTAACAGCATGGCCCTAAAGGTAAAAATGAGCCATGGAGAGTTGCGGGGCAGAGTGTTGACTCTCTCTAGCATGCTCTCAAACTGGGAGGTGTGATCACTTGTTGGTTACCTGTTTAGCTGCAGTCTTTCTGTTCAGGTGTTGATTCAGAGGTGATTTTATTTATTCTTCAAGACTTTCTCTACCTTAGGATATAAAGCAGGGTGAAGTATGAGCCTCTAGGGGCAAATGAAAGTGAAGTATGAGCCTCTGGGGGGAAATTCTTAAGTGAATCTGTCTTGAAGTACTCATGTAAGATTATTCTCTTCTATCTTTGCTGTAATGGTTAAAGTGAAGCTGGATTGTTCAATAAATACTAAGACTCCTTAATTAATAAGGCAGTACCGTGTCAGAACAGAAGGTGTAGATAGCTGTAGGAACGCTAAGCTGCTCAGAGAATCAGAGGGAACAAATAGGAATTGTGGGTAAGGGGTAATACACTATCACTGAAGAACAGTTTTCAACAGAGTATCAGATAATCCAAAAATCAGTAGCAATATGAAGAGTCCTTAATTTAAGAAGGAAAAAAGTAGAAATAGCAATAACATCTGCATATTAAATGAAAAGTTACTTCCAAACACAAAATGTTTTTATTCTGGTCCTTCCCTTTCCCCTAAATACAAATTATCACCAATAGTACTGCTTTGGATTACAAATTTTTCTATAAATACACACACATAAAAGTGCTATTACAGAGGTTACTCTCTAAACCCCAAATTCAAGTAACTTCCAATACGGCAGTTTTGGTGTAATAGTGGTGAGCATACCTGCCTTCCAAGTATCATCCAATCAAGATGTTAGTTAGTAAATATACTTATCAAGAAATCAAAATTAAATAACAGGTTCAAAAGAACACATTTCTCATAAAACTTCAAGTGTGAGAATAGGCAAATAACACATGGAACTAAAAACCTTCAATATCCCCTCATTTCTCTGACTTTTCTGAGTAGTCTTGGATTTATTAATCAGCAACAACTGAGAAAGTATATTCAGTATTTATACAGCATATGGGAAAATTATGACAAAGATGCTCTCAATTATAAAAATGTGACTTCAGTTTTCCTTTTTGTGCATTGATATTTAATATATGTTAGAAATCATTAAAGAGGAGACACAGGACAACTTAAATAACATATATCTTCATTCAAATTGTATTGAGGGGCAATGAGGGCATAAGAAAACTTGTACTTTTTTGAAGCTTTGGTGATTTCCTTGATATCTAATCACAGAGTAATTGTTTGGCCACTGTGTTTCACAATGATAGAAAATTAGAAAATGCTGCTTTGAGAAATTACTGAGAACAATTTATGCTTCATTCTATGGTTTTCCATTCTTTTTTTTTTTTTTTTTTTTGGTGGTGGTACTGGGGTTCCTGGAAACCCTTCTACCTCCGGGCTACACTCCCAGACCTATTTTTATATTTTTTAAATTTGGAAACAGAGTCCCTTAAGCCAGCGAGGCTGGCTTCGAACCTTGTGCAATCCTCCTGTCTCTGCTTCCCAACGCGGGGATTACAAGCGTGTGCCACCACGCCCGGCTGGGTTTTCCATTCTCAATATTACTCAAGTGTTACACTGCCCAGTCAAAACAGGCCTATTATAAAAAGAAACCATCTCACAAACCTCTTAACTGTTTTCTTTATTCATTAATTCTCTTAAATAATCTTTAAGAACAGATTTTTTTATATGCTAAAGTAATCGTTTCATTTTAAGTGCATAGTGGATTCTTGTGTCTCAAAGCTAATTAAAACATGAACAAACTGCTTCATCTACTAACAAAATGATTCTGCATAGGTAACTTAGGAAACTTATACAATATACTAAGTGTAATTTAAGTTGGGAGCCCATTCCCCCCACACCTTTTTGTGTGTGTGTGTGTGTGTGTGTGTGTGTGATACTAGCACTGAACCCAGGGACATTCTACCTCAAGGGTATACTCCTAGCCCTATCTTACTTTTATTTGCAAACAGGGTATTACTAGGTTGATGAAAGTCTAACTACTTGCTGAAGCTGTCCTCAAACCTGCGATCTTCCTCCCAAACATTAGGATGACAAGCATGCACCACCATGCCCAGCTGGGAACCCATTTCTAATACTGACCAATCATGACAGACTAGAGCACATGGTATTTTTCTTTCTGGTCACTATGGAAATAGACTCCAAAGACCTGTTTTCACTGTAAATTGACCTTTTTGGTTGTTGTCTCTGTGAACACACAATATACACAAAAATGTGTGTGTGTGTGTGTGTGTACACATATATATCCTAATCCTAGGATAACATATAACATATATATATAATATGTTATCCTAGGATTAATTTCTCATTTTAATAGTCTTTTTTTCAGCTGGCTAAATAAACTTTCCAAATAACTAATCTTATAAACCACTTTTGACTTATAAATTGATAGCAGAAAGCTTGCAAGTATTTATCAAACATTAATTCACTGAATCTCAATGTGCAAGTAAAAGTGTTTTTTACTTAATGAGTTGGATCATGTACACAGAAATACAGAAAGAAAAAAAAGAAATACACAGAAGAAAAACTATAAACAATAACCTGAAAGAGCTTATCTCCATTAATGTACTATGTTCAAATGACTTTGACAGTACTTCATATATTTCATACAAAAAATTGTGATGATATTAACATATAAATGATTTCCTACTCATTTCTATTTTAATTTAGTATATGGCTTTCAAAAGAACTGTTAGTTACCTAAAGAAAAAGTACATAGATAGAGATTCCAGGAAGAGTTACGCTATATGCATAGTCTCTTCTCCTATAATAAATCACCCAAAAAGTAATTCTTCCTCCCAATCTATATCCAGTTCAATATAATTTTTTGGTTTTGAAACAGGGTTTCACTAAGTTGCTGAGGATCTCACTACTTGCTGAGAATGTCCTTCAACCTGCGATCCTCCCGTCTCAGCTCTCAACAATTGGAATTAAAGGTGCGCACCACCGGGTGTGGTGGCGCACGCTTGTAATCCCCACGCTTGGGAGGCGGAGACAGGAGGATCGCGCAGGTTCGAAGCCAGCCATGCGCACTGGCTTAGGAGACCCTGTTTCCAAATAAAAATGTAAAAATAGGTCTGGGAGTGTAGCCCGGAGGTAGAAGGGCCTCCAGGAACCCCAGTACCACCAAAAAAAAAAAAAAAGGTGCGCACCACCACACCTGGCCTCCATGTATTCTGAATAAAAAAAATAGTAACATTTACATACAAGGTAACCTTTATAATATGCATAAATGTTTCAAAGTGGTATAAATTTTCTACTTCTGAGTATTTTGTTAATATTTAAAATATATCAAGGCAAACATCCTGAGACTTTTGCCAGGGAAGGTGTACTGATATGAAACTATTACTTTGTGTATCAATTTGGTATTCTTCAAGGTATCAAAATTATATATATATATATATATCATTTATATATCATTTATATCTGAGGCTATATTATTGATCATTGTTATATTAGTCCTATTAGTATAAAAAATAACAAGATTTAAATGTTTTAACAGAATATCATTTAATAAGGATATTTAAAGTTCATCTCTCCAAAAACAGCATTTTAATTACATTAAAATTATATTCACTTTAAATACCAACAAACTCATCATTTACATACAGGGCTAGATATTAGGAAACAGATGAAAATCAAAACAAATTTTACATTTTAAAAGTTCTTCCAAATTTTAAACACTGTGAACTACTAAGTATATACCTAAAAAATGTATACATTATCAGAAAACACAAGTTGCCCTAAGAAAAAAAATCTAATACACATACAATGGAACATAATTCATATAGGTTCAATTTACAGGAATATCTCAAAAGTAAAAAAAAAAAAAAAAAAATACAAACAAACCTAAGAACTATTAATAAGTTACAGTTGACACTCTAAACTAATGCACCAATGTTTTCCCAGAGAAAGTAGAAGGGTTCTCAAGAGTTTTGTGATGACTCATGATTTTTCATTTTTTTTTGTTCTAATAAAGAACCAGAAGACTTAAAAGTTTTCTTGTCTTTTTTAATCAAATTTGTTTTCTTTCTGAGAAAAACTATCAAACCCATTATGTTATAGAGCTTAGTAAGTAACCAAGACATTATATTCATTTTTCCCTTAATACCTCTTATTTTTCCTTCTAAAATTTTCTAAGCAAACTTTATAAACCCTGGTGATAAAGACATCAAACCAAACAACTCTTGGATGTCAAAGAAGTGAGATTTTGTATTAGCATATTTGCAAAACAAAAAAAATACCCCCATTAATTAAATCATAAATAAAAAAGGGGGAGAAGTTATATCTGAAAATATAAGAGAACATACTAAAATATAAATAGAAGAAAGTATTTAGAACTGTAGAACTTTTTAAACTTGTATGGATATGTTAAATTGTTAACTTGTCTGAATCAAATTTCTGTAACCCAAGGAGGTCATAATTATTGTGCTCATATAAGAGATATGTAAAGGTTGATACAAAACATGAAGGGAGAGAAGGAGGGAGGGGGGAGAGGAGGAAAGAAGAGGATACAAGAAGCAAACCCAGGAATAAAACTTAACAATCTGATCTGACTAAAGGCAGGGAAATCTATGCCTTTCTTCAGATTTAACTATTTCATAATTGCAGAAAAAGAACATCCCTCCTTTTTTGCTTTAATGTGTATTGGGTTAAAAATGGCAGAAAGAATAGCCCTTAATTAGCACACACTTTTGTTAAAGAGGATATTTTTAAAATATGGTAGTTTGTGTTTGTTTGGTTTTTAAAGATGAATCAAGAGTTGGCTCTTCTAAAATGGTGCTTTTATGTAGTACTGATATATTTAGAACTTTCCTGCATTACAAAGTATTTAATAAGAGTTGTAACTAAATGTTTTAAAGTCATGTTTAACTTCAAATTAAGTTTGATTAAAACAATCTCTATTGTACCAAATAATGAAACTATTTTATTTACAATAAACATATAATTAGTAAACATTACATAATCACTCCCAATAATAACTATAAAAATTCAAAAGATCATTTTCTCATATATAAAGATGGTAATTCTGAAGCAAAATTCCAAACCAGAAAAGCCCATTCATGACACAGTGAATCTCAGGGTCTGGTAGTCAGTGCACTCAATGGTTGTAATAAGCATGATGTTCTTATGCAGCCAAGAGTTCTAAAAAATTGAAAAATAAATAAATAAATAATCTGAAAGTCATCCTAATATCCTAATAGTAATAAATACTGCTAGTACTCAAAAGTCAAGTGTGGTATAACCTGAGAGTCAATCAGTTGTAGTTTTTTCTCCCAATGGAAGGCGTTCCCATAACTGGAGCA
The DNA here is from genome assembly GCF_963383645.1 of Muscardinus avellanarius. NCBI lineage: Eukaryota > Metazoa > Chordata > Mammalia > Rodentia > Gliridae > Muscardinus > Muscardinus avellanarius. The sequence goes on along the minus strand of NC_137786.1, from coordinate 114,767,773 downwards.
ACTGTTCACCAACCTGAGGTTCTAGTTCCTAAATAGATCAAAAGTCAAAATAAACATATAAATAACTAGACTTAAAATTTCAGTCACCAAAATATAAAATTTATAAAAAAGGAAAAAAAAAACTCATCTTAAATTTCACTGTTTTTACCAAAACATGCTAATATCACATGGTAATCATTATTCTAATTATTTGCTTTAAAATATATGGAGCAGACTTCTAAGACTGTAGCTAATCTGAGAACATCTCAACTTTCATGAGAAAATAGCAACAGGTTTCCATGGAGTCCTAAAATTCTGTCTAGAAATAACAAATTTTGTTTCTAACAGAGATTTAGCAAAAGTGTTCAACTTTGAGTTTCCAAAGGTTTCCTATAAAACCTAGCACTATTAGCTGTTTTAAGTGGTTTTTTCAAGAAATTATCTTAAGTGACTAAATATTCTTATCTTAGGAACTTATTTCAAAATCATTATTATAAAACAAAAAAGGTTATTACACAATTGAAAAGAATGCCACTTTAAAATCCTATAGCATGATACCTCTGATGAGTACTTAAAGAATGGTGACCAAAAGTGAGCCATACTGGCTCAAAAAAATTATTAGCCATGTAACCTTGAAACAAAATTAAACTGAGTCTATTTTCTTTTACATAAAATCGGACTAATAACTTATTCATAAGAACTAAACTATATAAAGCAACTAGAACAGTTCTGGCACTCTATGTTAATTCCCATCACTGTAACTAGCTTTAAATACAAATACAAAGTATCATAAAGGCAAAACAAAATGTAATAAAAATAAGTAAGTTGTTACATACTTAAAAAAATTAGTTAAAACCAAAAAGAAATTAAATACTGTCATCTTCAGATTTTAACTAAATAAACTCAAAATTGCAGTTCTGATCATTTTAGTAAGACAAGAGGAATCTCATTAAGTGATTTATGAAAGATTTCATACATGTAATGATAGCACAAAGCAAAATTTACAAAATGTTTAAAAAGCAATGAGTTGTATGACACATTTTCAATTAACTTTTACCATTTTTTATAAATCAAAATCAGGTTCCCATGTGATTATGGAATATACAATTTGTCTTTGTACATCTTCTAAGTACTACATAATGACAAAACAAAAAAGTAAAAGAAAAAAATTAAATGCCAGTATGTACCTGCCCATCTCTGCTTATCTGCACTTTCTTGTTGTCATTCCAAGGATTGAGTAGATGATGTGCAAACTGAAAGGGAAGGCTTTCTTTTCTTATCCACTCCACCTTAAATACTCCTCCTAGTCCAGCTGAGCCCCAATCCTGGCTCTTCTCCCTTCCTATCTCTGAAGACATCCTAGAAAATCCCTGTAAGTAAAATAAGGGGAAATAGAGGCAAAGATAACATTAAGATCTATAAATCTAATTTTACTGATAAGGCTGAGTTTTTTTTTAAGGTAAAGATGAAATATAAAAGTCATATACACTTAGCCAAAGCAACAAAAAACTATAATTTTTATAAGATTTATCACCAAATAGACCAATTGAGGCCTTATATAATTTCACTTTCTAGTAGTTTCTAAATAATGCAGCAATAGTTCTGTGTCCATACTTACTACATACCTAATGAATACAACCAAGCCTCTCAACTTGTATTTTTACAAAATAATTAGTATTAAATAAAAAATTCATTATTTTAATAAATTCAGATATATAGTAAGTCATGAAAAATTAAACATGGTTTCTTCATTGTCAATACTGACTGCATTTTATTACTTTTAATTCACCTGAGAATTAGTAAGTGTAAAGTTGTCTCCTGAAGGAAAAACTGAAAACCAGAAAGGCTCTGTTAAGACAAGGCAAAAACAAAGGGATCCCAGTACTAACATCCCCTAAAAGAGATGAAGCCAGAGTTTGTTTTGTTTGTATCTGTATGGTACAGGATAAGCCCATTTCACTTTTTCAGGATGGCTCACCTGGAAATGTCCAGATCCTTGAACAGAAAATACCAAGTAAACCATGCTGCTTTCCCAAAAGGCTCGGTTTAGCTTCCGCTCATTACTAGGGGTTGTAGACCAGATACCCTTCTGTTGAGAAATTTCAAGGTTTCTCAGATTGCTACTCTTCATTATGAAGTATCGAATAGGCATGTTTGGTCTTGGTGAAGGAGATTTTGAGCCCTATAAAAGAATGCATAAGTTCTTGAAAGGTAATTTGACCTTTCAAAACGAGTAGGCTCCATTAATTAACATCTTCAAAAACACATAAACCAAGTATTTTTTACCAAATATTCAATGAATGCAAATAGTTCTAATCATGCCTGAAAGCGTATACAAGGATCAATCAAAATGAAGTTAAAGATCCAAAACAAGTACTCATTTCTGAAGCATTCTAAATGCTTCATCAAGAAAGAACCCTGTATTATCAACTTTGATTTATATTCCAAATGTTGTTTCAGAAAATGTTAATCAACTCTCATATCCTGAAAACAAAACTAAGATAGTTCCAGGTTACTGCCTGAAAGCAGTTTCCAGGTGACACACAGAAACAGAGTTCAGTAATCTCACTGGATTGCAAAGATAGAGACTGGACTTTAGAGAACAAAGTGGCTAGAATTTGCATGACAATGTATCAAATGAAAGGCATTACCTAGAAAGAGAGCTCCAAGGATAATGCACAAGAATTTTAGCTAATTACGGTCCTGAACATGACTAGGAGTGGGGAGAGTGGTAAGACTAAGGAAAGATCTGAAGAAAAGTAGTCAAGGTGTAACAAATTCCCAAAGCTCACATGTGGCTAGGAATTATACCATATAATCCTTGAACAGAACAGAGAACTTGCAAAACACAGAGCACTGGTCACACCTCTGTACTAAAACTAGATTAATACCAGAATGAACACTGTTCTGAACCAACTGTAATACTGCTTACAATGATATCTCAAAAAAATTAAAATGACTGCAACTAAACTGACTCTTAACCATCCATACTATAAAAAAATTAACTCAATATAGATCATATATCTAAATGTAAGAGCTCTTACTAAGCACTTTTAGAAAAAGATATGAGAAAATTTGTTAGCTTAGGCAAAAATTTAAGACACAAAACATATGAATAATATTAGAAAAAAATGATGAAATAGAATAAAAATAAAAAACAATTAGCAAGCCAAAGACTTAGAAAAAGTTGTAAAATTCCCTAATGTACAGTAATAAACATATCAAAGTCAATCACTAAGCCAAACATGAGAAGGAGGGAGGGGGGAGGGAATGGGGTGGGAATTAGGTAAGGGCTAACTGGGTGATGTATGCATGTATGCCTCTACCATCTTGTACTCCACTTAAGATGTACGACTACAATGCATCAATAAAAAAACTTTTTAAAAAGTTGTAAAATATATACAAATATGATTTGTACCTTAAATACATAGAAAACTTAATAAAAGATAACCAATAAAACAAAAATATGAAGACATCCTTCAAAGACTAGATACAGAATGACAAAGTATAGGAAAGATGCTGAATATCACTACTCGTTGAGAATTGCAAATTACAAGTACAATGTCCATATATGCCTCTACCATCTAGTACCCCATTAAGATATATGACTACAATGCACCAATAAAATATTATTAAAAACAATATATCTACTAGAGTGGCTAAAATTACTAAGACTAATAATGCCAAATTATTTATTTGACAAAATAAATGGAGTAAATATACTCTTATACATTGTTGGATAGAATGCAATATAATATAGCCATTTTGCAAAATAGTAGGGTAGTTTCTTGTAAAATTACACCCACAGTTACTACACAAGTCAAAAATCCTACTCTAAGATATCTGCCTCCAAACAGAAAATAGACAGATTTATATTAGCAGCTTTATTCATAAGAGTCAAAAAGAAGAAACAACCCAAGTGTCCATCAACTGGTCAACGGGTAAACAAACTGTGGTTTATCCATACAACAGAAAATACTACTCAGAAATAAAAGTAATTAGTAATATACTCAACAATATGATGAACTCCAAAAGCATTATATTAAGTAAAAACATCAGACACAAAAAGTTACGTTCACATGTTTCTTCAAAAGTGTTCAAAAGTTTCTATTTACAGAAAATTCTAGAAAAGGCAGAACTCCAAGGACAGACAGCAGATCAGTAGTTTCTGGGACCTAGAATGATGGAAATGTTTTCTGTACATGGCTGTGATATAGTTCCATAATTCCATAATGTGGTGTAGTTACACAATTACATATATGTTTGTCAAAATTCACTCAATTGCACAGTTTATATTGGTAAATTCTATGTGTAAGTAATACCTTAATAAAGTTGTTTAAAAATAAACCAAAAACCTAAGAATGCAAATACAGGTAAATATTTCTTTCTCTTTTTTTGTGGGTCTGAGGATGGAACCCAGGGGCATTCGACCTCCGAGCTAAATCCCCTGCCCTATTTTTTCTTCTTTATTTTGAAACAGATCTCACTAAGTTGCAGAGGGCCTCACTAAGTAGATGAGGCTGTCGGCAAACTGTGATCTTCCAGTCCCAACCTCCCAAATACTGGGATTACAAGCATACGCCACCACGCCCAGCACAGGAAAACATTCTTTTCCATTTATTTAACAAGTGTTTCAGCAGATGTTTTCACCAAAATACATGTATTTAAATAATTAATAATTGCTTACTTATTTAGATACTAATAGCACAGAAAATTAAACACATTTGAGACATAGAAAATCATTTATATACAAAATTTTTAAAGATACCCTATATCAACATTTCCTATCTTCCTAATGCTAACCTGTCTTCTGCATTTTATTGTTTTATTTTTGTGTATTTTATCATAAATATTAAATTTCAGAAATCAGTTAAGAATTCAAGGAAACTAATTTTTCAATTCTGAAATTATAAAACAATTAAGATAATCTTTTTTGTTTTAACCAAAAAGGTTTTAAAGAAATAAAACACAAATAATGAACTGCCTAGCTACATACCAATAGTATATCATGTGTTATTTAATATATGTTAAGATGGTAAGAATTAGAAATATTTGGAAAGCAGGGAAAAAAAATTTACTCCAAGTGTCTCCAATATGCCAGGCCTGAATTTATATCTAGTACAGACTCAACAATTTGGAAAGTAGAAGCTTTTATACTTTTGTTTAAATATATAGCATTAGATGTGCTATAAATCTGTTCTTTACTGCATCTGCTTTTAGATACTCTACCTTTCCTGAGGATGGAGGAGAAGGACTAGCACAAGGACTAGGGTAACTACTGCTATCTGTAGACTTCACAGAAGATTGATCTGACCGGTCATCAGTGCTTCGTTTAGGATGTAAAATTCCTCTATCTTTGTACTTCTGAGGTGGGTGTAATGCTGAAGATGGAGATTTCATCAATACTCTTGAGCAAGAAAGAGGAAGCAAAAATAAATTATATTTAAGTTTATAATACTTTTGATTGATATTTCAATCAAAAGGCCCAATGATATAATGAGGTATGGAATATTATTTTAAGAGGAAATTCCATTTTCCTAGTACATTTACAAATTAGGAAATGTCTAGATTGCGCTGAGGGTGTGGGTGTAGTTCAGTAGTGGAGTGCTTACCTAGAATACATGAGGCCCTGGGTCACTCCCCAGCACCTCAAGGAAAAAAAGAATAAGCTGCTGGGCTATAAGGATCCACTTTTAAAATGAGGCAAAAATATATTTTTTAAAATATACAAAAAACAGAAAGAATACTTGGTAAAACAGATTTTTAAAGAACACCAAAAAAATTATAGTGTGGTGAAGTGAAAAGAACAATGAACTGAAGCCATGAAATACAGATTTCTACAATTATAAATCACAACTAACTCTATATTTGATCTTGAGCAATTCTTATATGTGCTTTCATTTATCTCTTCAATTAAACAATTATTCTAAATAAACTCTTAAGATTTTCTATCCTAAAATTCTAGGATTAAATGGCATGAACATACTATTTGGAAATTTTATAGTTTTTTAGAAAGTACAGTTTTTTTTCACTGTACTTTCTAAAAGTACAACCAGACTTTTATTTCCTGTTTACAATACAAAGTTCATATCAGCTACAAAATATTCTCCAAAAAAACACTGGATGTAATCATGCTTGATGGCTAACTACCAGTTTACATGAAATACAGAGAATACAGCAATAAATGATGCCAAGAGGAAACAGACAAGTCCAGAATGTGAGTCATTTCACAGTATGCCAACTTAATATCAAAAAAGAAGAAATACTTAAAATCTCACAACAGACTCAAAAACCTTGATAACCAAACACAATCCCTGAATGCTGATTAAAGAAATTCATAGTTTGATCTTAGGGGGTAGGGTAAGACTGTATTTTAGGGGGTAGGTAACTATATTTTAAAGATACAAGAAAAATGCCCCTATTCTTAAGAAATGAATATTTACATATGGAAAGGTAAAATGACCTGCTGTATGGGATTTCCCTTGAAATATGTGAAGCAAAAACAGAAAGGAAGAAAGGAAGAAAAAATTAAATTTAGGTAGATTAATCAAATAGATGAGAAAGTCTTGGTAACTGTTGAATGTAGGCTTTACTACTGTGTCTCTTTTACTCTTCTCCATTTAATGATAGCTATTATAAATTTAAAACAAAAACAAGCCGGGCATGGTGGCACATGCTTGTAATTCCTGTGCTTGGGAGGCTGAGACAGGAGGATCACACAGGTTCAAAGCCAGCCTCAGCTACTTAGTGAGGCTCTCAGCAACTTAGTGAGACCCTGTTTCCAAATAAAATATAAATAGGTCTGGGAGTAGAGCCCAGAGATAGAAAGCCCCTGGGTTCCACCCCCAGTACCACCAAAAAAATATAAAAAATAAAAAAATAAAATAAACAGGCCTTTAGTAATTCATGTTTCCACAGTCTTGCAATTATAATTACTCTGTCTTCAAGACAAATTAAAGAGTATGCTCCACAATTTGCTTCTCTAAAGAGAAGATATGGTAATATATTAGATCCAGTATTATTTCACAAAGAAATAAAAAAGCTAACATCTAAAGACAGTGAACTGAAATCTAATGAATTATCTTGTTACAACCACTTACATTCCATAATTCTTACCCTGGAACCTAACTGACCTGAAAACTAGGAAATAGAACTTAAATGAGGGTAAAATCTTACTAAAATTAAAATTATGTGGGCTGGAAATGTAATCCAGTGGTAGAGCACTTACCTAGTGTGCAAAATACCCTATGTTCAGTCCCCAACTCTACCAAAACTAAATTAAAATCATATTCTCAATGGAACTAAATGTCCAATTCTGTGGTTTTCAAATTGGTCTTTTGCTGTGAGATAAATTCTACTTTTTCTCTTTCTCATATTTGTCTTTCCCCAAAAACTTCATTAAGATAGAAATGAAGAGGTCCCAATAACCATTCCATCTAAATTTTCATTTAAGATCAGAGTTCTTATATAGACACAGTGTCAAGATTATCTAACTTCCCTTATAGAAAAAACAAACATTTTTCCTTTGCTATCAAAAGCACTATTCAGAAAATGACATGTAAAAGAAAAATGGTTTAATTTTAGGAAGAAATATGGGCAACTGTTATTAACAGTTTCTATATTAAGTAAAGGAAGGCTTTTGTTATATAATCTATACATGTTGCCTTCCTAGAGTAAAAATTCTAACTATAAAGAAATAATCTCACAAGATTATAACTTCTCCCCTTGAAAATAAATATCACTAAAGGAGTGATTACTATTGGCTAGGAAGGGTAGGTAAGAGAGGGGATGTTTAGAGAGATTGGATAATAGGTATCAAAACAGACAGAAGAAATAAATTCTAGTGTTCTACAGCACAATAGGGTGATTATAGTTTATAACAAGCTATTAGGTCTTTTATGAAGAGAGGAGTCTGAAAACTTCAAACATAAAAAATGATAAGGATATGGAAATGCTAATTACCCTGATTTGAGCATTACACACTGTATACATGGTCTGAAACATCACACTATGCCATAAATATTACAACAATTATGTGTTAACTGAAAAAGAAAAAACACTTGGAGGATCAAAAAATAAAATAAGTCTTCCTAAGAGTCCTTATCTTATTTCTCACCAAACTACATATCCTTCAAGCCTTTCTATTAAAATCACCAGAAGTCTGAAAGTAGATACAATTCTGTATCCCACTATTCAACAGGTAAAAGAATAAACAGTGAAAGACAATAGCTTGCAAAGAAATTTAAAAGGCTCAAGTTATTATCACATTTAGAAAATGAGTTTACAGGCTGGGCGTGGTGGCACACGCTTGTAATCCCCACGCTTGGGAGGCAGAGACAGGAGGATCGCGCAGGTTTGAAGCCAGCCGTGCACGCTGGCTTAGGAGACCCTGTTTCCAAATAAAAATGTAAAAATAGGTCTGGGAGTATAGCCCAAAGGTAGAAGGGCTTCCAGGAACCTCAGTACCACCAAAAAAAAAAAAAAAAAGAAGAAAAGAAAAAAAAAGAAAAGAAAAGAAAAGAAAAGAAAATGAGTTTACAGCCAGGCGTGGTGACACATGCTTGTAATCCCAGTACTTGGGAGGCTGAGACAGTTTCTCAGCCAGCCTCTTAGTGAGACCCTGTTTCAAAATAAAGAATAAAATAGGACTGGTGGCGTAGCTCAGAGGTGAAACACCCTGGGTTCAATCCCAACACCACAAAAAAGAAAAAAAGAAAAGAAGTTTATAAGATAATCAAAAGTTTCTAAAATGTAGCATCATACTTTGTAATTTTATCTTCTATACGCCTGTTTTTATTAAAATGAGCATCTATTATTTTCATAAAAAAGAGAGCTTTATATCTAAAAATGTACGCATTAGATAGGCTTGGTGGCACATGCCTGTGATCCCAGTACTTGGGAGGCTAAGACAGGAGGGTCACAGATTAGAGGCCAGCACCAGCAACTTAGTGAGACCCCATTTCAAAAAAATAAAATAAAATAGAGCAGGAGTGTAGTTCAGATGTAGAATGCCCCTGGGTTCAATCTCTAGTACTACAAAAAATAAAAATATTTGTGTGTGTGTGTGTGTGTGTGTGTGTGTGTCTCCAATATTGCTATAGATCTAACAAGTCTTTGTAGGAAAACTACCACATAACAATTTATATGAAAATGGAATTCTCACATCCTGAACAGCCAATGCCCAAAAAATATTCAGAACAATATTTTCAAAAAGCGAAGAATGTTTAAATCGAAAATGTACTTTTAGTCTTTACCTTTTTTTCTCAGGAGGTTCTCTAGACCAGAAAAAAAGGTTCAGGCACACACATTATAAGCTTTTCTTACAAACTGGCTGAATGATCTTAAAGAACTTGGAAACCAGTATTTTTATTTCTCTTCACTGAAGTCTCAACAGACAAGCCTTTATACTTAATAATTAAAAAATGTAAAATGTAATCAAAGGTATTAAAAACTCATATTTCATGTCTGCTGAGAGCAAACACGAAATTTTGCTTAGGTTGCTGAGAGCCTCACCCAATCGCTAAGGATTGCTTTGAACCTGCAATTCTCCTGTTTCAGCCTCCCAAGTACTGAGATTACAGGTGTGCATCACCTTGCCCAGCTAACCAGAAATATTTCTGAATCATGACCAATGATTCATTACAAACATTATTACATTACTAAAGTACATTCTTATATAAAGTTATAAAAAGTCTTTGATTTTGGAGGTGCCAGGGATCAAATCCAGAGCCTCAGACTAGAAAAACACTCTAACCACTAAAATAGATCATCTTAACAATCATTTAATAAAAACATCACAAATAATTGTAAACTACTAGAAAGAATAAAGAATTTGGCCAAACTGTAACAAATTTTTACACATGATAGTAAATTTATATACTTATTTACTATATGTCTCCTGCTGTAAGATGTAAAATTAGTGAAGTAAGAGATCTTATATCTTTGTTTCTGCTCACTGCTATATTCCCCAAGTCAAGAGTACAAGTATTCTTGCCATAAGGTAAGGCTTATGGGAAAGTTGTTTAACAACCATAGCCAATATTTCTCACTGCAGGGAAAGGAAAAACATCACTTGACAAGTACCAACCAAAACATATATTTTAGAATGTTACTATCTTTCTTTCCTTTTTTTTTTTTTAGAGACCTTAAATTTAAGAAAACTGGAGGCCAGGTATGGTGGCGCACGCTTGTAATCCCTGCGCTTGGGAGGCAGAGACAGGAGGATTGCGCTGGTTCAAAGCCAGCCTCGCTAGCTTAAGAGACCCTGTTTCCATATGAAAAACTATAAAATAGGTCTGGGAGTGTAGCCTGGAAGTAGAAGGGTTTCCAGGAACCCCAGTACCACCAAAAAAAAAAGAAAAAAGAAAAGAAATCTAGAAATGAAATATCTGTACTTTTTCCTAAAAAGAATGACTTTGTTAAATAATTCATTCATAAATGCCAATAACTTGGAAGTCCTTAGTACTTGTAAGAACTATATATTTTATGAGCAAAAAATTCTTGCCACTTATTGTAATCATTTTATGTATCTTAGATTATAAGAAAGTAATTATCAAACATTATAATTCATTTTCCTGGAGAAAATATGTCCCATTTAAATAGAATGCCATAATTTACCTTTCTCCAGTAGTAGGCTCATCAGAAAATTCAGTATCTGCTGAACTTTTCCTACTATTGTTTGATCTCCACGATGACGCCAAAGGAAGTTCTTCTGAAGACATAGGCCTTGGCCGCTGGCCAATTCCAGATGGCTGCTGTAAGCCTGCAGACTGTTCTTCTGTGCTTAAGACAGCTATAATTGCTCTTATGGTAGCTTCATCAACTTGAGACCAGGGTTTAGATGGAGCTCTCATTCGGCGTAAAAATAAGCTATGCCACTTCTGTCTTAGCTGCAGCAATAAACTGGCTGCCTATAATAAGAGCATCCTTTATTCAAACAGATATAAGCTAAATTCCTATCACATATATAAGATACTTAATTTGTTTAGTAGTTAAGATATGCAACTGTTTCCAAATAATGTATTTCATATTTAATATAATTTACTATTCATATCATTCATTTGGTTGCATGAATAAAGTAAAATGTCTTATTCACCATATTCTACGCACTTAGCAAAATCAAATGAAAGTTTAATAAGAGAGACAGGCAACAATGATTATGGTGGAGTGTGATTTAATTCTGAATAAGTAGTTGCAAAGCAAATAAAGAGAAATACATTCAGTTCTTTAGTATCACAAAATATCCAAATGATGATGTCCAGAAGGCCTAAAGATATAAACTTGGGAACTTTGGTGCATGCACACATGGTTACAATCTACATATAGAGGTAAGGTTCCCAGGGAAACCTTACCTCTCGATTGTTGAGAAATCGAGAAGAAAAAAGCAAAGCACGGAGAACCAGAGATTTTGAAATTTAAGGAAAAAATGTATACATCAGAATGAGTGAAACAAGTTAGAAGGAAAGACTATAGAGTAAGGACTGACTTGACAGTAACTAATGATTAAAAAGTTGAGGCAAGAGTGAAGAGAAAGAATGAGAAAGGGCAGGACTACAAAAAGGAGGTTAGGGATAATAGTAACAAGTGCTAGAGAGAAGTTATCAAGACTGAAGGACACAGTTGACCTTGGCAAGTAGTATTTCACTGAAATGTAGGGTAGAGTTGGTGGGAATGGGAATCCAACTGCAGTAGGTTGGAGTGATAAATTAATAGAAAGAATTTTAAAAAGTAAGTAAATTTAGCCAGTGTTGGCTGACATCTTGTTTGCCTTCCAAAAATGGATATAAAATGATCTAGTACTTGGGAGGCTGAGACAGGAGGATCACAGGTTCAAGGACACCCTTAGCAAGTGTGAGACTCTTGGCAATCTAGCAAGACCCTGTTTCAAAACAAAAAATAAAAAGGGCTAAAGGTTTAGCTTGAAGCAGAATGCCACTGGGTTCAATCTCCAGTGCTTATGACGAAGGAAAGAAAAGAGGAAGCTGGAGAAAGGCAAAGAGGGAGGGAGGGAAGAAGGGAGAAAGAGAGGGAATTAAGAGAGGCTTATGATTTGAAAAGAAATATTTATTCTTCCTAATTCAGAGGTATACAAAAACAGAAAATAGAATGAACTACATTTTTCACAAAAACAGTTATACAAAGTAAAAGGAGTTCTTGTATGCCCAATACTCATTTTTTATATATCCAGAAATATTCAAATATTACTGCTGTAATTTGAATGTTTTCCCCCTCTAAAAATTCAGATTGAAACTTAATCCACAATTAAGGCATATTGGGAAGAGTGAATTTTGAGGAGATGACTGGTATGAGATTCCCTTACAAATGGACACTTCTTTTTGCCATGCAAAGGACAGAGAAACCTTGCAAAGGCCAAAGGGTAAGGTGCCATCTTGAAAGCACTGAATAGTCCTCACCAGCAATTGATCTTGAACTTCCCACATTCTAGAACTATGAGAAATAAATTACCTAGTCTGTGGTATTCTGCTATAGTAGCACAAATGGACTAAGACAATAACTATGCAAAACTACTAAGCCACACCTAGGTTTTTCAAGTCCTCTGTTAGAAAAAACAATACAGCAGAAAATATACACAGAACCTATGAAAACTGAAAAAACAAGCTGTATTCTCTAATACTAAAGACTCAATACTAAAGAAAATTTTTATCATACTACATATCAATTCATACTAACTAAATGAAGAAAATTATTACCTATTAAAAAGCGACTTACCTCTGGCTCTAGTTTGAAGTTGAGCCACTCATCAAGTTTCAAAGCCGCCAAATTAGCAGTAGTTCTATCCTCCATTTCACTATCACTACTGTCGTTCGGAATGCCATCCCCTGTTCCAATACATATTGAAAGAGTAAATCACGTTTACCCTTACATCATAACAAGACAGTAAGCAAAAGAGATGAATGACATCATGGTACTCACTACCCTATGTAAATCTACTTTGGGCTTCTCTTGCACTGACTATGGCCTACAAATCCATGCCGCCCTTTCAACCTTATCTCATCGCTGACCAATGTGCCCCAATCATATGGCCTGACAGTTCTTAAATTATGTCCTAGTATCCAATCTTAAAGTTTTCTATTTTGCTCCACCTATAGAACATTTCTGCTTCTCTGTTTAGCTAGTTTCCTCTCATACTTTGAGTCTCAATTTAAGACTCATTCCCTCAGACCAACTTGCCTGGGCTCTCTTTCTAAAGTAAGTCACCTGTAAGGCAGTCCTCTTTTTATTTCCCAGATAGCATTATGAAGATTATCACTTATTTACTGTCTACTGCCTCCACTGTGTAAAGTCCTCAGTATAGAAGCATCCTGCTTCTCTTATGCCTTCAATAATTAGCATAGTATCTGACAAATATTTACAGAATCACTTAGTAGCAAAAACTTAAAAATCATCAAAATGTCCAACTCTAAAGAAACATTATATATGCATTATGTCACTTCAGATAGAGCATTGTGCAGCCATGAATATGAAACATTAAAAATCTATTAAATAGTCTGAAGCTGGGCACAGTAACACATTTGTTTGTTTGTTTGTTTGTTTGTTTGTTTGCTTTTCTGTGGTATTGGGGGTGGAACCCAGGGGCTTTTCTACTTCCATGCTATACTCCCAGACCCATTTTATAGTTTATTTTGGAAACAGGGTCTCATTAAGTTGCTAAGAGCCTTACTAAGTACCTATGGCTGGCTTCGAACCTGTGTGATCCTCCTGTCTCAGCCTCCCAAGTACTGGGATTACAAACGTACGCCACCATGCCCAGCTCACACACTTTTAATCTCAGTACTTGGGAGGATGAGAAAGGAGGACCTCAGGTTCATGGGCAGCCTAAGCAACATAGTAAGACGCTCAGCAACCAAGTAAGACCCTGTTTCAAAAATAAAAACAAAAATTATGATATAATGAAGATAGTAAGCTACAAACAGTATGAGAACAATAATTTTAATTATGTAAGCAAGTAGAAAAAGTATTAAAGATGTTTTCTTAGGATAATGGGATTATTACTAGCTATTATTATTCTTTTAAAAATTCCCTTTATGTTAAATTGCCTTTTAAATTAATGTGGAAAACAAACTTCTTCCCATCTATGAGATTAGTAAAAAATGTTCAAGTGATGTCAAGATAACTCAGAAATCAATTTCATGAACAGTGGTATACCTTAATTATTTCCCAGCCATCTCACTATATCAAAAGTGGGCTATTGCTATATAAATTTTTGTCATTTAACAATTTTTTTGCCTATGTTACAAAATATCTTTCATTTCAAACAGAATTTTTTCTTTATAATGCATTTACCTCTAAAGGATGAAGGTTCCTGAAGAGCATTACTTGCCAACCTAGCTGGACCACAGAATACCAATATAGTGACAGGTGTCACTGCTGAACAACATCTAATATTTGCTATTCTATGAGCCCTGGTCATTTCATCATAAATAAGCCAATCTGTGGGCAGTGCCTGGATTGCTGCAGCTTGACCATTGGCTGGTGGAATCTATTAGGAAAATAAATCAAAGCATTGTTAACTGTATTTATCACTTAATTTGCTGGGAATACTTTTAAAATATAAAAATTTCCTTGATAAAACAGATGATGTATATTAGTATCCAAACAAATATTAAAGTCACTGTTCAAGTAATTTGCATAAAAGACTTCATTATTCTTCCAGCATTACCTCTTCCAATTATATTATGCATTCAAATGTTTATTCTAATACTTAACTATATATATGTTATATATGTTTACACACACACACACACACACACACACACACACACACACACACACACACAAAACTGATTTCTTAAAGCAGGTAGGTTTTTGTAGCATTTTTCTTTGACCTTCTATTACCTAAAATCATTTTCATTTGAAGCCCTGAGAGTATTAAACATGTTTTACCTTTTTATATTGAGGTTGACTGAGAACTGAAGTGGGATGAAATCGTACTTTTTTCTCCTTTGGCCCTGTCAATACTACATTCTCTCTGTCCACATGTACCAAGTTAGGATACATGCCTGCCACCAACGCAGCTTTAACAACAGCCCAATTTTCAGAGTTTGTGTTAACATCCCGAATATCACCACCACCTCGTGCTCTAACAAAACCTAAAGAAAAAAAAAGAAAAACCCAAAAAACAACTTTTTCTATTATGCAAAGGCACTTTAAAATATGTGTATTTTTATTAAAAAATTGTATAGCTCATGAGTTTAATGATATTCCAATCCCACAATTAATACAATCTGTTCTGAAAAGTCTAATATATAAAACCAATACAAAAAAGTTTAAATCTGTTCAGGCTAGAGTAAGTGCAATATTTATTGGAGACTTAAGGAATTTTTTTAAATGTACATTCTTGCAATAAAATTCTATCAGCTGTTATCAGAAACTTAACTTCAACCAGGCATGGTGGCATATGCCTGTAATCAAAGTACTTGCAAGGCTGAGACAGGTAGATCACAGGTTCACGGCCAGCCTCAGCAACTTAGTGAAATTCTGTTATAAAATAAGGTGGCTCACACTTATAATCACAGCGCTTAGAAGGCTAAGACAGGAGGATCGCACAAGTTCAAACCCAGCCTCGGCTAATTAGTGAGGCTCTCAGCAACTAAGTGAGACCCTGTTTCCAGATAAAGTATAAAATAGGTCTGGGAATATAGCTTGGAGGTAGAAAAGGCCCTGGGTTCCACTCTACCCTCAGTATCACACACACAAAAAAAAGAAGTAAAATAGGCCTGCAGTGTAGCTCAGAGGTAGAATGCTCCTGGGTTCAACCCCTAGCACACACCCTAGCACACACACACACACAAAATTTAGAAACTTCTTCTGACTGGTATTAATATGTTTTGGTTATGATGGTGTTAATTCTGGAGGTTAAGTCAAGGAAATATACACATATACTATTCTAGTTTAAATTTTTTAAATCTTTCATATTCTCCAGCTGAAACAATTCTAATTTTCTGGTTCTTTCCTTATATTATTTTGGCACGTCAGCTATTCCATGCAACTCAAAAAAAAAAAAAAAAAGCTAGAATCCTTACAAATAATCAAGTGGCTTCAAATAGTTACCAGTTGTGTTCTAAAAACAAAAACAGCATTCATATTAATTTATTCAAATTTTCATATTTACTTTATAGAACTAAAATAATGGTTCATTAATATAAAAAATAGCTGTAAGTTTTTGGCCAGCCTCAGCTAGTAAGGTTCTCCACAACTTAATGAACTCTGTTTAAAAAAATAAAGAATAAAATGTAGGGCTGGGGTATAGCTCAGAGGTAGAATGTCCCTGGGTTCAATCCCCAGTTACTACAAAAAAAAAAGTCTCCCTACATTGCTGAGGCTGTCACTCCAACTTGTAATTCTCCTATTAGCCTCCCAAGTACTGAGATTATAGGCATTCACCACCACACCAGCTCAAAAGGATATAAATTGTGTGCATATAATTCTCAATTATAGCTTCTACAGTATCATTTTCATTAACAAGCAAATGTTGAAGTCAAGTAGATGTATAAAAATCAGTCCAAAATATATAACATATACACATGATATGATAAAAATAATAGGAGCTAGCATCAGTTAGCACCAGAAATATAATGAAGGGTACTCTAAGCAGTTTAAATAGTTTCTTTGGGGGAAAACTTTACCTGATGCTCGAAGTTGACCAAGCAACTGTGTTCTCATGCCTATAATTATTTCCATGGTAGCTTGTGAAAGAAAGTTTTTTTCACAAAAAGCTCGCTCCCAACCATCACTCCGTGCTTTCTGCCATGCCTATACAGAAAGATTACATATCAAGACATATTTATAAATCATTTCTTGGTGAGGCAACAAGTAAGTTAAAACCACTACATTAATCACTCAAGGTCAATTCTTATTCTAGTTATTCTATAAAATCTAAGATTTTATGATCAAGCAAAATTTATTATTAATTTGTATTCATTCAAATGCTAAACTGGACTTTTAGTTTACAAAATCCCAAAGAAATAAGTATCAAGCAACCTAAATGACCACCTTTGTAAGACTATTTACCTTCTTGGATGCATTTGCAAATTTTAAATCACAAAACTATAAAACATTTTCAACTAAATCATCGAAACATTATTATATCTTAAAAATTTTACACTAATGTAGCAATTCCCTGTGAATGAAAAGTAGGATTTCTAAAAGCCATCTGCATAAAGTATTAAAAAATTAATTATGTTTATTTCAAATAAAACAGAAAGACCAAAGCAGAAATTTATCTCACCTGCTTTTGAAGGAGCTAGGGAAAGGACAGAAATTCTACTATGAATTTCCTTCTAATTATCACTCAACCACTCTATTATATACCTATATATTATATCTAATATACCCAATTAAAAGGGATGAATCAATCATTATTTGATAATACTCATAAAAGAGCTCACAGTTACTTTTTTAAATTATATATGTGTTGGAAAAATCATGTATGCCTGTCATGGTTAGATGCAGAACACCCCCTAAAGAGCTCATGTTTGAATGCTCAGGGTTGATGCAGTTAATGGTTTCTCTAGGTGGTAATCCAGGCAGTGGGGTGTGGCTGGAGAAAATGGGCTCTTGGGATTATATATGGCTCCTCTCCCCTTCTTGCTCTCTTGCTTTCTGCCACCATAAAGTAAAAGGCAGAGCCTGTGCTCTCCCTTGCTCCACTTCCTGTTGCCATGCCCTGAGATCTGAGATCCCTGGCCTCACTTGGACTGAATCCTCAAATCCTCTTCTTGCCTCTAAATTATGTGGTCATATCTTTGAAATATAGTGAGGCCCTTTGCAACTCAGTGAGACCTGTTTCAGAATAAAGAAATAATAATTTAAAAAGGTGGCTGGAGATATAACTCGGAGGTAGAATGCCCCTGGGTTCCATCCGAAGTACCAGAAAGAAAAAAAAAAAATGCTAAGACTATCCCTGAAAAGAATATTTTATCAACAAAGTGAATTTAAAATTTTTTTTCCCCTTTGGTGGTACTGAGGGTGGAACCCAGGGGCTTTTCTACCTCCAGGCTACACTCCCAGATGTATTTTATACTTTATTTGGAAACAGGGTCTCACTAAGTTGCTGAGGGTCTAAGTAGCTGAGGCTGGCTTTGAACCTGTGCGATCCTCCTGTCTCAGCCTCCCAAGCACTGGGATAATAAACATGCACCACCACACCCAGCTAACAAAGTGAATTTTAACTACATATATATAGCCTATATTCAAAGAATTTAAGGACAAAGAATATATCTTTTCAAGAAATATTCTTTCCCATGTAACTGAATTAGTAAATTTGTAAATTATATTGATCTTCTCAGAGGCCTACAACCCTTATCTCTTCTCTTTCATTAGTTTTTAACTATAATTTTAAAGCATCTTTGCCCAAGACACAATTCAAAGAACTTAGTATCAAAAAAATAAACACGGCCAGGCATGATGGTACTTGCTTGTAATCCAGTACTTGGGAGGCTAAGACAGGAGGATAGTGAGTTCACAGACAGTCTCAGCTACTTAGTGAGGTCCTCTGCAACTTAATGAGACCTGGTCTCAAAGAATAAAAACTAGGGCTAGGGGTATAGTTCAGAGGTAGCATGCCCCAGGATTCAATCTCTAGATCCGCGAAAATAAAGCATAAATATAAATAACCATATACACATACAAAAATGAGTAAAAAAAAAAAAAAGTAGAGAAAAACTGATAATTTTAACATATTAACAGCAAAAATATATTTTTCTATGCTACAAAAATGTGATATAATAAAACAAATTATTGGAATTTCTATTAATTTTTAAATTGCTACACTTGTTCCAGAATGTTTTCTGTGAGGTTTTGTTGTTGTTGTTATTGCTTTTTGTGGTACTGGGGACTAAACCCAGGAACATTCTACCACTGAGCTTCATACCCAGCCCTTTTTATTTTTAAAATATAAAAGGATCTAAGTTGTGGAGGCTGTTCTCAAAAGTTGTGACCCTCCTGCCTCAGCCTCCTGAGTAGGCGGGATTGCAGGTATGCCCTATCATGCCCACCAGAAACATGTTTAACATAGCATATTCAGAAATAAATGACAATAATGGTACCTGGAAAGCTCTGAGAAGTGCCATATGATCACTGAAAGTTCCTGCAGTGAAACGCTTCCTACAGAGCATAGCTGCACGTTTTTGAGAGGCCTGAGTAGGCAGTACAAAAGGATCTCGATAAGCCAGTGTGCAGGCAATTGTAAGGATGGGGTCCAGACACTTTAAAACAACAGCACAAAGGACCATTTTACCAAGATGTGGTTCTACTGGCAAGTCAGCCAAATGATATCCAAGTTCAGTCAGATCTTCCCATGCATCCATTGCATCTACTGTCTAAATGAAAAGAGAAAAAAATTTGATATGACCAAAACCTGTTTAAATTTAAAACCAATAAATCAGATATAGTACCAATGTATAAATCTTTTCTTGTTAAATCTCACAAAAATATGCTATTTTGCTTCAAATATATATAAAAGAACTATACCTACTGTTTTGTCTACTAATGAGTATATTAATAAAAATATGTGATCATGCAAGATAATTTTTTAAAGAATTAGTTAAGACATATTCTCATTTGGCTTACAGTTCAAGTAAAACAAACTATTAAGAAAGACACCAACCTTGAGCATTTGTACAGCATTTCTTACAATCAAAGCTGGTGGAGGTTCAGGAGCTTTCATAAGGAAATCAGCAATGGAACAGTTAACTGGGGCTAACAACTTGGTATGTAAACAAAGTTCCTGTAAGTAAAAATAGTAAGTCATTTTGAAAACATAAATATAACAATGATTTTTGTTTTTAAGAAAATCATGAGAACTATAGTTTTTTGTTTTGTTTTTGTGGTACTGGGGGTGGAACCCAGGGGCTTTCTATCTCCGGGCTATACTCCCAGACCTACTTTTTATATTTTATTTGGAAACAGGGTCTCACTAAGTTGCTGAGAGTCTCACTAAATAGCTGAGGCTGGCTTTGAACCTGTGTGATCCTCCTGTCTCAGCCTCCCAAACACGGGAATTACAAGCATGTGCCACCACGACCGGCTAGAACTATAGCTCTTAAAGGCTCAGATTAGAAAAGAACAGTAAAGGGAACAATCTTTTTCTATGAAAAACTGGAATAATACCATACTATAGGTGCCAGAACCTTAATAAACACCCTCAATCAATTCATCACATCAAAACTATCACTGCTGCCTCTGGCAAAATTTCCCTACATAGTTCTTACATATAAAACTCAGAGTATCCCAAAAAAATAATAAATCTTGTTTTTCCTGTGTATGTGTGAAAGAAAGAAGTGTTAGCTACCTGGATGCCAAAAACATGGTCGTCCATCTTTTTTTTCTTTCTTTTGGTGGTACTGAGAGGATGGAACCTAGGAGCCGTCTACCTCCAGGCTACATTCCCAAGACCTTTTTTTCAATATTTTATTTGGAAACAGGGTCTCACTAAGTTAAGAGGCTGAGAGCCTCACTAAGCTGCTGAAGGTAGCTTCAAACCTATGATTCTCCTGTCTCAGCCTCCTAAGTACTGGGATTACGATCCTGTATCTTTCTAAAGGTATGGAAGTTAGCATCTAGCCTAACACACTAAAGAATCAAATTAATGCACTTATGGTCGTTTTCCATAGAAATAACCCAGTGTATTATTGGAAGTCAGAAAACTAAAAAAAAAAAGCAATTAATGAAGGACAGAAAATTTTAGTGAACTTAACTCCATAACTACCAAGACAATCTTAATATCTTACAAATATTTTAGTATTACATTTTGTACATTAAGAATCTATTTTGCCAGGCATAGTGGTGTACACTCGTAATCCCAGCATTTGGGAGGCTGAGACAGGAGGATCGCAGTTCATGGATAGCCTTGGCTACTAATGAGGCCCTTTGGAACTCGGTGAGACCGTTTCAAAATAAAGAATAAAAGTAGGGCTGCGAGTTAGCTTGGAGGTAGAATGTCCCTGCTTTCTCTCCCCAGTACTGCAAATGGAAAAAAAAAAAATGAAAAAGAATGTTTTCTACTGAAAATTTTAAAGGTAAACACTGTGTTGTTGAGACTCATAAAAAAAATACTAATAAACTACCCCATAATTTAAATGCACTCAAATAATTCTTTATAATTTTGAAGATTTATGAGTTAAGTTTTTCTATATATAAAAAAAATCTTGTTATGGACATATCCACCTTCATAAGATCTATTTTGTTTCCTAAACTGATTCTTTGAAATTACAAATGGTAGAAGTTGAAATAGTCCCCCCACACACACACACACAAAAAAAATTTTTTTTAATTAAATAAATTTCTACCTGTAATGGCATTCTCAAAAGTTCTGGAGTCTGAAATTCCAACATATTTTGGAATCGGAGTCTACTAAACAGTCGGAAACAAATTCCAGGTCTACATCGCCCCGCTCTTAAAAATAAAATATAAAAATAAGACTCAAAACAAAGAACAAAATAAGTGCAATGTGGGTTAGGATACAAAAAAAATGAACCAGAATTAAAACATCTGCATATGAATCTTTATTTATCCTCCATGAATCCTTTTAAACATACTTAACCTGTCTGAGACTCATTTTTTTCATTTACTGAATAAGATTCATTACTGACATACCTTCTAGGGTTATGGTAACAAGTGAAAAGAAATAATATAAATTTGTAAGAAAAGTGAAAAACAAAGCATGAATAAATAGTAATTTAAATTCAATCAAGCACTGTGCCCAGATTCATTGATTAGAATTGTGAAATTATATATTACATAATTCCAAGAGATTACCATTTATCTCATCTTACATAATTTTCTGAGAAACAGCAGAAAAATATCATGAGTAAAAGTAGTCTCTCTTCAATTCACCCAATTCCTATATTAGTTAAGGCAGGGCTTACTAAATAATATTGAGATTCAGAAATATCCTCATCCTCTTAGAATCCACAACCCAAAGAGGCAAACATAACTGTAACATAAGGCTACAAAATGTGACATTGTTGAACCATACCTTCCTTCATCAAATACTCCCCCTTACAATATACCCTTCAGCTTTCCCAGCCAGCCAGCTTCCTTTGAGACAGTAGTATCTTTGCCCAGACCTTAAATGTTGATACTCTTCTAAAACTCCTGGGGTTCAATCCTACTATCATACACACAAAGTATTTATCTATTAATAGAATACAGTATCTTTAATTTTAACTATTTTTTCCTTTAACCATTTAAAATGAATTACTGGTCTCTATCTGGTTGTTAAAAACTTCTTGTAGAATTAAGGAAATTAAATCTTTTGTCCTTTACTGGAAATATTTAGATGTTTTGCTTTTGTTTACATTTTTGGTTTTTGTGGTACTGGGGATTGAACCTAGAGGTATTCTACTGCTGAACTATACCCCCAGCCTACTTATTTACTTACTTACTTACTTACTTACTTACTTACTTACTTACTTACTTACTTACTTACTTTTGTGGTGCTGGGTTTGAAACCCAGAGGCATTCTACCTCCAAGCTATACCCTCAGCCTATTTTTTATTCTTTATTTTGAAACAGGGTCTCACTGAGTTGCAAAGGGTCTGCACACCGCAATCCTCTGGTCTCAGCCTCCCAAATGCTGGGATTTTAAGTTTATGCCACTATGCCCGGCTTTTATTTTTTATTTTGAAATGGGGTCTCAGTAAGTAGCAGACAGCCTCACTAAGCTGCTGAGGATGGCTGTGAAGCTGTGATCCACCTGTCTCAGCCTCCCAAGTACTGGGGTTACAGGCATGTGCCACAGCTTCTTTACATCTTAATGTAAATTATACTATGCAGTTTTAAATTTCACATTACCTGAATTTAGTTTTTAAAAACATTAGTTTGCTTGGCAAAATATAAAAATTAGAACTACTATGAAAACTAACATTTTATTGATGGTAGAATGTATAATAAATATGTAATACACAAGAAAACCTTTCCATTTTTGGCAACTGAAACATTACACATACATTACCTGCCTTTTCGCTGTATGGCACTTGCTTTGGAAATCCACACCATTTTTAACATTGTAACAAAATTCAGTGCATCAAAGGATTTCTGTAATATTTAGATCATCTTCATGTTAATACATAAAAGGTATATAAGAGGAAATAGCAAGACATATTAACAATGTATTTTAACATGTCAAATATAATACCCCTTTCTTGGTTAAATAATTACAACAGATTTTTTTTTTTTTTTCCCCTAATGGGACTGGGGCTGAACCCAGGCTACACTCCCAGCTCTATTTTACACTAAGTTGCTGAGGCCCTCTGAGGGCCTCACTAAATTGCTGAAGCTAGCCTGAAATTTGGAATCCTTCTGTCTCAGCTTCCCAAGTACTGGGATTACAGGCATGCACCACCATGCCTGGCTTAAAAAAGAATACTGGTTCTTAAAAATTCAGATGTTCTGGTTATGAAAACTCTAAGGAAGAAAAATAAAAACAAAACTCAGAAGAGCTATAACACTTCTTTTATTCTATACTTAGCTGGGCTATTTACTATAATCTGCTATAGTTGAATAATAGCAGTCAAGTCTCATAAGACACCAGAATTGGAGAAAAAAAAAACTTATCTATTCTCTTGAGGACATTTTCCTGTCACATTTATATTATTGTAAGGAGTAAACATAATTAGAAAAAGTTATTTTCTAAAATACTGAAGGGAATGATCTGGAGAATAACAATCTCTAATTTAATCTCATTCCAAAGTGAAGAATTTTTAACCCTTTCAACTTTATCTTCTGCTAAGGTACTAAGCCTATCCTGAATATTAGAAAGAAAAAATAAAAACAGACTAATTACTAACTCCGTACTACCTTGAAGAATCTAAAGTAATAATCTAGGTAGAAAAATATATTAAAAGACTAAAGTCCTAATAAGAATATATGCCTTCAATCATTCAGTGACTTATACTTTACAATATATAAAATAAATACATAGAAGCCAAGCTTGGTGGCATACATGCCTGTCATCATGCCAAAGACTCAGAAAGCTAAGGCAGGAGGTTCACAAGTTTCAGGCAAGTGTTGGCAAATTGCTGAGACTCTGTCTCAAAATAAAATTTAAGGTTGCATGTGGTGGCACATGCCTGTATTTCTAGCAACTTAAGATGCTGAGGCAGGAGGGAGTCAAGTTCAAGGTCAGCCTGGACAACTGTAGTTGAGAACCAGCCTCAAAATAAAATATAAAACAGGTCTGGAGGTAAGGCTCAAAGGGAGAAAATCCTCAGGTTCAACCCCTAGTACCATAATAAGTGAATACATTAAAAACAGGGTTGTGACACTGATAGACTGCCTCTAGGTTGAATCTCCAAGGTCACAAAATAAATTAACTTAATTATATAAAAATATTAAAAGGGCTGAAAACATAACTTGATAAGAATGTTTACACAGGCCCTGGGTTCACATTTTAGCACCACAAAACAAACATAGCAAATTAAAATGGCCTCTCGTAATATTTTATAGAACTTTTAGAAAATGTTTCTTAGTTTTTAATAAAATGTTTTTCAGCCGGGCGTGGTGGCGCACGCTTGTAATCCCCGCGCTTGGGAGGCGGAGACAGGAGGATCGCGCAGGTTCGAAGCCAGCCGTGCTGGCGTAAGAGACCCTGTTTCAAAAATATAAAATAGGACTGGGAGTGTAGCCCAGAGGAAGAAGGGCTTCCAGGAACCCCAGTACCACCAAAAATTAAAAAAAAAAAAAAAAATGTTTTTCATTAGTTAAAAGTATCTAGAGTAACTTTTGATACTACCACCATGTTCAAACCATGATTTACTAGATAAATAATACAGAATAAATTTCTAAAACATGAAAAGCCCATTACCATCAACTTTAGATAACTGTAGAGAAACAAAATATAAACTTTCACTGGCTCACCACTCATTTTAATAAGATTTACTATTGACCTATTACAAAAACCCCACAAAATTATCCCTCCAGTATCCAACTACAAAGAATATGATCAAATTCTATATGAGAGCCAGGCATGGTGGTGCAACACTTGTAATCCCAGTACTTGGGATGCTGAGACAGGAGGATTGTGGGTTTACAGCCAGCCTCAGCTACTTAGTGAGGTACCCCATAACTTACTGAAACCCTGTTTCAAAATAAAGAATAAAAAATAAGTAGCTGGGGGTGTAGCTTGGAGGTAGAATGCCCCAGGGTTCAATCCCCAGCACCACACACAAAAAAATTCTATAAATTCTATATGAAAATTTTATTCGCTGTGAGATATTTCTAAAACTTCCATTGAAATAATTATTTTGCACAATTAAAATGATCATTTACATCTACTAAACAAACCCAATATCCTCTTCCCTTAAAAAAAAATCAATTGTCATTTTCATTCTTTCATTGTTTGGACTTAGCAAAAGTTAGGGTTACTGAAAACTACTAGGTATTCCAATGCAGAAATTAAATAAATATGCCATGTATGACAGCACATACCTATAATATCACTACTTGGGATGCTGAGACAAAAGGATTGCAGGTTCGAGGACAGCCTTAGCAATGTAGAGAGACTCTCAGCAACTTGGTAAAACCCTGTTTCAAAAATAAAAAGAGCTGAGGGCGAAGCTCAGGGGTAGAATGCCCTTGTGTTTAATACACAGCACCACACACACACACACAAAAATGAAATACTACCTTTTATTTATATCAAAGGGCCAAGTAGTAAATATTTCTAGGCTTTGAGGGAGTTGCTGTTGCAATTGCTTAAATGCCATCACAATGTATGTGAAAGCAGCTATATACAGTAGGTAAGAGTACATGAAATGCTTTTTGTTTTAAAATAAGAGCAGGTAGTGAATCTGATCTGATAGCTATAGTTTTTGAACATGGCTTTATAGGTGTTTTTTCCTTTTTTTTTTTTTCTTCTTCTTCCATCAAGGTCCTCCTGAAATAAATACTTTTTGAACTCCTACAATATGTGCAGCATTGGAGATAGAACAGTGAACAAGAGGGACATTGTCCATGCCTACATGTAAGAGGAAAATATAGAAAACATGTGACCAAATTCCATATGGTGTGGCCACAACACTTTTCTTTCATTATTTAGTGAGTAGAAGCTATTTTTTGTCCGTTTGTTGAAATAACAAAATAGATAACCTACACTGAAGGTTGATTATTTATTGAAAATCAGTATTTACTATGTTAAATTAATTTAGAAATAAATTTTTTCACTAAATGTATTTTGCTTACATGTACATTTCTTGAAATGGAACTCAACCTCCCTCATTTCTGTAAAAATACAATTTATCAATACATACCTCTTTTACCTTGCCAGAATCAATAACAAAGACAACATCATTTACTGTGATACTGGTTTCAGCAATATTGGTAGAAAGGATCTGCAATAGGATATTATTTTATAATTAATATAAAAATAGAACAAATGCTGTTAAAATTAAGGAAAGTAAGTTTTATGATGCTTACTATTTTTCGAACACCTGGAGGTGGGTTTTTTAATACTTTCTTTTGATCAGATGTTTGCATATTTGAATGAAGCATAAAGACTTGATATCTGTTGACAAGTGAAAGAGAAAATATACTGTAGTACCTGTCTCTTACTTAGGCAACAAATATAAAGCTTAAAATTTTACCTATGTGTATTGTCAGCAAACCGCTTGTCATCAAATAGAATGCGATCCCTCAAACCAACAATTTCATCATATCCAGGTAGAAAAATTAATACTGCACCTTGGAGAAGAACATTTTTAATGTGAAATCGGAGGCAATCAAAAGAACTATATATAGAATTATTTCATGTGTTTTCAAATACTGATAAACTACCATATGCTGATAATTATTCGATATTACTATAAATGAACGATTAAAATCTTAATCTTAATAATCTTAATATTAATTTTAATAATTTTTAAAATCAAAATATTAATTTTTAAATCCAGTTTTCAGAAAATGCTTACTTACCAGCATCACAACTATGGCAGATATTATATAGAAGATGCATGATCAAATCCAAGTCTACTTTTTCATCATCAAAACTATGATGATAAGCTTTCAAGAGTTCTCTGTCTTCCACACTGAGATCATTTCCATTTGTTTGAACCAAAGAACTTTCATCTAGATTTCCAAATTCCAATGAGGCACTAAAAACAATCAAGAGAGTTCTCATTAAAAAGAAACCTCTTAGTCGGGCGTGCTGGGGCATGCTTGTAATCCCTGCGCTTGGGAGGTGAAGACAGGAGGGCCGCGCAGGTTCGAAGCCAGCCTTGCTGGTTTAAGAGACCCTGTTTCCAAATAAAAAATATAAAAAATAGGTCTGGTAGTGTAGCCCAGAGGTAGACAGGTTCCATCCCCAGTACCACCAGAGAGAGAGAGAGAGAGAGAGAGAGAGAGAGAGAGAGAGAGAGAGAGAGAGAGAGAGAGAGGAAGAGAAAGAGAGAGAGAGAGAGAGAGAGAGAGAGAGAGAGAGGAGAGAGGAGAGAGAGAGAGAGAGAGAGAGAGAGAGAGAGAGAGAGAGAGAGAGAGAGAGAGAGAGAGAGGGAGAGAGAGAGAGAGAACGAACTTCTTAAAAACCAATGATTCCCATTATGTCCTTCTTTAATTTTTCAATATATCTTAAGGAAGGTTAAGTGATACAACATACCAACTATAATTCATGTTTTAGTTTCAAGCAAATTTATTCAAATAGTTGTTTTTAGAAAATCACAATCTGAACCTGGTATGGTGGTATACACCTTTAATCCCAGTACTTGGGAGGCTGAGATAGGAGGATCCCAGGTTCGTGGCCACCTTTGCTACTTAACCAGACCCTGTTCCAAAATAAAAAATGTTTAAAACGTTCAGAAGAATGTCCCTGAGTTCAATCTCCAGTACCAAAAAAAAAAAAGGAAAATCAAAATCTGTAAACATTTCTCTAAAGGAAATAAACAAATGGCCTATACATACTTGAAAAGATGTTCCACATGTTTGTCATCATAGAAATAAAAATCAAAACCACAGTAACATAGCATTTCACATCCAGTAGGATGGCTACCATAAAAAAGGCAGTAAGTGTTAGTGAATATCTCTTTAAAAGGTTAAACACAGAATCACCATATGTCCCAGTGATTCTACTTTTAGGTTTGTGTGCGTGTACACGTGTATATGTATAGAAGAAAGGAAAAAATTATATCCATATACATCTGTGAATTAAAAAATTCCATACCAAAATTATTCATAATAATCAAAAAGTGGAAACAACCTAAATGTGCATTAGTTGATAAGTTAGGTATTTTGATAAAGTGGAATATTATTCAGTAAAAAAAAAACTCTAATATGGATATACCTTGAAAAGATTATGCTAAGTGAATGAAGCCAATTACTAAAAGCCACATATCATATGATCCCATTTTTATAATGAAAAGACAAATCTATAAAAACAGGAAGTAAACAGAAAAATCCAGAACAGGCAACTCTAGAAAAGACAAATCTATAGAAACATAAAGTAGATTAGTGGTTGCCTTAGAGCTAGGAGTGGTGGAGGAAAATATGGTATGACTGTTAAAGATAAAACTTTTCTAAAACTGTGGTGATGACTTCTAAGTCTATAAACATAGCAAAAAAAAAAAAATCACTCAATTGTAGCAGTGTGCAGAGACACATGCCTGTAATCCCATTATGTGGAGAGCTGAAACCTGAACACTGAAGTTTTGAGGCTAGCCTCACCAACTTACTAAGATCCTAAAGCAATTTAGCAAGACTCTGTTGCAAAATTTTAAAAATAATAATAATAAAGGGGTTGGGGTGTAGCTCAAAGTCAGAATTTTCTTGGGTTCAATTCCCAGAACCCCTGCCAAAAAAAAAAAAAAATCACTGAACTGTATACATTTAAATGAGTTAATTATAATAGTATGCAAATTACCTAAATAATACTTAAAAATCATTTGTTCATCATTTGTATTTTCTTATTGTTTTCAATTGGTCAACTATTATAAACAATATTCTGATGAATGGTCTACACTAAAACAAACTAAACTCTACACTAAAACAAAACTCTATAGGTAATTCTATATATACTGCAGGTCAAATATGCTATTTTCTTTTTTTTTATTTTTATTAATTTATTTTTTAAATTGGTGCATTGTAGTCATATATCAATCACATTGGAATACAAGACTTGAGAGGATATACAAGCACACATCATCCAATTAGCCCTCCTTCAGCCCCCATCCCATTCCCTCCCCTTCCCTCCATCGCAGGCTTCTTTGGTGATTTACTTTGATACATTTGTTTATGTACCTCCTGCGTTTTAAAGAGGCTCCGCCCTCCAGTATTACATACCCTCTGATTGGTCACATTAGTTGCTTCACTATAGGGCCCTTTCTATAGCTCAACCTCTTCCTGTTGCCCTTTTCCTCCTAGTTATTGCTGATTAAGAGAAGCGTCTGATTTATATTTTCCACGATATTTCTCTGTGCATGCTGCGTTGCAAGTACCGATCCCACTCTTGATGGTCCCAGTAGTGGCCTGGCTACTCAGTGGACTGATCCAGACCTCGTTGGCTCAAGCAGCGGCCTTGCCTCATGGGAGGCCCCAGGTCTAGTCTCGCTGGCCCCTGCACCGGTCTAACCCTTAAGCTGGCTTCGGTCCTGGCCTTGGAGGCCGCAGGAGTGGCCTTGCCTCACGGCAGGCTCCAATGCCGGCCTTGCTGGCCCCACCATCGGCCTCACCCCTCGGCAGGCTCCAATCCCGGGCTCGGAGGCCTCAGTACCAGCCTTGCCTCATGGCAGGCTCCGGTGCCGGCCTCGCTGGCCCCAGCACCAGCCTAACCCCTCGGCAGGTTCCGTTCCCGGATTAGGAGGCCCCAGCACTGGCCATGTCTCACGGCAGGCTCCGATGCTGGCCTCGCCTCACGGCAGGCTCCGATGCCGGCCTTGCTGGCCCCAGCACCGGTCTAGCCCTTCGGCAGGTTGTTATCCTGGCCTCGGAAGACCCAGTACCGGCCTTGCCTCATGGCAGGCTCCGATGCCGGCCTCGCTGGCCCAGCATCGGCCTCACCCCTCGGCAGGTTCCAATCCCGGGCTCGGAGGCCCCAGTACCAGCCTTGCCTAATGGCAGGCTCCGGTGCCGGCCTTGCTGGCCCCAGCACCGGCCTAACCCCTCGGCCGGCTCCGATATTGGCCTCGGAGGTCCCAGCACCGGCCATGACTCACGGCAGGCTGCGATGCCGGCCTCACTGGCTCCAGCACCGGCCTAACCCCTCAGCAGGCTCTTATCCTGGCCTAGGAGGCCCCAGTATCGGCCTTACTTCACGGCAGGCTCCAATGCCGGCCTCACTGGCCCCAGTACCTTCCTAACCCCTCGGCAGGCTCTTATCCTGGCCTCGGAGGCCCCAGTACTGGCCTTGCCTCAAGGCAGGCTCCGATGCCAGCCTCGCTGGCCCCAGCACCGGCCTAACCCCTTGGCAGGCTTCGATCCCGGCCTCGGAGGCCCCAAAATATGCTATTTTCTAACAGCAGCTTAAATTACTGAAATAAATGACCTGATTCGTCCTCCTGTATGTAAAAATATAAACTACTGCCACCATAAATAATTATCAATAGTATTTCTAAGAAGTTCAATTCAGTCCAATCTCTTTTAAAGAGCTTAAAAAAAAAGACTGTTTTCATCTAATATATATTACCTTACCAAATTCATACTCTCATTCTATTCCATCCTATCTGAGGCTTTACCCTATTCGTCCATTTACAACTTCACTTCCTTCACTTAACCTTCACTGTTGAATACAATACAATTTGCCCTTGGAAATACCAGCTGACATCTCGAGATTGAGAGAAATCTATCAAAAACAATACATAAAAACTTCTGAAATCATGAGGAATAACAAGGAAGCAATAAGCTCCCACAACACCTCAATAACAGAACCTGACTCCAGAGAATTGCAGAGATCTCCAGAAGGTCAAATTGGGAATGTAACTGTGGAAATAATACAGGACTTCCAAAAAGAATTTAAAGAGAATCTGAAAGAAATAAAGAATGTAATCATTGACGTGAAGGCATCAATTCAAACTATAAACAATCGATTAGACTACATGGAGAATAGAATCTCACTCCTAGAACATGATCACTCCAAAAACAAACACATGATATATAACTTAGAAAAAAACAGTTCAACGACAAGAATTGCACATTGAAAATGTCCAAATATGGGCCCATTTTAAAGAGTTGAGGAGGGAAAAGAAGATGAAACCAAAGGGATCAACAATCTTTTCAAAGAAGTAATATCATAAAATTTTCCAAATATAGAGGAAAAGGTCGATACACAGGTACAGGAAACTTATAGAACACCTTTTAGACAAGATTAGAAAAAAGGCTCCCAATACCACATAATAGTCAAACAACCCAATATAAAACCCAAGGAGAGAATCTTAAAGGCAACAAAAACAAAAGACAAAGTGACATTCAGAAGCATACCAATTAGAATCACCCCAGAATTCCCAAACCAAGTATAAAAACACAAAGGGCCTGGAGTAGCATATTCCAAACTCTGAAGAAAAAAACCAACTTGCAGCCAAAAAATTACTACCCAGCAAAACTATCTTTCAAATTAGATAGGGAAATAAAAATCTTCCGTGACTGCCAGAAGCAGAAGGAATTTGTCTTCCACACCAGCACTAGAGAATACTCAGAGATTAACTGCAAAGAAGAAATAAGTAATATACACCAGAACCAGAGAAACAAGAAATTCCATCCAGCAAACAACTAAACAAAGAACAACAAACATTACCTCAAACAGAAGTTAAATCTAATAGTGTTAGGAATAAAAATCATCTCTCAATTATCACACTGAACGTAAATGACCTCAACTTCCCAATAAAAAGACTATAAAGTGGCAAAATGGATTAAAAACCAGAATATATCTGCTGCCTGAAAGAAAAACAACTTACAAGTAAAGATAGTAGCAAACTTAAGGTAAAGGGCTGGAGAAAGGTAATACATGCCAAAGGAACTCGAAGACAAGCAGGAGTATCAACTATTATATCAGACAAGTTAGACTTCAAGCCTAAGCTTATGCAAGAGACACAGGTCATTTTTTACTGGTAAAAGGAACAATCCAGAAAGAGGAAATAACGATAGTCAACATTTATACGCAAAACATAGGTGCAGCTACCTTCATAAAAGAAACTCATTGTGATATTAAGTCACACATAAATCTCAACACAATAATAATGGGAGACTTCAATACCCCTTTCACACCATTATATAGATCTTCTAGACAAAAGGTCAGTAAAGATGCCTCAGACCTAAAGAATATCATCAACCAAATGAAGCTATTACACACATATAGAATATTCCACCCATTACAGAAGGGTTCACATTATTCTCAGCTGCTCATGGAATCGTTTCCAAAATAGAACACATCCTAAGCCACAAAGCAAGCACTTGCAAATTCAAAAATGTGCCATACTGCCCTGTGTCTTTTCAGACCATCATGGAATGAAACTAGAAATCAACTATAAGAAGACCCAGAGTAACCATCTTAACATGTGGAGACTGAACACCACACTGTTGACTGAGACTGGGTCACAGAAGAAATAAGGGGTGAAATCAAGAAATTTCTAGAAACAAAGGAAAATAGAGATACAACTTATCAAAACCCCTGGGACATGTTGAAGGCAGTAGTTAGAGGAAAATTCATAGCACTGAGTGCTCACATAAAAAAAACAGAAAAATCACCAAATAAATAACCTAATGACTCACCTCAGTGCCTTTGAAAAACAGGAACCCCAAAGCCAGTAGAAGACAGAATATTTTTAAAATCACAGTGGAAATCAACAAAGTAGAGAATAAAAAAAATACAGAAAATCAAAAAAACCAAAAGCTGGTTTCTTGAAAAAATTAACAAGATAGACAAAACACTAGCCAACCTAACCAAAAAAAAGAGAATCAACCCAAATTACAAAGAGATGAAAAAGGAGATTATCACTGACATCTAGAAATCCAAAGGATTATCAGAAACTACTTTGAAAAACTATACTCCAACAAAATGGAAAATCTGGAGGAAACTGACAACTTTCTAGATAAATGCAACCTGCCTAAACTGAGTCAAGAAGATATAGAGAATTTAAACCAACCAGTAGCAGTCAAAGAGATTGCAAACAGCAATAAAGAGCTTACCATCAAAGAAAAACCTGAAGGGAATTTTATATAGCCTTTATAAAAGAGCTAATCCCAATACTCCTCCTTTTCTATTTCGTGAAATAGAAAAAAATAGGACTCTCCCAAATACATTCTATGAAGCCAACATAACATTAATACCAAAACCAAAAAAGACAGCTCACAGAAGAAAAACTACAGGCCTATATTTTTTATGAACTTGGATGCAAAACTACTAAACAAAATACTAGCAACACACATTCAAAATCACATCAAGAAAATCATACACCATGACCAGGCAAGGTTCATCCAAAATGCAAGGCTGGTTCAACATGAAAATCAATCCATATTATTCATCATATAAACAGAACCAAAGACAAAAATTACATGATCATTTCAATAGATGCTGAAAAAACATTTGACAAAATCCAACATCAATTTATGCTAAAAGCACCACAGAGAATAGGAATAGAAGAAACATACCTCAACATCATAAAGGCAATCTGCAATAGGCCCACAGCCAACATCATATTAAATGGGGAAAAACTTTGAGAATTTCCCCTAAGAACAGGAGCAAGACAAGACTGTCGATTATCACCACTCTTCAAAATAGTACTTGAGACTCTAGCCAGAGCAATAAGCAAGAAAAAAAAAAAATCAAAGTATACAAATAGAAAAAGAACTCAAACTTTTACTATTTGCAGATGACATGACACCATACTTGAAGACCCAACGAATCAACATAAAATTTTATAGAACTTATCAACAAATTCAGCAAAGTGGATACAAAAATCAATCTTAAAAATCAGAAGCTTTTCTATATACCAATCATAAATCTACTGAAATAGAAATCTAGAAAACACTGCCAGTTAGGAATAAATTTAACCAAGGAGGTAAAAGACCTCAACCCTCTACAAAGAAAATTATAATACACTGAAAAAAAATTGAAGTAGACCTTAGAAGATGGAAAAGATCTTTCATGTTCCTTGTATAGGCAAAATAAATGCCATCAAAATGGCCATGCTTCAGCTGGGCGTGTTGGTGTGTGTGTGTGTGTGTGTGTGTGTGTGTGTGTGTGTGTGTGTGTATCTGTGTGTGTGTGTGTGTGTGTGTGTCTGGGAGTGTAGCCCAGAGGTAGAAGGGCTTCCAAGAACTCCAGAACCACAAAAAAAAAAAAAAAAAAATGGCTATGCTTCCAAATGTGATCTACAGATTTAACACAAAATACCCATTAAATTGCCAAGATCATTTCACAGACATAGAAAAAAGCAGTCTTTAAATTCATTTGGAACAAACAAACAACAACAAAAAATGGAATAGCCAAAGTAGTTCTTAGCAAAAAAAAAAAAAAAGCAGGATGATGAATCATAATACCTGATTTCTAACTATACTATAAAGCCATGGTAAATAAAAACAGCAAGGTCCTGAAACAAGAGATACATAGACCAATGGAGCAGATTAGAAGACTCAGAAACAAATCTATACACTTAAGAGAGTCAATTCAAGATGGACCAAAGGCTTGGAAATTAGACCAGAGACCTTGAGGCTCCTTGAAGAGGGCACTGCAACACATTGGCACAGATAAAAACTTTATCAACAAGACTCCAAAGGCACAAGAAACTAAAAGGTGAATCAATACGGGGGATTGCATGAAACTGAAGAGCTTCTGCACAGCAAAGGAAACTATAAAGAACCTCAACTGATAGCCAACAGAATGGGAGATTATTTTTGCCAAATACTCCTCTGATAGAGGACTAATGTCTAAAATATACAGAGAACTCAAGAAACTCAATACTAAGAAAACAAATAACCCAATCAAAAAATGGGCAAGCACCAGGTGTGGTGGTGCACGTTTGTAATCCCCATGCTTGGGAGGTGGAGACAGGAGCACGTTTGTAATCCCCACGCTTGAGAGGCGGAGACAGGAGGATCACACAGGTTCGAAGCCAGCCTCACTAGCATAAGAGACCCTGTTTCCAAATTAAAAAATATAAATAGGTCTGGGAGTGTAGCCTGGAGGTAGAAGGGTTTCCAGGAACCCCGGTACCACAAAAAATAAATAAATAAATAAATAAATAAATAAATAAATAAATAGGCAAGTGATCTAAACAGATACTTCATAAAGGAAGAAATTCAAATGGCCAATAAATGCATGAAAATGCCCATCATCATTAGAAATCAAGAGTCAAATAAAGAGTCAAAAAATCAAATCAAAACTACCCTGAGGTTTTACCTAACTCCAACTATAATGGCAATCATTCAAAACACAAACAACAAATGCTGGTGAGGATTTGGAGAAATGGGAATTCTAATACATTATTGGTGGCAAATTAGTGCCACCACTTTGGAAACCAGTATGAAGTATCCTCAGAAAAATGAGAATGAACTTACCATATGGTCCAACAATACCACTTCTGGGTATCTACCCAAAAGAATGGAAACCAAACTACTAAACTAATGCATGCATATCTATGTTCACAGCTGTACAATTCTTCATTGACAAACTATGGAGCCAGCCAAGATGTTAATCAACAGATGAATAGATTACAAAACTATGGGATATGTACACAATGGAATTTTACTCAGCCATAAAGAAAAACACAATTATGTCATTTACAGGGAAATGGATGAAACTGGAGGACATTATGCTAAGTGAATTTAGTCAGTCACAAAAAATAAGAAATCAGATGTTCTCCCTAATATGCCAAAGCTAAGGAGAAATGGGTTATAGGAGAAACACTAGACAAAGAAGCAGATTCTATAGATGAGAAAATAAGGCGACCTAACTGAGGGAATGAGAGGGGGGAAGAGGGAAATTCTCTAATACACATGATGCATTTTAACATATATATCAAAATCAATCACTAAACCAAACATCAGAAGGAGGTGGGGGAGGGAATGGGGCGAGAATTGGATAAGAGCTAATTGGGTGATGAGTGCATCTTGTATTTGTATTTCCACCATCTTGTATTCCATTAATATGTATGACTACAATGTACCAATAAAAAATTTTTAAAAAATAAAATAAGACACAAAATGGAAAAATGACCATTTTCAATAGAGAAAATATATAATTTTAAAACTAATATTTTGAATTTCAAGATGTTTTAAAATATTCTGTTTTTTCTTACTTTTTAAAAGATAAATAAAGACATATCTTGTTCAAAGGTGTAAATTTTAGCAATCAATATAAATAATTTAGCAAACAATTTTTTCTTCTTTTTGCAGTACTGGGAATTGAACCAAGGGCCATTACCACTAAGGGGCCATTACCCTGCCTTTTTTTGAGACAAGATCTTGCCAGGAGTAGCCTCAAATTTGTAATCTTCCTGCCCCAGCATCCTGGATAGTTGGGATCATAGACCTGAATCACCCTGGCCATCGTAAGTTTATAATTCATTTATTTAGCTAGTTAATTTTTTGGCACTAGAGATTGAACCCAGGAGCACTGTACCCCTACAGAAACTTTATTTTTATTCTGAAACAAGATCTCACTAAGTTGCTGAAGCCCTCACTAAATTGCTGAGGCTGGCCTTGAACCTTCAATCCTCCAGCCTCTGCCTCCCAAGTACTAGGATTACAGGCCACTACATCTGGCTATTTTCCTCATCTTTTTTCACAATTTTCCATCTCTTGTATGTTCTTCCTATTTTGTACAAAAATTTAAGTTTTATCTTAGAATCTTTCTGAATTATTTTTTATCACATTTTAATTAATAAAATTAATTTTATCACATTTTTAATTTAAATTTTTTCTTATGTATTAATTCATTCAATAAATATTCACTGACAAGACACTAAACTCTATTATTTTTATTTTTTATTTTTGGGTACAGAGGATTGAATCCAGAGGTATTATACTTCTGAGCTCTATCTCTGAGCTACACCCCTGGCCCTATATGAGAGTCTCGCTACTTGCCTGACACTGGTCTTAAACATGTGATCCTCCTATCTCAGCCTCCCAAATACGAGGACTACAGGCATACATCAACATGCCTGTAACACTAAATTCTATTAGAGAAAAGTACAATGACAAACAAAATACAATAAATAAACAAATTTTATAAATATACTAAAGAGTCATAGGTTCAATGAGTTTTTGTTAATAAGAAAGAAAGAGTAGAACAGGTTAAGGATATAAACCATACAGAGGTAAACTGCAATTTTTAGACAGGATGAATGTGGGCAGGCCTCATAAAGATGAAATCCCAACAAAGATTCATGTCCTGCTTTGTTCTGTTAATTTTATTTCATAAAATTAATAATATAGCACATTATTCTAATAACAAAAGTTGTTTTAGTGAGCTTTTACATTGCTACAACCAAAATACCTAATAGTCACAACTTGGAGGAAGAAAGGTTTCTTTGGCTGATAGTTGTAGAGGTTTCAGTTTATGGTTGGCTGGCTCCAAGGCAGAGACCAAGGTGGCAGGTCTCAGGGCATGGAGGAGAAAAAGCTACTCTTACCTCAAGATGGCCAGAAAAGAGAGAGAAAAGGGGGAGCAAGAGGGATATCTGTCCCTCCCCAAGGCCACATCTCCAGTGATCCTTTGCCGAGACTGCCTGCTGCCTCGGCATCTATGTGTTGAGACCCCACTCCACATAGCCAATCGGCAACAAGCCCCGAGAAGGAGGTGTCGTCTCTGGCCAAAGTACCCCCCACTTTTAGATACCCTTCATGACTATTATTTTCTTGGTAATGATTCCTTTTAACTCTCTACACGAATTGCTCCGGTGATGTGAGACCAGGACTATGAAAGAGATTGAGTCCGTGAAAATAAATTCTCTAATAATTTATCTAAACGCCCTTGGCTTTGCTCAATAATAATGAAAAACTGGCCAGAACTCAGATGCTGTGATAAGCATTCCAGCTGCAGCAATCGCAAAGGGTCTCCGACCCTCATTCCTATCACTAATTTAGGTTAAGCCATTAACTCCCCCTCATTCCTATCACTAACTTAGGTTAAGCCATTAACTCCGGTAAGCTAACTGTGTTTACCCTTGAGATCCTGCCTAGAGACAGAGAAGATAAACAACTTAGTTGCCCAAATACAATAGACCCAAGGAAAAAGATTGTTGACTTTTACGCCCAGTGTGAGCATCCCCGGAGACAGAGAGACTGGCCGCATGGTGAGGAATGAATATGACAAAATAAAGGAGAGACGTTCTAAATATATATGTATGAAGGAAAGGAAATACCGTAAGAGTAAGAAAAGCATTTTTGCATGAAGAAGAGCTTATCATAAGAAAGTCCCAACTAGGAAAGAAAGGAATTAGAAAGTTAGAAGCAGGTTGCAGAGAGTTTGTGACAGGGAAATGGATTATTAAA
The DNA here is from genome assembly GCF_963383645.1 of Muscardinus avellanarius. Classification (NCBI taxonomy): domain Eukaryota; kingdom Metazoa; phylum Chordata; class Mammalia; order Rodentia; family Gliridae; genus Muscardinus; species Muscardinus avellanarius. Next base: position 114,729,364 of record NC_137786.1, on the reverse strand, counting down.
GATGGATAGGCTTTTAATAGGCTTGTTGTCTAAAGAAGAGTGCTCAGCAGTTAAGGAAATACATCTGACAATTAAATCCAAGAACTTTGTGGTGTTGTTTGTGGTATTTTGTCTGCCAAACTGTGTTGTGAGTTTGCTTAAGCTTTCAGATTTACAAGATAAGATGCCAACACCTGAAGAAACCCTATCACATCCACCTGAATCACCACATCTCCCCACACTTGCTATTTGAACTGAGCCCAAAAGATGGAAAGTTCCAAGAAAGTTAAAGAAGATTCTCCGAGAAGCCCCCAAGCCTTGGGCATGCCTGTTTCTCCTGGGAGGTCGTCCCCTGGAACTGCTTATCTGCAAGACCTTGGAGAGGATCAGGAGTTAATCTCTCAAAGATCAACAGCCAGCTGAAGGACTAGTTTTATTACCTTTGTTTACATGTCATTCATTATTATTTCACAGTGATTGCATTCACTCCCTTTTCTCTTATTATTAACTTTACTGGTGAAGGGTATAAATTTTTCGGGGTTTCTGTAATAAAGTGTCATTGGCTCAAGAAGCCTTTGTCCACCTCAGGTTCTTTCCAAAGCGTCCTACCTAAAAACTTAAGGAATTCATAGAGGGGAAAGAATCGCTGCAGATAAGTTTCTGCAGAACTTCACCTGCCTTTTGCCCCATCTTTCTGAGGATGTGACCGGGAGCGGACAATTACGACCCGACTGAGTTTAGTCTGCGACAATCCTTCTCCTCTAGCCACTTCCTACGTCAAGACCTGGATGCATGGCCAACACATGAGATGGAGGAAACAGCCTTTCTCTTTTCTTTTTATTTTGGGTGCGGGGGGGTAGTGGTGGTACTAGGAATTGAACTCAGGGCATTCTAGCCCCACTCCTATTCTACTTTTTATTTTGAAACAGGGTCAACAGGGTTATGGAAGACCTCATTAAGTTACTGAAGCTAGACAAATCTGGAATCCTATTTCAGTCTTCCAAATTCTGAGGTTACAGGCATGAGCAACTGAGCCCTAGCTTGGGAGAAAGGAATATTAAGTCCAAAACTAACAAGAGTTTTATAGTTTTGTTTTGTTTTTCATTCTGGTCCCTGATGCTTACTCGTTTTATCTAAGTTCCAAGAGTTTTTGTTACTACTCTTCTTGGTTTGGTTTGGTTCTTGGGTGCTTTCCCACTCAAATGTCTAATAATCAATCTTTGGAAGTTTATTTTTAAACTGTAACCCATAAAAAGAACACCCTGTATACAGATGGGGATTGCTAAATCATCTGATTTAAAGATAAAACATTTCATTGAAGGAACACCAAACATCCTGTAATTCTAAATACTTTCTCTAGACTTGGATATATTTTTTCAAGATATCCACAGAACATAAACTTCAAACAGGAAAAGGTGACAATGGATGGCATGGAAAAGGAGTGGATGATATTTCAACTGTCAGTCTATAATCTTTTATTTATACCACTTTATTGTTTGATACCTCATCCCCACTGTACCAGGTAACCTCCGAGTTCAGACCCTCTGTGGCTAATTTTTAATAACCTCCCATTTCCTGCTGAGGTGGGAAAGGACACTAACTGGCAGCAAGGAAGAAGATGAACTAGAACTCTAAATAAATGTTTATCACAGAGAATAACCAAGTCTGCAAATTTTGTTGTTTTTTGTTTTAGCCCTTCTTTCATTGCTTCATTCTAAGTACTTTAGGTCTAAAGCTAAAATGAGGTTCTCAATGGCACTGTAAGTTTTCTTAGTTCAGCTAAGTCAATTACCACCAATTAGCTACCAAGCATCTATAAATTTATTAACATCTTCCATCAGTTGTCATGACCCTTTACATTGTCTTTAACTTTGTTGTTTTATACCTTTTATATTCCCTTTTATTTTCATTTTAGTGAGGTTTGTAAAATGTAAAGAAATAAATATACTGTATCTACTATGTTTAACTGGTAGATTCCCCCTTTTGACTTTTTTTTTTTTTTAATGTGGTTTCTCTGAATCTTCTTTTTTTTTTTTTTTTTTTTTGGTGGTACTGGGGTTCCTGGAAGCCCTTCTACCTCCGGGCTACACTCCCAGACCTATTTTTACATTTTTATTTGGAAACAGGGTCTCCTAAGCCAGCGCACGAGGCTGGCTTCGAACCTGCGCGATCCTCCTGTCTCTGCCTCCCAAGCGCGGGGATTACAAGCGTGCGCCACCACGCCCGGCTTGACTTTTTAATAAAATAAAAATAAGATAAATACTAGAACACAACAGATCTTACCAGCGATCTAAAGAAAATCACAATGAAAAACATACAATTACAAAAATATTTCAGAACAAGGCACCATAAGAAGCCAACATTTATACATTCTGTGATTTACACAACTACAGTTTTTTATAAAAGACAGTAGGATTAATTAAAAATAGTATAAGGTTTTACCTGTAAGATTCTAGAAGATCCACAATTTCAGTCTGCCCAAAGTGTTTAGCCCAATCTAAAGCCATCCTGCAAAAATTCAAAGGTACCAGGCTAAGAGAAATAATTTTCTCTCAAAATTACAAAACTAGTTACTCAAAGTTATTTATTTACCCATTAAAGATGTACCAGCAATTATGATACAATTGCTTTTAACATAAAAACAAATACAAAATTTTTAGAAAGATATGTGTGGCTATACAAAGAAACAAAACTCAGTGCACTCTAACATTACCAGCCATTTGATGCTTTACTGTGGACATTGGCTCCCATACTAATTAGCTGCTCTACTTGACTTGTAAAGCCTCGTCCTGCAGCAACCATCAGAGCCGTGGCACTGGTTTCACTATGTCTGTAATCAACTAAAAAAGGAAAAGACTTTTTAAAAGAGGTTACACTTCCAAATTATTTAAGACTATTTTAATTTTTTAAAATTAAGTTGTAGAACTGTCTAAATTAACCTGGTCTTGTTCTTTCACTCCACAAAGTAACATTATATGAAGCTCAAAATAGATCATCCAAAGAAACTGGTTATTGATAAGCCTTGTATAAACAGGATGAAAGAGACTATCTATTTGAAGGTAGGAGAAGGAATGATAGATGATAAACTTTTTAAAACTCACCTATATAACTAAAAAGAAAAGCACAACCCTTAAGTAATCTTAATTCTAGACATATAATTAATGAATTAAAAACTAGTAATGAATGAAACTAGTAATGATGCTTTACAACCGCAAGCAAAGTTCATGACATTTCTTTTTCTTTTAATCTCTGGTTATTCTAGGCTACTATTTCCCAGAACATTTGTGCTATAACCTGAGACTGAGTGATTTATAGAGCAAAGAGGTTTTAGCTCACAGTTTTGGAAGTCCAAGACTATAGCACCAACATCTATTCAGTTCTAATGAGAGGATGGTGCTACTCAACTCATGACAGAAAAGTAGTAAATAGCTGTGGGCAGAAAGGTGCATATGGCAGTAGTTTCCCTTTCTAATAACATACTTTAAGGTTAATTACTCTAGTACCATGAGAGCAAGAACTCAACATCTTTAAGAAGTACTAATCCATTTTAATGACCTAATCACTTTATAAAGGACCTAACACCTCTCAGCACTAAAAATTTGGGAGCCAACCTTCAATATGAATTTTAGTGGAGATACATCATATCCAAACCATAGCAGGGAGTAACACTGGCAGAGTCTACTTCTCATGAAAGCTCTCCATCAGAAAAATAATTTAAGCTTTATTAAAGCTTTATTAATTCTATGAGATTATACTTCTCAAGCAATTCAAATACAATTGCTTAGCATTAATTTGCTTAAAACATAAACATGGTAATTTCATAAAGAATTCATCACTGGAAAAAAATCTATAAAATTTATGATAATTACAAAAGGAAAAATATCATTTTCCATATATAGCAAATTATCTTCATTACTTAATAACACTTAAATATATAAAGTTGAGAGGAACTTACAAGAGAATCACTATAGGATTTTATTTTTTTAGAGCAGTTTGGCTCACAAAAAAACTGAATAGAAGTTACAAAGGTACCCCATATACCCTCTGCCCACATAATGTATAGCCTTCCCCTATTATCCACCAAAGTGGTACACTAGTTACAGGTGAAGAACCTACACTAAAATCTTATCACCCAAATTCTGCAGATGTTATGATTCTTTATATATGGAAAAATACATATGAAAAATATTATTTTCTTTATACATGAGAAAATTGTATAATTTGTACATTTTTTTAGTTTGCTTTTATTTTTTTGGAAGCATAAATAGCCATTGTGGTATCATTACTAGGGAAGCCAGGTGCTACATCACAAGGAGAATACGAAGGCCCAGATAACCAGGAACTAGGGCCTTTTGGTAATAGCCAGCAACAAATTGAGGCTTCTTGCCAAGAGCCACATTGACAGAAACAGATTAAGACTCAAACTACTCAACTATGTCACTTCCAGATTCTTTATCTCTCAAAAACTATGTATGATAATAAATGTAGGTTAAGTTTTGGAATCATTTATTGTACAGCAACAGATAACTAGTACAAAGAGCACATCTAGTATTACTTATTAGCTGCTTATCATGATCATGTGGGGAAAATGATGGCACTTAAAAAAATCATTAAGGGCCCTCAACTTCCAGGATCACAAAAGCATTTTCAACTCTAGTGCCAAATAAGAGGGGAGATTTTTTAAGACATCAACAGGGAAAGTAATAAATGTTCATAGAACTTCCAGAACATTTTTAGTTTTCTTCATATAGCTTAAGATATTAGAATTTAGGACTCAGGGAAACAAACTATATGAGAGAAGCCAGGCACAGTGGTACACACGTGGGAGTTGAGACAAAAGGATGGCAGATTTGAGGCTAGTCTCTGTAACTTAGCAAAACCCTATTTCCAAATTAAAAATGAAGAGGGCTGGGGATGTAGCTCAGAAGTAGAATGCACTGGATTCAATCCCCAGTACCAAAAAGAAAAAAAAAGAAAACTAAGAAATAAAGTTAATACCTAAATACCAAGGGTTGTATGTTTTCTTTCCTATGTGGAAGCTAGGAAGAAAATAAGAAACAAAAGATACTTCAGATAAATGAGGAAAAAGACTAGTAGAGCTGTAAAAGGGGAAGAGGGGAGGGAAATAGAAAGGGGGAAAAGGTTTGATGAAGAAAAAAGTTCAAATAATGCTATGTGCTTATATGAAAGTATCACTACCAATATGGCTAACATGTATAGGGGAGTGAAGGAAGTGGGGTGGGATATATAGGGAATCACACCAACTCCCATGTGCATGTATGTCTGTATCACACTGAAACTTGCTATGATAAACAATTACAATGTACCAATAAAAGTACATTTAAAAAAATGTTTTATAAGTATTTGGGAGGGGGGTGGTACTGGGAACCCTTCTACTTCCAGGCTACACTCCCAGACCTACTTTTTATTTGGAAACGGTGTCTCTTAAACCAGCGAGGCTGGCTTCGAACCTGTGCGATCCTCCTGTCTCTTCATCCCAAGCACGTAGATTACAAGCGTGCACCAACCACACCCGGCTTTATAAGTATTTTAAAGTAATATGTTTCAGACTTTAAATCTAATTTTCAAAATTGCTAAATTCTTTAAATTTTTTGAATGGGGAAAAAAGAATGCTAGAAAACTAGAGATGAACAAACATCTACACTTTCAAATGAAAAATTACTTTTCAAGCTAAGTGTGGTAGCACATGCTTGTAATCTTAGCATTTGGGAGGCTGAGACAGGAGGATCAGGGTTCTTGGATAGCCTCAGCTATTTAGTGAGGCCCTTTGCAACACAGTGAGACCTTGTTTCAAAATAAAGAATAAAAATAGGGTTGGGGGTATAGTTAAAAGGTAGAATGCCCCTGGGTTCCATTCCTAGTAACACACACACACACACACACACACACACACACACACACACAATACGCTTTTCAAAATACAGCTCAATTATTCTCAAAATTATGTTTTATTATTTTTTAAAAAATCATATCACCAGGAGCTAAAATATATTTACAAAGAACAATAAATGCCAATGATCCTCATTTATTTCTTAAGAGATTTCTTAAACTAGTAGATAGATGGCATTAAAACTGAACTATATACAAATATTAACCTAAAGCCTCTTGTTGCATGCAATATTGGTCATTGATTCAGCCCCAACTAATTAATAAATTGAGAGAATTTATTACTACAATAAGTAATTGGAATGTTTTTACAAGTTGTTCAAGAGAAACAACGTGCCAAATCTAACTGTATGATAAAATTTTAAAGGAATAAATAGAATGTCTTAAACTCAAAATAATTCAAAACAGTAAGTACATGATGATTTTTTTTTTTTTTTTTTTTTTTTTTGGTGGTACTGGGGATAGAACACAGGGGTATGCTACCTCTGAGCAACACCCTCATCCCTATCCCTATATTTTATTCTTTATTTTGAAATAGGGTCTCACTGAGTTGCAAGGGGCCTAAGTAGCTGAGGCTGTACTCAAACCGCGATCCTCCTGTCTCAGACTCCCAAATGCTGGGATTACAAGTGTGTACCACCATGCCCAGTTTTAAAGGACTAATTTAATAAAACCAATGTTTAAAAAAAAAAAGAACTAGAGCCAGACGTGGTGGCACATGCTTGTAATCCCAGCATTTGGGAGGCTGAGACAGGAGGATCGCAGTTCTTGGCCTCAGCTACTTAGTGACTTTGCAACTCGGTGAGACCATTTCCAAATAAAGAATAAAAAATAAGGCTGGAAATATAGCTCGGAGGTATATATCCCTGGGTTCCATCCCCAGTACCGCAAAAAAGAAAAAAAAATTAATATTTTCAGAGACAATATAAATCAGTTAAGACACTGTGGTTTGTAAAGAGGTACTGACCTTAGGCTGAATTAATATAAAGAGTAGCAATTTTTAGGCTAAAAGACCTACCATATCCTAAGATGGTCACCAAAAGATTATACTCAGAGCTAGACACCATATTTTGTGTGTATGTGTGGTACTGGGGATTAATCCCAGAGGCATTCTACCTCTTAGTTATACCTCCACTCCTATTTTACTCTTTATTTTGAAACAAGTCTCACTAAGTTGTGGGGCTAATTTACTAAGGCTAATCGTGTACCTGCAATCCTCCTGTCACAGCCTCCCAAATGCCAGGCACCATACTTTTTAAAAGAAATAAACTAAAACATATCAAAAGTAGAAAGATCATGTCAGGAGGGGACTAGATGCCATGTCACGTTAAAAAGAACATTTGAAATAATTAGGTATGGTCAGCTAAGAAAACAAGAAACTTCAAGAAAGAATAACTGTTTTCGTATACCTAAAAGTCTGCCAGACAAAAATATGCATTAATTTTTTAAATTATCATACCATAAGCAGAAAAAAGTTAAGATCTATAAGTAAATTTCACTTCAGCATATAAATAAATTACAATTAAATCAATCTAAATTTGCCTTTTTTTGTGTGTGTGGTACTGGAGATGGTACCCAGGGGCTTTCTACCTCTGGGCAATACTCCCAGACCTATTTTATATTTTATTTGGAAACAGGGTCTCACTAAGTTGCTGAGAGCCTCACTAAGCAGCTGAGACTGGCTTCAAACCTGTGCAATCCTCCTGTCTCAGGCTCCCAAGTGCTGACATTATAAGCATACACCACCACGCCCGGCCCAAATCAATCCAAATTTGAAAGAATGTTCTCAAGGAAGTTAGTGGGCTTTCTATTACCAAACATGTTCAAGCAGATTATAACCTGTAAAGATCCTCAAAATAATATTATTGAACAAATTACTTTAAAGCATTTACTATGGACCTTTGGGAACACAGAGATAAGTAACAGAGACAACATTTCAGCCCTCATGTAGTATACGTTCTAGTGGATGAAAAAAGTGATAAAAAATTTAAAATAGGCCAGGCATGGTGGTGCACGCTTGTAATCCAAGCATTCGAGAGGCGGAAACCAGATTGCAGTTCACAGAAAGCCTCAGCTACTTAGTGAGGCCCTTCCCAACTCAGTGAGACCCTGTTTAAAAAAAAAAAAGAGTAAAAAAATAGGAATAGGGCTGAGGTGTGTAGCTCGGAGGTACAATGCCCCTGGGTTTCACCCTCAGTACCTCAAAAAAAAAAAAAAAAAGAAAAAAATTAAATATATGCTGTCAAGTAATCAAAGTACAATAAAGGATAAAAGGCAGGGTAAAAAGAGATAGTAAGAAAAGCATGTAATTTTAGTAATCAGAAAAGGCCAAAAAAGGCAAATCTACACACAAAATAAAATGAAGGGAGCATTGAGCTGTATTAGAATCTGTGGGGAGACCATTCCAGGTATAAAAAACAAAATATACAAAACATAGACCAAAGGATAGGAATATGTCAGCATGTATGAAAAATAAAACAAGACAATAGGTGTACCTAAAACACAGTAAACAAAAAGAAGAGTGGAAGAAAATAAGGTTAAAAAAAGAAAAAGACAGCCAAGCCAGACATGGAGGCACATGCCTGTAATCCCAGTACTTAGGAGGCTGAGACAGGAGGATCAGATTCAAGGACAGCCTAGGCAAGTAAGTAGTGAGAACCTCATCAATCTAGCAAGACCCCATTTCAAAATAAAAATAAAACAGGGCTGGGGGTGCAGCATGGATGTAGAATATCTCTAGGTTCAGTCTCTAGCACACCCAGAAAAGGGCAGCCAAGCTGGGCGTGGTGGCGCACGCTTGTAATCCCTGCGCTTGGGAGGCTGAGACAGGAGGATCGCACAGGTTCGAAGCCAGCTTCAGCTACTTAGTGAGGCTCTCAGCAACTTAGTGAGACCCTGTTTCCAAATAAAATAGAAAATAGGTCTGGGAGTATAGTCCGGAGGTAAACAGCCTCTGGGTTCCACCCCCAGTACCACCAAAAAAAAAAAGGCAGCCAAAGATTCAATCAGGAAAAGGACTTTGATTTTCATTCATAGTATAAGAGAAAGCATGGGAGAGTTGAGAGCAGGTCAATAGCATTTATGAAAGAAATTAATCTCACTGTTCTTACTAAGGAGAATGGAATCAAGTTGCAAATAGGAGTTAGTGAGCTACCTCAGTAGTCTAAGAGAGAAATGTGGGCTTAGACTGGGATAGCGGCAGAGGAAGTGAAATGTGGTCAGATACAAGATTTTATACAGAACTTTAGAAGGTAAAGCCAATAAGATTTGCTAGTGTATTGTACATAGAATGTAAACAGTGAAATCAAGGATGACTTTATGTATGCTTTGTTGCATTAGCAACTAGGTGAACAGTAGTGGCCATTTACTAAAAAGGAAAACACAAAGGAAAGAACAGATCAAGACGGAAATAGATGATTAGGGGATCAAAAAGTGTTTGAGATACATCCAGTTTTAGTTACCTAACAGACATCTAAGTAAAGGTGTTACGTGATTGGATATATTAAAGTCAGTAACATTTAATCCTTCCCAGTGCTAATAAAGGAAGCTATAATCATTCATTCTGCCTTTTGCTTAGAAGAAGCCTACAGAGATCTGAGATTTGTTTCTCACTGCCAATATTCAACAAACAAAATGAAGATAACTCAAAAGTGAAAATACATCACATGACATAAAGTATGTACATGTGAATTAGGACTTGAGGAAGTTACTAACCAATTTTTAATTCCATTTTTTGAAATCACAAACCTCTGAGAACCAAATTATTTACCAGGGGTCAGGATGTAGAATGAGAATATATGTATGTGCACATCATATACACTTAAAAGCATTTTTGCAAATGATTCATATATACATATACACATATGTATGCATCTGTGTGTATGTATATAAAACACATACACAAACATAAACACACTTACCTTAAGAAACCATTCTGAAGACATTAGGTTAAGAGTCTAAGAATCCCTGATTTAACATAATACTTATTGATTCCAAAGTTACATGCTAATAAAATCCTGATCTGTACATCTGACATAAAGTACTCAAAAAAAAACCCAACAAATTATTGGTTGTGAACAAAAATTGAAGTACAAAAACCAGCGCTAGAGAAAATACTCAAGGAGATTAACTACAAAGAAGAAATAGGTAATACATGCCAGAACCAAAAAATCAAGATTTCCCAACCTGCAGACAACTAAACAAACAAGAATAAACAGTATCTCAAACAGAAATAAGATCTTAACATGTTAGGATTTTAAAATTATCTCTCAATAATCACACTGAATGGCCTCAACTCTCCAATAAAAAGACATAAAGTGGCAAAATGGATTAAAAACCAGAATCCATCCATCTGCTGCTTACAAGAAACACACCTTACAAGTAAAGAAAGAAACAAACTCAAGGTAAAGGGCTGGAGCAAGATAATCCATGCTAACGGAACTCAAAGGCAAGCAGGAGTAGCAACCATGATATCAAAAAAGTTAGACTTCAAACCCAAACTTATTAGAAGAGACAAAGAAGGTCATATTTTACTGGTAAAAGGAATAATCCAGCAAGAGGAAATAACATAATCAACATCATTGCCCCAAACATAGGTGTAGCTACTTTCCATAAATCAAACTCTTTGTGACATGAAGTCACACGTAAATCCCAATACAATAATACTGGGAGACTTCAACACACCTCTCACAGCATTAGACCAATCTTCCAGAAAAAAGGTCAGTGAAGATGCCTCAAAACTAAAGAACACCATTAATCAAATGGACCTGTTGGACACATATAGAATATTTCAACCAAATACAGCAGAATTTTCATTTTTCTCAGCTGCTCCCGGAACCTTCTCCAAAATAGATCACATCCTGGAACACAAAATGAGCACTAGAAAATTCAAAAAATGTCACATACTTCCCTGTGTCATTTCAGACCATAATGGAATGAAATTAGAAATCAACTATAAGAAGACCCAGAGAAACAACATAAACATGTGGAGACTGAACACCACACTTCTGAATGAAGAATGGATCAGAGAAACAACATAAACATGTGGAGACTGAACACCACACTTGTGAATGAAGAATGGATCATAGAAGATGTAAGAGGTGAAATCAAGAAATTCCTAGAAACAAATAAAAATAAAGATACAACATATCAAAACCTCTGGGACACTTTGAAGGCAGTATTAAGAGGAAAATTTATAGCACTGAGTTGCTCACATAAGACAAACAGAAAATTTTCAAATAAATAACCTAACGACACACCTCAAAGTCCTTGAAAGGAAGGAACAATTGAACCCCAAAGCCAGTACAAGACAGGAAATTATTAAAATTAGAGCAGAAATTAATGAAATAGAGAATAAAAAAACAATACAGAAAATCACAAAACAAAAGCTGGTTTCTTGAAAAAATTAACAAGATAGATAAACCACTAGCCAACCTAACTAAAAAAGAAGAATCAACCAAAATTATGAAGATCAGAGATGAAAAAGGAGACATTACTACTGACAGCGTAGAAATTCAGAGGATTAGCAGAAACTACTTTGAAAACTATATTCCAACAAAATGGAAAATCTGGAGGAAATCGACAACTTCCTAGATAAATACAACCTTCCTAAACTGAGTCAAGAAGATATAGAACACTTAAACCAACCAATAGCAAAGAGATTGAAACAGCAATAAAGAGCTTACCATCAAAGAAAAGCCCAGGACCAGATGGTTTCCCAAGTGAATTCTACAAAACCTTTATAGAAGAGCTAATCCCAATACTACTCAAACTATTTCGGGAAATAGAAAAAACCGGGACTCTCCCAAATACATTCTGTGAAGCCAACATCACACTAATACCCAAACTGAATAAAGACAGTTCAAGGAAGGAAAACTACAGGCCTATATCTCTGATGAACTTGGATGCAAAACTATTAAACAAAATACTAGCAACACGCATTCAAAACCACATCAAGAAAATCATACACCATGACCAGGTAGGGTTCATCCCAGGGATGCAAGGCTGGTTCAACATAGAAAAATCAATCCATGTAATTCACCATATACACAGAATCAAAGACAAAAATCATAGGATCATTTCAGTACAAGCCAAAAAAGCATTTGATAAAATTCAACATCTATTCATGATAAAAACACTGCAGAAATTGGAATAAAAGGAACATATCTCAACATCATAAAGGCAATCTACAATAAGTCCACCACCAACATCATATTAAATGGGAAAAAACTTCAAGAATTACTGCTATAAACAGGAACAAGACAAGGATATCCATTATCACCACTTCTCTCCAATATTGTACTAGAGACTCTAGCCAGAGCAATAAGCCAAGAAAAGGAAATCAAAGGAGTACAAATAGGAAAAGAAGAACTCAAACTTTTACTATTTGCAGATGACATGATACTATATTTAGAAAACCCAACAAACTCAACCAAAAGGCTTATAGAACTGATCAACAAATTCAGCAAAGTATCTGGATACAAAATCAATCTTAAAAAATCAGAAGCTTTCCTGTACACCAACCATAAATCCACTGAAAAAGAAATTCAGAAAACACTTCTACTCAGGATCTCCCACAAAAACATGAAATACTTAGGAATAAATTTGAACAAGGAGGTAAGAAGAGATCTCTACAAAGAAAATTATAAAACACTGAAAAAGGAAATCGAAGAAGATCTTAGAAGATGGAAAGATCTTCCATGTTCATGGATTGGCAGAATTAATATCATTAAAATGGCCATCCTTCCAAAAGTGATCTACAGATTTAACACAATGCCCATTAAACTACCAAGATCATTCCTCACAGACATAGAAAAATCAGTCCTTAAATTTATTTGGAATAACAAAAAGCCAAGAATAGCCAAAGTAGTTCTCAGCAACAAAAAACATGCAGGAGGAATCACAATACCTGATTTTAAACTACAAAGTAACTGCAATAAGAACAGCATGGTACTGGCACAAAAACAGATACATAGACTAATGGAGCAGAATAGAAGACCCAGAACAACTCCACAAACTTTCAGCCAATAATTTTTGACAAAGGGGCCAAAAACATACATTGGAAAAAAGGTAGCCTGTTCAACAAACAGTGTTGGCAAAATTGGGTAACCATATGCAAAAAAATGGAAATTAATCCCACTTTCTCACCCTGTACAAGAGTCAATTCAAGATGGATCAAGCTGGGCGTGGTGGCGCACGCTTGTAATCCCCGCACTTGGGAGGCAGAGACAGGAGGATCGCGCAGGTTCGAAGCCAGCCGCGCGCGCTGGCTTAGGAGACCCTGTTTCCAAATAAAAATGTAAAAATAGGTCTGGGAGTGTAGTCCTGAGATAGAAGGGTTTCCAGGAACCCCAGTACCACAAAAAAAAAAAAAAAAAAAAAAAAAAAGATGGATCAAAGACTTAGAAATCAAACCAAGACCCTTCAGGGTCCCCAAAGAGGTCCAACACTGCAACACATAGGCACAGATAAACACTTTCTCAACAAAACCCCAAAGGCACAACAAATTAAAAGGAGAATCAATACGTGGAATTGCATGAAACTGAAGAGCTTTTGTTCAGCAAAGGAATCTGTCAAGAACCTCACTCGAGAGCCAACAGAATGGGAAAAGATTTTTGCCACCTACACCTCTCATAGAGGACTAATATCTAGAATATACAGAGAACTCAAGAAACTCAACACTAAGAAAACAAAGCATCTAATAACAAAATGGGCAAGCGAACTAAATAGACACTTCAGAAAGAAGAAATTCAAATGGCCAATAAATTCATGAAAAGATGCTCAACATCACTGGCAATCAGAGAAATGCAAATCAAAACTACCCTGAGGTTTCACCTAACCCCAACTAGAATGGCAATCATTCAAAACACAAACAACCACCTATGCTGACAAGGATGTGGAGAAGTGGGAACTCTTAAGACATTGTTGGTGGGATTGAAAATTAGTGCAACCACTTTGGAAAACAGCATGGAGAATCCTCAGAAGAATGGGAACAAATCTACCATTTGATCCAGCAAAACCACTTCTGGGTATCTAACCAAAAGAAAGGAAACCAAACTACCAAACTAATGCATGTGTATCTATGTCCATAGCTGCACAATTTACCATAGCCAAACTATGGAACCAGCCAAGATGTCCATCAACAGATGAATAGATTACAAAACTGTGGGATATGTACACAATGGAATTTTACTCAGTCATTTAAAAAAACTCAATTACAGCCGGGCGTGGTGGCACATGCTTGTAATCCCCACGCTTGGGAGGCGGAGACAGGAGGATCGCGCAGGTTCAAAGTCAGCCGCGCTGGCATAAGAGACCCTGTTTCCAAATTTAAAGAACAAGTATAAAAATAGGTCTGGGAGCATAGCCCGGAGATAGAAGGACTTCCAGAAACCCCAGTACCACCAAAAAAAAAAAAAAAAATACATCATTTTCAGGTAAATGGATGGAACTGGAGGACATTATGCTAAGTGAGATTAGTCAGTCACATAAAATAAGAAATCAGATGCTTTCCCTAATATGTGAAAACTAAGGAGAAATGCGTCATAGGAGGAACTCTTGATGAAAAAGGAAATCCTATAGAGGAGCAAACATGACAACCTAAAGGAGGAGAAAGGAGAGGGGAAGAAGGAAAATCTCTAAAACACACAATGTACTTAAACATATAGAAGTTAACCACTAAGCCAAGCAAGGGCAGGAGGGATGGGGAGGGAATGAGGTGGGAATTGGGTTGGGGTTAAATCAGTGATGTGTACATGTATGCACATACAAGTTTTTTACCCCAATATGATGTATGAATATAATGCACCAATAAAAATTTTTTTAAAAAATGAAGTACAGGCATTTTGAACTAAACTATAGTTCTAACTATACTCCTAATGTAAGTAACTACAAGAGTAATAAAATTCTCAAACTTACCACTAACATTTTCAGTTAAAATAAGGTGAAAGACTTGAGCAAAGGCATCAACATCTTTATGTAACCATATGTCAGAAAGACAAGCGTCCATTTCTTTTATTAACCATGGTTCAAGGCAATTCACATCTTTTTCTGTCTTTAAAAAACAAAAACAAAAGCAAGTTATAAATTATCTAACAGCTTAACATTTGCATGCAAAGATGTAAAATAGCCACAATGGCCGTAAAAACTACTAATTATATGTATTGTATATTACTATTTACTATAGCAAACATTTCTCAATTCATCTTACAAACATTATCACTCATAATACTATATCTTGTTGTTACAATCACCTTGTATCTAAGAATGAGCTTGTCAACAAAGGACTGTGATCCAGACACACATTAACTGTGCTTCTTAGGATAAGAATAAATCTGCCTATATGATGGTGGGGTTCCTTTTCCTAGCTACACATGACAGGAAACATCACCTGGAACTTTTTAACATTGATACCAGTTCCCACACCAGAACAAGAGCACCAGAATCTTGGATACAGGGGACCAGATTCCACTGAGCATTAAAAGCTCCTCTCAGATGAGGTAATGTGCAGCCAGGCTTAAGAAACACTAACTTATGGCCAAAATGCTGTTCATTAACTCAAATGGGTCTTCTCTATACTAAATAACAATTTTAAAAGAAAGCACCGGGTGTGGTGGCACACACTTGTAATCCCCGCACTTGGGAGGCGGAGACAGGAGGATCCCACAGGTTCGAAGCCAGCCCCGCTGGCTTAAGAGACCCTGTTTCCAAATAAAAATATAAAAAAATAGGTGTCTGGGAGTGTAGCCTATAGGTAGAAGGGCTTCCAGGAACCCCAGTACCACCAAAAAAAAAAAAAAAAAAGTATCTTTTAAAATCCAGGTATAATTCACTTGGATGCATTAGAATTTTAAACACTGATATAAAACTGGAAACAGCTCTGCATTCTGTACTTTCTCTTACTAAAAAGAAAAAATGTCAAATTCTTTTTCTAAAAAAAATTTCAGGGCTGGAGTTATAGTTCAGTGGTACATTACTAGCACCTAGTATAAGCAAGGCCCTAGATTTGATTCTCAGCCTCAGCCTTACCCCCACCCACCCCCAAAAAAAAGATTAAAAGAAAAATCATTCTGAAAATGTCACCTAAGATAAAGGAAATTAACCACTGAATTATACAGTAAAAAATTATCACATAGGATGTTCTCAGTAAGGTCTTACCAGCTGACTAAAGACAGCATCACCACCATCATCCAATAAATCATACTCTTCAGTCACACTTGGAACAGTTCTCTGCCTCTGAGACTCAGGCCTGAATGCATTCTCTTGAGCTGAGTACCATTCTGTAAGTGTAGTTTGTTGTTTCTCTTCTAAATTAATTACAAAAAGAAAAAAAATCACATAAAAGTTGGCCTTATTGTACAGTTAAGTTTTTTAAATATATTAAGAATACTTAATAAGTAAATTATGCTCAACCATCAAAACACACATAAATCCTTAAAAAGACTTCATCTACTAGTTAAGAAATTTGCTTCAGAGTCAGGCATGGTGGCACACATTTGTAATGTCAGCATTTGGAAGGCTGAGATAAAAAGATTGCAATTCAAGGATAGCCTCAGCTATTACTTAGTGAGGAGGCCCGCTGCAACTCAGTAAGACCCTGTTTCAAATTTTAAAAATAGGGCTGAGAGTGTATCTTAAGAGGGAGAAGGCCCCTGGGTTCCATCCCCAGTACCACAAAAAAATAAATAAATAAATAACTGCTTGTAAATTAAGTCCAGAATTAAAAAAGAGTACCTGACTTCTTGATGATTTCCATTCTAACTGGGATTAGACGGAATCTCAGTGTAATTTTTGTTGTTTTGTGGCACTGGGGATTGAACCCAGGGGCATTCTACCTCTGAGCTAAACTCCCAGCCCTATTTTTTAGTTTTTGTTTTGAAATAGGGTCTCACTAAGTTGCAGAGGGCCTCATTAAGTTGCTAAGGCTGGTCTCAAATCTGCAATCCTTCAAGTACTGGAATTACAAACATGCGCCACCATGCCTGGCTCAGTGTAGTTTTAATTTGTATCTTCCTGATTGCTAATGATGTTGAATATTTCTTGACTGGGTTATTAGTTTTTTTTTTTTTTTTTTTTTTAGTGTTAAGTCTTTAAGTATTTTGTATAAATGCTGATGAGAATATGGAGAAATAGAAACTATTTTATACTGTTGGTGGGATTGCAAGTTAGTGCATACACTATGGAGATGAGTGTAGATTCCTCAGAAAACTGGGAATGGATCCACCTATGATCCCACTGTACTCCTGGGTGTCTTTCCAACGGGACTAAAATCAGAATTTTAAGAGTGATACATGCATATCCATGTTTATAGCAAAACAATTCATAACAGCCAAATTATGAAACCATCATGCCCATCAACAAATGCATGGTTCACAAAATTATGGGATATTGCCAGGTGTGGTGGCGCACGCTTGTAATCCCTGCGCTTGGGAGGCGGAGACAGGAGGATCACACTCGTTTGGAGCCAGCCTCACTGGCTTAAAGACCCTGTTTCCAAATTTAAAAAATATAAAAATAGGGCTGGGAGTGTAGCCCAGAGGGAGAAGGGCTTCAAGGAACCCCAGTACCACAAAAAAAAAAAAAAAAAATTATGGGATATTCACACAATGGAATTCTACTCAGCAATAAATAAAAACAAAATTGTCATCTACATAAAAATGGATGGACCTGGAGAACAATAAGTAAGATTAAACAGTCACAGAAAGTGAAGGGTCATGTTTTTTTCTCATATGTGGAAGCTAGGAAGTAATCAAAATACAAGAACTTTATTTTATTTATTTATTTTTGCAGTATTAAGGATGGAACCCAGGGGCAGTTTACCTCCAAGCTATATACTCCCAGCCCTATTTTTTATCCTTATTTTGAAACAGGATCTAAGTTGCAGAGGGCCTCCCTAAGTAGCCGAGGCTGGCCAAGAACCTATGACATTAAGTCCATATGTGAGAATACCAATGTCAGTCTCAAAATCTTGTATGGGTAAGGGAGGGCATTGGAAAGGGAGACAGAGGAAGCCCACCAAGTGCTGTGTGCATGTATATCTGTATTACTATAAACTATATTATGATATGAGACTACAACGCACCAATAAAAGTATAAATAAGAGTACTCTGCCAGGTGTGGTGGTATATACTTGTAAACCCAGAACTTGAAAAGCTGATACAGGAGGATCAGAGGTTTGAGGCCAGTCTCAGCTACTTAGTGAGGCCCTCCACAACTTAGTGAGACCTTGTTTCAAATTTTAAAAAAACATAAAAATAGGAGCTACTTAGTTAGGAGGCCCTTTGCAACTCAGTGAGACCCTGTTTCAAAACAAAGAATAAAAAATAGGGCTGGGGGGTATAGCTCAGAGGTAGAATGCCCCCTGAGTTCCATCTCTAGTACTGAAAAAAAAAAGAATAGGGCTGGGGGTAGAATTCCTTTAGTTTCAATCCCCAGTACTGCAAAGGGGAAAAAAAAAAGAAATCAAAGCTTGAAGCTCATTCTACTATGATGAATAATGTTGCTAAAATAAAAAGGACAATAAATCCTAATTCAAAAGATGAAATATAGTATGTCATTATAAGAGATGTTTTAACAGGCAAATGTTACATGCAAAGTTCAGATGTAACCCAGAATGTCAGTATTTTAAAATCTTGACATTTTTATAAAAAATAAAGCATGTTATTATTCAGATGCTACTCTTTTTACTCCCTCCCATCTACTTTCCACTCCCACCTAGAAAATATATGGTGGGCAGCCAGCATAGGATCTTGCTTCCTTAGAACAGTGATTAAATCTCTGGATATAGACACACTCAACTTCCTCAATTCTAGCATCTATTTTCAATTCTTCTGTATAGACTACAACTTTCGGACATAAACCAGAAAGCAAAAGTACACTTGGAATGATATCCTAACATAATTTTACAAAATAATATGCAGGCCGGGCGTGGTGGCGCATGCTTGTAATCCCTGAGCTTGGGAAGCAGAGACAGGAGGATATTGCAGGTTCGAAGCCAGCCGCGCACTGGCTTAGCAAACCCTGTTTCCAAATAAAAATGTAAAAATAGGTCTGGGAGTGTAGCCCGGAGGTAGAAGGGCTTCCAGGAACCCCAGTACCACCAAAAAAAAAAAAAGAAAGAAAGAAAAATAATATGCAGGAAAAAAAATACTTTCAAATGCCTTTGTACTTACCTACAATATAGCTCAAATACTCCAAGAAGTAATTTTCAATAGTAATTTCTTTGATTTTAAAAAAATGCTTACCTCGTTGTTTTTCTTTTTTGTACTTTAACATTTCTTTATTTGTATACCCAGTAGTTCTTAAAATATCTTCCAGAAACATTTCCTTTACTTCAAATGGTCTTCCCTGTACTAATAGAAAAAATTTAAAAATAATCAGTTTGTATTTTGTGAGACAATTCACACAAAACTGAAAGAATCCTAAGTTAATGATCCTAATACCCAAAGCAATTCCAAAATTCAAGAGACCCTCACGATACTGTTTTTTAAATATAACTGATTTATTGAAAGCTTCTATAACAGAAAATTTTTTTGTTGTTTTGTTTTGGTACTGGAAATTGAAATCGGGGCATTCTACCCATCCCCAGCCCTCTATTTATTTATTTATTTATTTATTTATTTGTTTATTTATTTATTTTATTGCAGCACTGAGGATGGAACCCAGGGGCATTCTACCTATGGGCTACACCCCCCAGACCTATTTTTAATATTTTACTTGGAAACAAAGATCTCACTACGTTGCTGAGAGCCTCACTAAACTGCTGAGGCTGGCCAGGTACCTGTGATCCTCCTGTCTCAGCCTCCCAAGTACTTGGATTACAAGTCTATGCCACCACATCCAGCTTACAAATGTCTTTTTAAATAACTGTTCATTTGTCTGTTCTTTTTTTCCAGTGCTTTTTTTCTTTTATTATTTACTTATATATCTGACATCATGAATACAAATGATAAACTATGTCATGGTATATCCATATTATGAAATACTAAAACAGCTGCTTAAATAATGAACTAGATTCAGAGCTATTGAACTGGATAACTTCTCATGATTTATTGACATAAAAATAAAACAAATTTCAAGTAATGTATTAGGTATATGCTCATTTTTATAAATTTAATTTTTGTAAATCTTGTATATATGTACATATTTGCATATGTTTGTATGAGTATGGTCAATGAAGGATATATACAATGCTTTCAAAATCCACAGTATCAGGATAAGTAGGACATACAACAAAAAGAAGATAGGGACAACTACGAACTTTTTCGATATATAACTTTGTCTTTTTTCATTGAAGTAAACAAATATAACTTTTGTAAGTTTTGAAAAAGAATTTATAATTTCTTTAAAGATTGGAGCAAAATCAGTTTTATTAAAGAACAAGAGCAGAAGTTAAATGTCAGAGTATTCAGAAGTGAATGATAAGTAATCTTAAGAATAAAGGGAGCCAGGCATGGTGGCATATGCTTCTAATCCCAGCATTTGGGAGGCTGAGACTGGAGGATCGCGGTTTGTGGACAGCTTCAGCTACTTAGTGAGGCTCTCTGCAAACTAGTGAGACCCTTGTTTCAAATAAATAAATAATAAAAAATAGGGTAGGGGTGTAACTCGGAGGTCAAATGCCCCTGGGTTTCATCCTCAGACCCACACACACAAAAATATAATAATAATAAAGGGAAGAAACTGTAAGAACAGAATTTAATGGAGAATGTAGAGTCAAAAAATGGCATACGTTTTAAGACTAGAAAACTGGATTACTATACAGCACTTAAAAGCTACAGATGGAAAAGGAGAAATCAAAAACAGAGATAACTATGAAGCCTGTCTCATAAGAAATAGTAATAGATGCCCTCTGCTTCAGAACACTTTCAAGTTTGTATCAGGAAAAAATATAATTACCAAAGTGTTTTTCATAACTATAGAAGAAATCTGATATTTTAACTTACTATATATCACAGGACAACTTCCAAAATATCTTATAAAGAGATTTACATCCAAGGCAGCACTAGAAAGAATTAGTTTCAAAGTTGGGTGCTTTTGCAATAAATCTCTTAACTTTGTAAGTAAAAAATCACTAAATCGATCCCTTTCATGTACTTCATCCTGCCATAAACAGAAATAAAACATAGATAAATATGTCTTTAAAATATTGCCACAGCAGGAATTACACTGCTTCAAATTAAATGTAGAGAAAGCTAATTAGTATTAGCGGAAATTTTGTATTATGAACAAAGTAAGAAATAGAACATTAACTTATTATGGGTGACTTATTGTGGATGACAAAAAGTACTGCCTTTTTTCCCATGAAATATAATACAAATTGAAATTAAATTAGCAGAGTTTAATGTGCTTTTAAATTTAAACAAAATCAATTTAGTTATGTTTCTATTACCATCAGAGATTAAGCACATCCTTTGGTTTGAGTTATTTTCCAACAATTGCTTATTAAAAGTATATAAAACAATCTAATTTTTTATGAAGCAAGCAAACAATATAAGCTCAGAACCTTTAATGGGGTTAATTCATCTTATTTCATCAACAGCTAATTACTTTAGCAACTTAATCATGGTTAAATGTCTGTGAGGTATACCTTTAAAATTTTGAGAAAAACATGATTTTAAAGGAGAGAGATCAGATGATTAAATTCAGAGATAAAAGAAAATGTCTACCATTTCTGAAGAACTATGAGTACATGTATCCTTTTCACATATAAAAAGCACATTTTTTAAAACTTCCTCCTTATTTTACTTCCCCCCATAAGACATGATGGTACAAATACTTTTATATAACACAAAATATTTATTTCTAATAATTATAGACAAAATATAATCTGATCATAATAGCCTATACAAAACAAAAAATTAACACTCATAATAAATATAACTGTATTTAAGTGTTAAGCAATCTGAGTTATATATGGAAAATTCAGCAATATTCTTACCACAATAACATGTGTCACAGTTGATAATGTGCTATCACCTGCCATCAATGTACGAAGCAACACCCCATTAGTGCAAAATGTCAGAAGTGTCTTTGGAGAAACCCTTTTTAAAAATCAAAATAAAGTGCACAATTATAAATCTTATAATTAAAACAATCACTTTAAATGCTGATCTTATATGTACTATAATAAATATTACTAGCATAATGTAGGTACGTAGTGGAATGAACAGTTTATTAGCAAAATTATATAAAATTTGTACTTTATGTCTGAAAATGTTACAAATTTATTATTACTAGTAGTTTTTATTACCTAAGTAATGTGTTTTGTTACAAAACTTAAAGAGGTTTAACAAAAAACTTAAACATTTACTGCTTGAGAAAAAAACCTACATTACAAATGAAATGAACTTTCTGAATCACTAATGAAAACAAAGTTAATACCATTATTTGTGAAGAAGATATTACTAGTCCTACCATTAATCCAGAAATCCAAACCTCAAAGTCATCCTGATACAGACTTATTTGAAGAAAATGATCATTTAAGTTTTCAATTAACACTTTCTCTGTGTTTAGTAAAATACACACATGTAATTTTTTCTAAGCATTATAAAACATAGGAGGACCATCTTTACCTGCTTTCTAATCGGATTTGATAACCAATTGTTTGACCAATCCTTTCCCTTCTCTCTGCAGCAACTCTTTCAGCCACAGCAATAGCTGCTAATCGTCGTGGTTGAGTACAAAATATTCGGCAAGGGATGCCATTTTTAAAGCAGTCATCTAAAAGGAACTGAGGAATCTGAAATAAAAGTTTTTAAATAATCTAAAATTAAATGCAATTTGCAGACCCAGAAAAATAAAGATAAATCAGTCAACAGAACAGAATGACAGCATAACCAAATAGTTATCATTATAGTTATCAACAATTTTCATGTAGCCTAGTTAACAATTTTCATGCAAATAATCAGCTAGCAAACTTAATTTTAAAAGATCTTATTCAGAATGGAAGCTAAAGCATTTTAAATCAACTTTACCAAGAAATACTTAAGGTATATTATATGAAGATTACCAAATGCTACTGAAAAACATAAAAAACCTGAATATATAAATATCCCTGAACAGGAATCATCACTATATAAAAATATTAATTCTTCCCAAAATTATTCTTTAAAGTCAATGAAATGAAAATCAAAATTCCACTATGATTTTTTTAAATACTGAAAATTATAAAGAAAACAAAAGTAGCTTATAATCCCAGGACTGCAAATATATTTCTAAAAATAAACTTCAAGCAGACCGTAAAGATTTGAAATAAAATGTTTTACTTTAAAACATTTTTTTCTGTAAATTCTCAAAATGTATACCCAGAAATAATTTGTTCCTAAAATAACCATTAGAATAACCAGAAGCTTATTTTTCTGTTTTTAAATACAAGTAATATAAATCTGACACAACTATAACATGGGATAAATTTCATTTTCTTTTGTAAACAACAAAGAAGAAACAAACCTGTGTGGTCTTTCCAGACCCAGTTTCTCCTACAATCAAAACTACTTTATTTTCCTTAATTATTTTAACAATTTCTTCTTGTTTCTCAAACACTGGCAAAGACTGTCTGAATGAGTCAAACTCAGATTCTCCTCTTTTAACTGGAACTTGAGGTATGCCATTGTTGAGTCGCCCACTTGTCTTGCTCATTTCCCGGTTTTCTTTGGAAATTAATAAAGGAACAAAAAGTTTATGATCAACATCGAAAAGGAAGTGTTAAACTAAAGTAATTTTCATGTAATTCCTTTCAAGTGTTTCTTCTCTATATAAAGTTAGCAAGCAATGCCTGTTATTGTACTTCTACTCTTTGTATTCCTATAGAACATGTTACAAATCTCAGTGTCAATTACAAAGCAAATCTCTCAAAAGTATTTCTGATGCATAAGGTATAAAAATAAATAAAATTAATCATTCAAAAGCCATCAGAAACAAAACACAATTTTGAAAATCTATTATTTTCAGGTTTGCTCTAAGTTCTATCAGTAATATCACGAACAATTTAAATCTTATAGTAAATAATGTGCATTTTATATATATGGCATATGTATAAAAGTATGACCTGTGACATACAATATAAAAATACATTAAAAAGGGAAAATATATAAAATACATAAAAAATACATAAAAAAGGGAAAGTTATATATTTTTAAAGTTATACATGTAAAATCAAGTGATCAAATAGAATAATATATGTAAGTACAAGACTGTAATGCCTTATCTCTTTACTACTTAAGCATTTTGGTCAACTGGCATTGCCCATATTTTAACTGATATCTAGATTTAGCTAAGCAGAAAGGAATAAAAAGGATATGTTTTATATTCTCCATACTGCTCAAAATATTTCCACATGTCTATTTCTAAAACAAGTTATTTGATATAGAGGTCCACATATTTACTACATGTTGAAGATCTGCTGTAACAAATAGTGATAATTATATAAATTCTGTCACCACAGGCAGTAAAATAACTGTCTCACTATGGAAATTATTTTTCCAAATAGTAAGATGACAACATTTATAAACTAAATATGTTATTTGTATACCATGAAGCAATTTAATGAAGATACTGTCCTTTTCTCAAAGCTAAAGTCCCCAAATCTCACTCATTACTGCATTATGGCAGTGTAGTACAGGGAAGTTTGGAGTCAAATCCCAGCTCTACAATTTACTGGCTGGTTAAATGACCTTAATTTACTTAACTCCTCTGAGTTCCAGTTTCTTCATCTGTGAGATAGGGAATTCTTATCCTGCAAATGTTGTGATGAGGACCTAAGGATTATATACCACCTAACACAAAATAAGGACTCAAAAAATTGTAACTATTATAATACCTTAAAAAATGAGTACAACTCCATGACATGCCTTAACAATGCATTTTGTTCCAAAATTTTCACAACTCTTGAACATTTCGAATAAACTATTAAAACTGAGAAAACTTACTCAGATCAGCCTTTAAAAATCAATCTAAAATGGAGAATGAACAGTCATCAAATAATAGGGTAAACAAGGAAGCTCGCCAGAAAATACATACCAGCTTCAACTGCAAACACATTTCCTCTTTCTGTTTTAGGCAGAAGTTCAGTACGTTCTTTATTGGTGACAGGAAATCTCTGAATTAGGCTCCTAACAGCATGTTTTGTATTATGAGTCAAATTACAGGTCATCATTGCATGAGCTGTTTCTGATCCATCTTTCTTCTTCACAGTTAGGTATCTATTTGCTCCCTTTCTGAATATTAATAAAAACCATTTATTTACTATATAGTCAACTTGTTCACATATGATGTATGCCTACTTAGAAAATATGTCTCAAGCAAAACATTGGAAAAAAATCAAGATGCTTTATATTAAGATACTAAATGTCTCAATAAATTCAGTAAAGAAATATTTGGGGCTAATATAACCACAAAATATTTTCATTAAAATTTCAAAATTCTGCAAATCTAATTTTAAATTAGCAAAAAAGGCTTACTTACCCAGAAGTGTTATAGTTTGTCTTTAACAGACTTCATGGTAAATGAAACATTACCAATTAATACATGCTGGGAAGCAAATAGGGGTAAAAAATGTGTCTGAACAAAAGAACGTAAAAAGATTATGAAAAGTGAAGGCTAACTGTTCAGATAAGTTCTACTGAATGCTTCCACAGTATGTTGGTTATGTCATACTCCCATGAAAACCTGTTAAGAGAGCAAATTTTAATGACTGAATCAAAATTGCATAAACCAATCACTACTAGTAAGTATTTCAGGTATATATTTTCTTTCTAAATTAAAGAAAATTTTCAAAGCACTGGATACTACCACTAAATTTATAAGGTAATAATCATCTTTAACTATTCAAGTTATTTTCTTGGAGAGGTTGTTTCTTCAACTAGTAGAGAACTGATCATGTCACTTAATGATTTCTGTAGCTCCAACTACATAAAATATTATATACACACAAGTCCCCAAATGAGCTCTGATTGCAACACAAGATCTGGGTTTAAGCCTAGCCCTACTATTTACTGGCTGTGGGACCACAAGCAAAGCTTAACCTAAAATAATAACACCTACTTCAAAAGGCTATCCATTTGAGTAAGAGGATACATTCTAAAATATAGTATCTGTCAGAGTAGGCTCGAAATGAATGAAAACTATTATAATCAGAAAAAATAACATTTTTAAAATAAAAAAATTACCCAAATATCTCACAAAATATTATACCATTTCTTATGCCATTAGATTATGGAAATAAGCAACAAGCCCAAATACAACAAAAATTATTTATGTAATTTCTTAATTTTCCTGATTTGTATTAGATTTAAATTTTGTGGGAAGCTGGGGGTGGTGGCGCATGCTTGTAATCCCAGTACTTGGGAGACTGAGACAGGAGGATTACAGGTTCAAGGACAGCCTAGGCAAGTAGTGAGACCCCTATCAATCTAGCAAGACCCCATTTCAAAATAAAATCAAAATAGGGATGGGGGTATAGCTCAGAGGTATAATGCCCCTGGATTCAATCTCCAGTACTGCAAAAAAAAAAAAAAAATTGTGGGAGACTGAGACAGAAATATTGCAGGTTTGAGGCTGGAATGACTAGTAACTTAGCAAGACTATTTCAAAATAAAAATAAAATAGGAATCATAATATAATATATACAATGCCCCCTGGGTTCAATACACAGTGCCACAAAAAACAAAATAATGAATGAATGAATGTTTGTCAACAGTATCTTCATTATAAAAATATTAAGTAGAGATTAACTTATACAGTTTTACCCATATAAATCTTCCAATGAGGCTTTCATTTTACCAAGATTTTAAGTTTCTGGAAATTCCTTACTAAATACTTTAATGAATTATAAGTTTTCCATGCTGTCATCTACTTCTTACTTTTACTTCATAAAGCTAGGCTCAGCAACCTAGTTAGCCTCTCAGCAACTTAGTGAGACCCTGCTTCAAAATAAAAATTTCTGGGGGTATACCTCAGAGATAGAATGCCCCTGGGTCTAATCCCCAGTACCACAAAATAAATAAATAAATAAATAAACAAAAATTTACTGAATTCATTTTTAGCACAGATTACAGGGCAAAAAGCATCAACTTGATAATTCTATTTTTCTTTTCCTTTTTTTTTTTTTTTTTGCGGTACTGAGCATTCTACCTCTGAGCTACATCCCCATCCCTATTTTTTATTCTTTAATTTGAAAGAAGGTCTTACTGGGTTGCAAAGAACCTCACTAAGTAGTAGCTGAGGCTGTTAGCAAACTGCGATCCCCTGGTCTCAGCCTCCCAAATAGTGGGATCATAAGGATGCGCCACCATGCCCAGCTCAACAATTCCTATTTTTAATAGGGCAATGAGTGCTTGTTCCTATCACATTTAGCACCATAGGGACAATAATATACCACAAAATGATTAATGAAAATTTTTGGTTAAAAATTACAGAAGAAAATATTTAGTGATTTGTAGTATTATGTAAACTAAAATACTGAGATCTCGTCACATATTCACTTGAAAAACACAAAAGTCTCCTCTCTAAAGCAAAATTAACTAGAAACTAGGCATATATGTAGAGAAAATGCCAGATAAGTGAACTTCACAAAATTCTTAAAATAATAAAAGCAATCCCCACATGCAATTTTCAACATAAAAGTAAATGTTGAGGTAGATAGCAAAAGGAGAAACATTAGTCAACAGGCACAAAGTTGTAGTTATATAGAAGGAATAAGTCTGGAGTCCTACTATACTGTACAGTGACTATGATTAACAAAAGACCGTATATTTCAAAATATGCTATAAGAGAGGATTTTTAAATGTTCTCACAACAAAGAACTGATAAATATTTGAGGTGATTGATGTGCTAATAATCCTCATTTCCACAATATATACATATCAAGCATCATATCATACCCTATAAATATATACAATTATTATTTATCATTTTAAAATAAAAGTTAACTAGCTGGGTGTGGTAGTGTAAGCTTATAATCCCAGCATTTGGGAGGCTGAGACCGCGGTTCACAGACAGCCTCAGCTACTTAGAGAGGGTCTTTGCAACTCGGTGAGACTCTGTTTCAAAATAAAGAATTAAAAATAGGGCAAGGGGTATAGCTCAGAGGTTCATCCCCAGACCCACAAAATAAAATAAAATAAAATAAAAGTTAATTAATCAGCTACTTAGTGAGGCCATCTGCAGCTCAGTGAGACCCAGTTTCAAAATAAAGAATAAAAAATAGGGCAGGGGCTGTAGCTCAGAGGTCAAATGCCCCTGGGTTCCATCCCAAGACCTGCCCCCACAAAAAAAAAGTTAATTAAGTTAATGCAATAAAGTTAAAGATAAGACTATCACAACTTCTGGCTCTCAAAAGATAAAAGTAACTTTTTTATTGGTGCATTGTAATCATATATCACATTGGAATACAAGACTTGAGAGGATATACAAGCACACATCATCCAATTAGCCCTCATCCAGTCCCCATCCCATTCCCTCCCCCTCCCTTGATCCCATGCTTGTTTGGTGATTAACTTTGATACATTTGTTTATGTACCTCCTGAATTTTAAAGAGGCTCCATCCTCCCCTATTCCATACCCTCTGATTGGTCACCTTAATTGTTTCACTATAGGAACCTTTCTATAGCTCGAACTCTTTGTGTTGCCCCTTTCCTCCTAATTATTGCTGATTAGGGGAAGCATCTGATTTTTATTTTCTGCAATATTTCTCTGTGCATGCCGCATTCCAAGTACCGATCCCACTCTTGACGGCCCCAGTGGACTGACTACCCAGTGGACTGATCTAGACCTCGCTGGCTTAAGCAGCAGCCTTGCCTCATGGGAGACCCCGATTCTGGTCTCGCTGGCCCTGACACCAGCCTGACCCCTCAGCAGGCTCCGATCCCGGCCTCAGTGGCCCCAGCACTGGCCTAGCCTCAAGGCAGGCTCTGATACCAGCCTCGGAGGCCTCAGTAGCAGCCTTGCCTCACGGCAAGCTCCAATGTTGGCCGCTGGCCCCGGCACCTGTCTAACCCCTCGGAGGTTCTGATAGCGGCCTTGAAGGCCCCAGCTCCAGCCTTGCCTCACAGCAGGCTCCGATCCCTGCCTCGCTGGCCCCGGCACCGGCCTAACCCCTCGTCCGGCTCCGATCCCAGCCTCGGAGGCCCCAGCTCCAGCCTTGCCTCACAACAGGCTCCGATCCCGGCCTCGCTGGCCTCGGCACCAGCCTAACCCCTCGGGAGGCTCCAATCCTGGCCTTGAAGGCCCCAGCACCGGCCTTGCCTCATGGCAGGCTCCGATGTCAGCCGCTGGCCCTGGCAACAGCCAAACCCCTCGGCAGGCTACACTCCCGGCCTTGGAAGCCCCAGCACCAGCCTTGCCTCATGGCAGGCTCCAATCCCAGCCTTGGAGGCCCCAGCACCAGCCTTGCCTCACGGCAGGCTCCGATCCCGGCCTTGCTGGCCCCGGCACCGGCCTAACCCCTCGGCAGGCTCCAATCCCGGCCTCGCCTCACGGCAGGCTCCGATCCCGGACTCGCTGGCCCCAGCACCAGCCTAACCCCTCAGCAGGCTCCGATCCCGGACTCGGAGGCCTCAGTGGCGGCCTTGCCTCACGGAAGGCTCCGATGCCGGCCGCTGGCCCCGGCACCGGCCTAACCCCTTGGCAGGCTCTGATCCCAGCCTCAGAGTCCCCAGCACCGGCCTTGCCTCATGGTAGGCTCCGATGCTGGCCACTGGCCCCAGCATCAGCCTAACCCCTCAGCAGGCTCCGATCCTGGCCTCAGAGGCCCCAGCACCGGCCTTGCCTCATGGCAGGCTCCAATGCTGGCCGCTGGCCAGTAACTTATACTATAGTGAAATTTTATCATTTCCGTGGCTTCTTCCCTGTAAAGAAAAAGATCAGGCTGGGAATGAGCTCAGTGGTACAGCACAGCCTTAGCATGCTCAAGGCCCTGGTTTAAATTCCTAGTACCCTGCCCAACTGTGCCAAAAAAGAAAAAAGTATGTAACTAGTCAAATGTCATGTAATATTACTATCAATTTATTAAGCATATTAATGAACATTTAACTCAAATCTGAAAACAATTTAAAAGATCAGCTAAAGAGCCAAAATTAAAGATGACTTCTTATCCACCTATACCACTGCTGGGTATCTTTGCAAAGGGACTAAAATCAGGAAATTACAGTAATATTTGCAGATCCATGTTATAGCAGCACAATTCACAATATCCAAATTATAGAACCAACCTAGGTGTTGATCAACAAATAAATGGATTACAAAACTATGGGTTATATTGTTTGGAGGAAAAATGGATGGACCTGGAGAACACTATGTTAAGTGAGGTTAGTTGGTTAAAGAAAGAGAAGGGTCATGTTTTCTCTCATACGGAGAAGCTAGAGTGTAATCTGAATACCAAGACTTCAGATAAGGAAGAGGAATCTCCAGTGGAGCCAGGGAGGTAGTCTAGGGAAAGGACAGGGGTGGTGGGAGAGGAAGGATCAATGAAGGATTACTACCACTGATACTAGGTACCTATGTCAGAATACCAATGTCAACCTCAATACCCTGTACAAGGAAGGGGAGGGAGTGGGGAAAGCTCATCAAGTGCTATCTATGTGCATGTGTCACCATCACTATTAACTACATTATGATGTGAGACTACATTGCACCCATAAAAGTGTTTTAAAAAGTGACTTCTTAAAAAGCTGACAACCACCAAACTTGGTCTCTTAAAAAGAAACCAAAGGCATTCATTTGATGCCTACTAAATTTCATATCCCCTTTCTTTATACTTCCATTAGGCATATAGATGCAGAGACCTGAACCATTTTCTCTCTAAAGAATAATTTCAAGTTTATTAAAGTTTGCCTCATACTAATTTGTACTTTTTAAAGATTATTTAGGAACTACTAAGCCAACCCATTAACTCTGTCACTAAAATCAACAGTTGTTTTCATGTAATGACCACTATCATGTTAGTGGCAAATTTGTTCTTTATATGGCCTTAAAGGGCCATAAGTAACTTCAGGATGAAATGTATCAAACATTTTTATCTAATTCCTCAGCACATTGCTATAAACTTACAGTGAACATCAAAAATTAATTAGATAAACCAAATGCATGCCTGTAATCTCAGCTACTTGGCAGGCTGAAGCAGGAAAGTCGCCAAGTTCAAGGTCAACCTAGGTAACTTAGGGAGATTTGTCTTAAAATAAAATTCAAAGGGGCTGGAATGTGATAAAGTACTTACCTAGCATATACAAGGTCCTGGGTCCATCCCCCAGTATCACACACACATGCAAAAATTAAACACTAATTTTGGGGTGGGTATGTAGCTCAGTGGCAAAGCACCTGCTTTGCAGGTATGGCACTCTGGGTTTGATTTCTAGTTCCAAAAAGACAAAAAAAAAAAAAAAAACTTAAACACTAATTTCTACTTGTTTGCTATGTGATCTTGATTCATGTGACTTCTCTAAGCTTTAATTGCCTCATCTACTATATAGGTATCAGATGTTAATTACAGAACATAATAAAACTATTGTGACAGTTAAATGATAGTCCATTTAAAGCATCTAGCACAATGCCTACTGCATAAAAGCTCTTAAATGTTAGCTACTGTTGTTATCACTGGATACAACATGGTATCTTTTTCAATGAATGTTCAAAACTTCATTAAGAGGGTTTATTACTTTAAATCCATTTTTCCTATTTCTAACTATGGGAAGAAAGGGAGAATGCAGTGGCTTTCTAGTGGGATCCAGCCTTCTGCTCAGGGCGGAAGGAGTGTTTCAGCACTTACTAAGCAGTGACTCTTGCAATCATAGGGTAAGAAAAACATACTTGGAAATTTTACTGTAAAATACCTTGTATTTTCTCATTTCACAAATTTTTAACAAAGTTCATTTTTAAACTTTGTCTAACTTGAGCTAGGAAAGATAGAAAAAAAATTATTTTGGTTATGAAAAAGCCAAAGACTCAGAAAAATATGGTCTCAGGACAAAAACGCAGTGATCTCAATTAAGGAAAATAAATGCAAACAAATTATGAAGAGAAAGTTTTGGTATGAGAAACCTGATCAGAATTTTAAAGAAAACTTCAGTATATACTAATCACAACGTGGGAGTGTTTATTTTCAGTAAAAGATGAGCAATTATTAAAAAAATAAAACCAAAGTGCATGCAACTTGTTAGAGGAGATGAAAAACAAATCTATCACATGTGATTTCATTTTTTTTTTTTTTTTTGGGTGGTACTGGGGTTCCTGGAAGCCCTTCTACCTCCGGGCTACACTCCCAGACCTATTTTTATATTTTTTATTTGGAAACAGGGTCTCCTAAGCCAGCGCGCATGGCTGGCTTCGAACCTGCACGATCCTCCTGTCTCCGCCTCCCAAGCGCGGGGATTACAAGCGTGCGCCACCACACCCAGCGTGATTTCATTTTTTAAAAAGGCCACTAAAAGCAAAGTTAGAAAAAAATAATTATCACAAAGAAAGCCTAGAATCTGTTGTTTTTTTGTTTTTGTTTTTGTTTTGTGGTGCTGGGGATAGAACACAGATGCTTTTTACCTTCAGGCTACACCCCCAGACCTATTTTCTATTTTATTTGGAAACAGAGTCTAAGTTGCTGAGAGCCTCACTAAGTAGCTGAGGCTGGCTTCAAACCTGTGCGATCCTCCTGTCTCAACCTCCCAATCACAGTGATTACAAGCGTGCACCACCACACCCAGCTGGAATCTGTATTTTTAAACTTTCCCAAAAGCCCAAAATAAACTACAGAATCCCAACTCAAAAAAGATTAATCCCTTCTTAATTTAAAACATTAATATTTAGAAAGCAGGCCTTTAAGGTGAAAACGACTAGAACAAAGCTGGAGAATGAGACAAAGACTTCAAATAGAATCCAAGTCTCCCGCCCTTTACAATAGGTTGCCTCTCAAATCTGTACCAAGGAAATATAATCTCAAGCACAAAAAGCAAGCATATAAAACAAAAGAAAACGCTAACTTGGGTTAAGTAAATGAAGTCAGTGATAGGAAATTTAAAAATAAAATTTCTTTCCAAAGAAGGCCTATGAAATATGTCAGATACAAATTGTCATATAAATAAAAAGGGTTTGAGAAATAAATTCAAAGTGATATTAGCTCTTTATGTGAAAAAGAAAAGCATTTAGCAATCACAAGGACTACACTAGATAAATACAGTAGTTTGTTAAAAAAAAATGGGAGGGAAGCTATGATATAAAAAAAATGTGTGGAGCATTAGGTTGTAGGTACTAGGAACTATATAAGTACACAGGGTGGCCCTTCTTCCCTTGCATCTCTTTCCTTCTCTGGCTCTTCAATGTTTCCTCACAACCCTTTTTTGTCCTGATTTTTTTTTTTTTTTTTTTTTTTTTTTTTGGTGGTACTGGGGTTCCTGGAAGCCCTTCTACCCCTCCAGGCTACACTCCAAGACCTATTTTTTATACTTTTTTATTTCTAAATAGGGTCTCTTAAGCCAGCACGGCTGGCTTAGAACCTGCGCGATCCTCCTGTCTCCATCTCCCAAGCGCGGGGATTACAAGCATGAGCCACCACACCCGGCCCTGATTTATTTTTTTTTTTTTAACTTTCTGCTTCCCCAGGTGTTTCTCCATTCTGAATCATCTCTCAAATAATCATACTACTGAAGAGAAGCAGAGCTAGTCTATTCTAATGGGCTGCTTTTCTAAAATTAATTTTTGTGTGTGTATGTGGTACTGGGAATGGAATTCAGGGGCCTGCTACCTCTGGGCTATTCCTCCAAACCTATTTTATTTTTTACTTGGAAACAGGGTCTCACTAAATTGCTGAGAGCCTAAGTTGCTGAGGCTGGCTTCGAATCTGCCATTCTCCTGACTCACACTCCCAAGTACTGGGATTACAAGCAAGCCCACCATGTCCAGCTTCTGAGAGTAATTTCTAACGACCATTTTCAAAGACAGTTGTTTAGATTTTAAGTCCATTTAATCACAGAAATTATGTAGTTACAGAACTATATATTTATAACAGGCATGTTCCAGTGTGGGCCCCAAAACCTTTTATCTGCCTCTCTTAAATCTAAACAGCTCTGAAAACTGGAAGTATTTTTATAAGTTTGCAGCAATCACATTTGGCAGCAAAGCCTGATTAAACTAACATGAGGCTATTAGGTCTTTATCTTGCAAATTGTATACATTTTCTAGTAGAAATATTAACATAACTAAGGATAATATCCATACCATAGGAGTACTATATAGCACATTGCAAATTCACCCTACTACCTTTCTAAACTCTAAAAGGACTAAATCTCAAAACATGTTTTGGCCCAGATGTTTTGGGCCCAGATGTTTTGGCCCAGATGTTTTTGGATATGGCTCTGTGTATTTTCAAGTGCCCTATTTTACCTACCTAGTAACTACATTTAAAACATGTGTGCTAAGGAACTTAAACACTGTTTTAACACTGGCCAAAATGAAATCTAAAATGCACAGTGACCTAAGATAAAATTCCCTCAGTCAGTAATGCAAGATATTACCAAAGTAGCTAAGTCAGCTACTTCATCTTAGAACTTTACTACTATGCTCTGTGTGTGTGTGTGTGTGTGTGTGTGTGTGTGTGTGTGTGTGTGTGTGTTTTACTGGGATTTGAACCCAGGGACATTCTACCTCTGAAATGAACCCCCAGCCCATTTTTTGTTTGTTTCTTTGTTTAGAAACAGGATCTTTCTACTTTACTGAGGCTGTTCTCAGCCTACGATTTGCCTTTCTCTGCCTCCCAAGTACTGAGATTACAGGCATGCGCCACCACACCTGGCTTCACTACTATGCTTTTATTACATAGTTAATAAACTTTCTTCTTAACCTTAAAGTAGGTAAACTGAAGTTTTATCTTTTATAAAACTTTTTTTCCTTCTATATCAAAGGTTCTCAACCTTGGGAGATTTAGCTCCCTGGGACATTTTGCAGTATCTAGAAGCATTTTGAGCCCTCACAAATGGGGCTGTGACTATTAGTGGCCTCTACTGGGTAAAGGGTATGTTTGCTTCCAAATACCCTATTACATATAAAACAGAACAAAGAATTATTTCATCTAAAATGTCAGCAGTACCAACACTAAGAACTTCTGGTCTATATAGATCTCACCATCCTTATTCCCAAAATGCAATAGTCATGTGTCACTTGACAACAGGACACCGGTATGGTGGCACACACCTATAATCCCAGCTATTAAAGGAGCTGAGGTAGAAGGATTCCAAGTTCAAGGGCAACCTGGGAAATTTAGCAAAACTCTGACTTGAAAAATAGAAAACAGGTAGAGTGCCTCAGGGTTCAATCTCCAGTACTGCAAAAAAAGAAGGGGGTGGGAGTATGAATTGAAAGGCAATTTCTTCATTGTGATTACACAAATTAAGAAGGCTATCTACAGCAGCACTATCACTAGGCAATATAATCTTAAGGGACCATGATATGCAGTACATCATTCTTTTTTTGTGTGTGGGTCTGGGGATGAAACCCAAGGGCATTTGACCCCCGAGCTACAGCCCCTGCCCTATTTTTTATTCTTTATTTTTGAAACCGGATCTCACTGAGTTGCAGAGGGCCTCATTAAGTAGATGAGGCTGTCCGCAAACCATGATCCTCCAGGTCTCAGCCTCCCAAATGCTGGGATTACAAGTGTGCGCCACCACGCCCGGCTATGCAGTACATCATTGATCAAAACATTAATAAACAACATATGACTGTAGTTTCACACAATTTTAGAGTTCTTCAATTTGGATGGTACAAATGACTTATGCCCCCTAAGGATCAGTGACACTTCAAAAGACATAGAATTTCCTTCTGTTTTTAATCATCAGATTCTTAACTTGGTAGAAACAAAATAATGAACAAATGTTCTAAAATTTACAATTATCATAAATAATAATAAAGCTATATGTTCTATAAATAACTGTATTTGTATATCCATTATCCAAATATCTACATCAAAAATGAACTTAAAACTTTTTTTTTTGCAGGTCTGTAGATAGAACCCAGGGGCATTCGACCTCCAAGCTATACCCTCTACCCTATTTTTATTCTTTATTTTGAAACAGGGTCTCACTAAGTTGTGGAGGGCCTCACTAAGTAGCTGAGGCTGTCCACGAACTGCGATCATCCTGTCTCAGCCTCTTGTATGCTGGGATTACAAGCATGCGTCACCACACCTGGCTGAACTAAAATGTTTCACTATGGCATAAAGATTATTTTGAGCTATAAGCAAATGAGAAAAGGGAGACACAGGAAAAACTCTGTCCAACCCTTCATACAACTGAATGACTCAATCACAGAGAACAATTCTAGACTTAACCTAGATAGGGCACCAGAAAAGTTTATTAAAAAAGAAAACCTTATCTTCTGGTAGTTTACTTTCCCACAACCTGCCACATATAGAAATTTCAAAGTCCTTTTCCTTTGCCATGTTACTTTTTTAAAAACTTACTCTTCTTTATTAAGATTCTATCTATGCTCCCAAATTTGAGTTACTCATCACTGAGTTCTCATCTGCATATGAGCCATGTGCTTTTTAATAAACTTGTTTTTCTCTTGTTAATTTTTCATCAGTCTAATGCTAATGAAACTAAGATGGGTGGAGGAACCTATGTTTCTTTATTTTCTTCTGGGTGAACAAGAGGGTTTGAGTGATAAAAGGAAACCGAAAGAACTGAAATTAAAGCTAAAAAAGCAATAATTGTCTAAATGTAATATACATTTACCCTTTTTTGGTGGCATAAATTTGTAATCCCAGTATTTGGGAGGCTGAAACAGGAGTATCTCTGGCTCGAGGACAGCCTCAGCAATATAGTAAGACTCTCAGCAATAACAAGAACCTCTTTCAAAATAAAAAATGAAATGAGCTGGGGTATATCTCAGAAGTAGAATGTCCCAGGGTTCAATGTCCAATATCACACAAAAAAAATAAACTAAAATGAGAAAATCTATCAGCTTACCCTTTACTTTTAGAGACCAAACCAAGAGACTGACTCAATCGATGAATAAAGGCTCTTTCAGTACTGGTCAAAGAAGAAGGAAATTCCATTTCTAAACAGAAAAGAACAAAGTAGTACCATTTGTGGATAGACAGTATTTAAGTAATACACATATAAATATGAAATACAGAAAACATGCATATAATCAAATTTACAATTTATGCACATATTTGAAAAACACATAAGCATACGGTCATTTATAATTTGTGAAAAGTAAATATCAATTCACTAACAACTGAATGCCTACAACAATTCTGACATTTTTTAAAACTATGTAATAAACCTAAATAAGGTAAATGACTCTGATGTTCACCAAAGATTACTATTCTTTTCTGTGCTTGAATCTTGAGTTGGTAAACGAGTGAGGAACATAATTTGTTACTATAGGTTGCTGAGGTTTTACCTCTCTTTAACATAAGTTCGAAACCACTCTAAGTCATTACCTGCTTTGGACAGTAAGTTTCCACAGTATGAGGTTCCCATTTATCCTAACAAACTGAATAAGCATTCACTGTGCAGTACAGGCCCCATAGGTCAGCTGCTGGTCCTGTACTGTTACCCAAGACAAACAGCCTTCTAACCTTAGAGGGCGCAGAATGAGCTTCCTACGCCAGGACAAGTTTAATTTGTCTAAGTGTTTGAAGCACTACGTTTTGCCAGTGCGTGTACTTATGTTTCTTTCCGTTCTTAAATGTACTCCGTTAAGGCTGTACCTGCTTTTAAAAAAAAAAATTAAGAGCAGGAGCTTATCACTACCTAAAAACGTTGGCTTAGCCACCGGGGCTGCTGAAAACCTAGAAAGAACCGCTGGGGCTACCTGGCTTTTCTCGGGCTCGGCTGCGCCCGTCAGAGACCCGCGCGCTTGGCCTTCCTGGCCTCCCTCCGCCCGGCCTCCCCCGCCCGGCCTCCCCGCGCCGGGGTCCCCGCAAGGGGCCTCACCTCTCTGCTCCCCGTACCGGAAGCGCTCCAGGGCGATGTTGACGGCGATCTTCACCTCCTCGTCGATTCGAATGTCCTTCAGCCCCTTGGTCCGGCCGCCGCCCCCAGGGCCGCACGGAGCGGGGCCGCCACCGCCCGGGGCCGGCGGCCGCGGAGAGACGCTGCTCGGCCTGGACATGGCCCTGAGGAGCTGCTCTCCCCGCGCGGGAGCCGCCAGGCCTGCAGCCGACAGCCTCGCTCAGCGAACGCGGGCCCGGGGCCGCCCGCCTGCCCGACAGGACTCCCGCCGCCCGCCCGGCCTCCGCGCCGTCGCCGCGAAGACGCCCGCCGCGGCCCAGCGCGCCAGCGCGTGATGACGTCACCAGGCGCCGGCGCGAGCACGCGCGCGCCCGCTAGGCGGCGCCCTCCGGAGGCGCGCAGCCCCCGCCGCCGCCGCGTGCCCGCCCTCACTGCGCACGCGTGCGCGAGAGGAGCGCGCCGGCCGGGGCGCGAGCCGCCTGGGCTTTGGTGACCGCACAGGCGGACCTGGTCTCTGGAGCTTAGCGTGAGCAACAAATCTTTAGTATACATGTTTTCCACGCAATATTTTGGAACACGACAATTTTGTAAAAAGTTATTTGTTATTTGAAATTCAGATTTAACTGAACGTAAATGTTTTGCAAACCTAAATGGGGATAACACACACACACACACACACAAATAAACAAGTAAATGATTCATAAGTGATAGTTATTAGTACTATTTGATATGATGGACTTTGGAGGCGGACCCTTTAGTTTGGGATAGAGACTGTTATGAATTTCCACTGGCTCGTATACAATCCCAGTAACATAAATCTAATTCTAAACCACACTAACTGCTGCCACTCTTTTATGAGCCACTTTTTTTATTCTTCTCTCTGGAGAAGGTCTTTTTATGGTCCTTCTCCAGAGAGCAACCAGAGTGATCTTTACAAAACCAAATAGGATCACACCCCGAAATAAAGCCAGCTGCAATTAGAACAAATTCTAAGTTCCTTTTCATAATCCGCAGGCCCCTCTGTGATCTGGCCTCTGCCCCAACCCACATCACTCTCGCCTTCACATGTTCAAATGCACTTTAATTTTTTTTTTAAGTTTCCTGTCCAATAAAAGCACCAAGCCCCTTTAACTGGAGAAATTTCCACTTAGATTTTTCTCCTGCCCAAGACTATTTTCCTTCCAGAACCCTACATGGATGCCTCTTTTTTGTCATCTATAGCAGGATTCTACTTCTTTCCCAAACATGCTCTCTCAAATCAACCTGTAATCATTTGCCACTTTAAAAAATCACTTGTTGCCAGGCGTGGTCTCGCATGCTTGTAATCCCACGCTTGGGAGGCAGAGACAGGAGGATCGCGCAGGTTCGAAACCAGCCTCGCTGGCTTAAGAGACCCTGTTTCCAAATAAAAATATAAAATAGGTCTGGGAGTGTAGCCCCGAGGTAGAAGGGCTTCCAGGAAACCCAAGTACCATAAAAAAAAGTAATAATCATTTTGTTATTTCTAAGATACAAACACTGGAAACGTTTTTATCTTGTTTGTCTCTGTTTCATCATCACACATTAAGTATTTTAGAATCTATAATTGGTGATCTCTACCCTCCAAAAATGTTTATCATAATCTTGAGTTTCTAATATTTTTAATAAACTATTTGGAAGAATTCTGGACAAGCAGACATAGGTCCTGTGTTCTGGCCCTGGCTAAAACAAATAACTAGCATTGAGGGTAGACTACCCTAACTTCCAGAAGATGTGTTATAAACT
This sequence comes from Muscardinus avellanarius, assembly GCF_963383645.1. Classification (NCBI taxonomy): domain Eukaryota; kingdom Metazoa; phylum Chordata; class Mammalia; order Rodentia; family Gliridae; genus Muscardinus; species Muscardinus avellanarius. The sequence goes on along the minus strand of NC_137786.1, from coordinate 114,689,774 downwards.
TTATAATAAATCAGAAAGTAAGCCACAGAAAACAATGTGTTCTTCACTGAAGTAAAAAAGACCATATTACCCCTATAAATCTATTTAAAAAATTGAATTAGCAACTCAGTATCAGTTAAAGAGTTTATTATAATCTCACTATTAATAACTTTCGTACAGATGTCGTAAAGTTAAAAAAATGATAATTTGGAACCTAAAAAACTAACCCAAGCAGAGCATGGTGGCACATGCTTGTAATCCCAATACTTGGGAGGCTGAGACAGGAGGATCACAGGTTCGCGGCCAACCTCAGCTACTTAGTGAGCCCATCTGCAACTTAGTGAGAACTTATTTGAAAATAAAGAATAAAAAATATAGGGCTGAGGGTTTAGCTCAGAGGTAGAATGCCCCTAGGTCCAATCTCCAGTACCGTGTGCATGCATGCATGCTTGCACAAACACACACACACACAGTTGCTGAGAGCCTCACTAAGTTGCTGACTTGGAATCTAGGATCCTCCTGTCTCAGCCTCCCAAGTATTGAGATTACAGGCATGTAACCAGCTGTTACTTTATTTCTAAGGCAGGAAGGAGGAATAGAACAATACAAAAATGACTAATTGGATAATATCAGGTTACTTGGGGAGGGGGGGAATAGGGATTAAAATAAAGGGAACTTTGTTATCACACCAACTGAAACTGGCCTACTTGGGATATTTGGCAATTCTCTCTTCCTCTCTCCCTCTCTCCCTCTCACACTCTCTCTTTTTTGATTTCTCAGATCAAGTAACAACTTAGTTTTAATTTGGTAACAAAACTTTAGGGCAAATGACTACATTTTTTTCATATGGTATGTTGGAATTGAGTATGGCAGCTTAGTTCAAAACAATGACGTATAATTTTGTTTAGCATTATTCGTATGGTCAAGGAATACTAATGCTCACCAATAAATGGGTTGTTTTTTTCTTTCAGAGAATTGTGGTATTTCCCCAAACCTGTTACCTAGCAGTCACATGACTGAATACTGGCCATTGAAATGTGGCTGGAACTGACACCACTTTCAGGCTTGGTCTATAAAATCTTTCTTCAATCCTCCAATCTGCCTTTCCTGGTATGGTGGAGGTTCTTAAAGAATGGTAGAGACATTAGATAGAATAGTTGTAGTTTCCTTAATGATTATAAGAGGGATTCCCTCACCAACTTATACTGAATTGTAATAGGCAAGAAATAATTCTTGGTTGTGTTAAACCATGGAGAGTTTTTGAAGTGTTTATTATAACAATATGGTAGATGGTTACTTTAATGGCCTCTGATGATTGACATGTCCCTGTATGTACACCCCTGAATACTTCCCTCTCACACTGACTCTGTCCTTTGACCATTGGTTATCAGAAAATATCACTTAAGGAGAGCATTAAAATGTACTAAGAAAATGGGCCGGGCATGGTGGCCCACGCTTGTAATATCCGCGCTTGGGAGGCAGAGACAGGAGGATCGCGCAGGTTTGAAGCCAGCCGCACGCGCTGGCTTAGGAGACCCTGTTTCCAAATAAAAATGTAAAAATAGGTCTGGGAGTGTAGCCCGGAGGTAGAAGGGCTTCCAGGAACCCCAGTACCACCAAAAAAAAAAAAAAAAAAGTACTTGTGCATTAGTTTTCCCTTTCTTGCTGGTGGAAACTCTTTTTCCATCAAGTAAACAAGCTTAGCATACACAGGCCATGGAGGCACATGCTTATAATCCCAGTATTTGGGAGGCTGAGACAGGAGGATCGCAGGTTCAACAGCAACCTCAGCAACTTAGAGAGGCTTATAGCAACTTAGTAAGATCCTGTTTTCAAATAGAAAACATGGACTGGGTGTGTAGCTTAGAAGTAGAATGCCTCTGGGTTCAATCCTTAGTATCAAAAGAAGGAGGAGGAAGAGGAGAGGAGAAGGAGGAAGAGGAGCCTAGCTAGCCCATGGTCCTGCCTGCAGTCAGCATCAATGGCTAGAACTGTGAAAGAGTCCATACTGTCAAATCTAATTGCAAACAAGCTGCCAAATGACTGCAGCTACATATGGGACCCTAAACAGAGCAGGACAAGGACCTCTCAAGCAAACATAGACCAGATTTCTAACCTTCAGAATACATGAGCAAATAAAATGAATTTTTCTTTAAGCAATAAACTTTATGTTCAATTTGTTACATAGCAATACATAACTAATATAAATAGCTTTTTTTTTTTTTTTTTTGCAGTACTGGGGGTGGAACCCAGGGCATTCTACCTCCAAGCTACAGCCCCAGCCCTATTTTTTATTCTTTATTTTGAAACAGGGTCTCACTGAGTTGCAAAGGGCCTCACTAAGTAGTAGCTGAGGCTGTCCGCGAACCATGATCCTCCTGTCTCAGCCTCCCAAATGCTGGGATTACAAACGTAAGCCACCACACCTGGCTACTGTTGCTATGATTCGAATATGGTTTGTTACCACTAGAATTCATGGCAAAGTTTGATCATTATGAGATAGATATCTTTTAATAGAAATTTAATCCAGCTATGGTATTTAGAGAGAGGGCCTTTAAGAGCTGATTAGGAGTAGATAAGTTCATCAGGGTGCTACCTTTGCTATTATTGAATACTGGTGGCTGTATAAGAGAGAGAAACAAAAACATACATTTGCACTTTCTATCTCTTACTATGTAATGCCCTGTGCTCCCTAGGTCACTGCAGCAAGAAGGCAGCCCCTTGATCTTGGACTGGCATCATGCCCCAAAATAAACTTCTTTTCTTTATAATTTATCCAGTCTGTGATATCTTAGACATCTGCTTTCCTAAGTAAAGCCCAGAGAGACAGCCCAGGAAAGAATAATAGTGTGGCATGTCTAGGCAGATGGGGCTCAGTGTGGCATAGAGCAACAGAGAATTCCTGGTGCTCAAGAAGTGTCTGGAATTTGCAGAGAAATACCAGACCTAAAGGAGTCTTGTAGTTTAGAATAAACAAGTGACTTAGCAATGACTTGTGTTGTTTGATGACCAAGGACTAGCAGTACCTTTCCATACTTCCTGATACCCTGTAACTCCTCTACACGTTGGAAGAAAACCTGGTCAAGAACTAGGGGTCTCCTGAATTAATTGAGATTAAATTAATTACAAGAAAATTAAGTCCTACCAGTTTGACTCTATGGAATGAAATTTGTCCTACTACCCAAGACTTAAGTAATTGTAAAAATTATTTGCAGCTATCATTTGAGACATAATGATACATATATAAAAATGAACATTATGAACATTTTGTTATACTCTGTTATGTGTATCTATCTTTATAAAAATCAACTTAAAATATATATTAATAGATTAGCCACAAGGTGGTACTAGACAGCTGCCTTTTGATTGTGATCCTAGGTCTTGAACATCATTGATTTTAATATACTTCTGTGAACTATTGTAATAACAATAATTAGAGTAAAACTTGAGATTGCAGCAAATGGGTTTCTATCCACTAACATGTTATAGGATATTCCAGTTACTGGGCAAAACATCAAACACTGATATATTTCATACTCATAGGTTAAAAAAATGAATTTAAATAGACATGGTCTCCTAAATCTTAGACCTTAATTTTTTTTTTGGTTGTACTTGGAGGTTGAACTCAGGAGCAATCTCCATCTGATCTACATTCCTGCCCCTATTTTTATATTTTATTTGGAAACAGGTTCTCACTAAATTGCAGAGGGCCTCACTAAGTTGCTGAGGATGGCCACAAATTTGCAATTCTCCTGTCTCAGCCTTCTAAGTACTGGGATTACAAATGTGTGCTACCATGCACAGCTTATACTTAAAATTTAAGTGACTATTTCTATAGGATGTGCCTTGAAAACATCTGGAACACCCTTAAACTATTTCCCAAACACTAAAAGTTCAGCCTCAAATGTGAACACAACAGTTCAGCAGAAGCAATTGTGTAATTGACTGAACACTTGCTATCTCATTCTAGAGATGGCTGAAAGAGGAGGGAAATTACCTCTTCTTCTAGACAGTCTTGTAGTTTTTTCCTTTGTGTGTTTTTCTTTTTAAGGAGGTTTAATTTTTTTCTTATGTACTTTTATTGGTACATAATTATAAATCATACTGAGAGTCAAAGTGATACATTCAAACATGCAAACATCATTGATGTATTTTATTTCTCATTCCATCCTGCACCCTCTCTCCCCATACACATTAGTGAGATTAGTCCTGATACCTTCATCTATGGACATAGCATTGTTTTAACTGCTTCCTTCCTCAATCCTTTTTCCTTTCCCAACTCTTATCCCCAATCTCCTGCCAGGGCCAGCCAGCAAAAATACAGGTTCTGAAGAGAGGTGTGAGGATGAAGAATTTAACTCTAAGAATTTAATTCTCAGAATATTTAATTTATTCTAACATGGGGGGACCGCCAGCCTACTATCTCTACTGGCCGACGCCTGCTCCTGGGTCAATATTTTTACTGGTCGATGACTACTCCTGGGTCAGTATTCTCCATTGGGCAAACGACTACTCCTGGGTCAGTATTCTCTATTGCACAGACACTGGGTTTGTTTTTTTTTCCAGAGGTATTTATACAGTTACAGGTCAATCAACATCCTTGTGCTACCACCACCAGAATACAATAAAGACCAATCCAAAGCATATATATTACAGATAGGTTAATCAGTACCCTCATGCCATCACCATCTGATCTTCTTCCAGACCTTTTACTTTGAACTTTCTATGACCCCAAACCTTGTTGACTCTGGGTGAAGGACAGTCAGCTGAGTCAGAAATATTAATTTAGGGAAAAGCCTTAATGGGTTCCCACAATCCCCTTCCATAGTTGGATTAAGTTCCATTAAGAGACATCTCACAATGAAGACCAATCTTTGCCATGAGTTCTGGTTTGAACCATATTCAAACCATAACAGCAGCACTTCTCACTGAGATCCAGTCTGTTCTAGGGTCTCCCAAATCATCCAGGATTTTCATTTTATGAGAGTCACCTATATCATTTTATAAATAAGCAAGTCAAACTATAGTTTGGCGGCATGTATTTCTCATAGCATAACTTTATACTACACAATTCCACAGCATGCTATAGTTCTGCCAGGCCATTCAGCACCAAGATGAGCCTCAGTCAGGAATTTTTAGCAAGGAGGTGGTCAAGAGGGCCACTTCATCAGCTCTGAGTAATCAGTTCTACATGTTTCAAGATATGCTGGCCTCAAAGATTAGTGTATGGCTTCCTGTTAAAGCCAAGGGTACAAGTTGAATAGCCAGTTGTCACTGCCCTACTTTCTCCATTCATAATTCACACCTTCAGGCAACCTCTGTAGGTAGGTACAGTCTTATTATCTCCTTAATTATCAATGCACAACTGAAATAACAAGTACTTTGTCTCTTATCTTCACAGACTCCTAAGAAATTAGAGAGACTTGTTGGGTTTACTGGAGAAATGCTATCGTTAATTAGTATTTCAGGCACAAAGCCCCCCCCTTCTCCCTTCCCCTCCACTCTCCTTCTCTCTCCCCCTCCCTCCCTATTTCTCCTTAACCCCACCCCTCTCTTTCTGAGAAAGAGTTTCACTATGTTACTCAAGCTGGGCTCAAATTCCTGGGCTTAAGTGTTGCTCCTGTGTCAGCTATAGTTGAAACTATAGGTGTGCACCAACGCACCCAGCTTTTTGGATCACTCCCTTCTGATTGCTCAATGTAATGATGGTAGGTATGTTTTTTTTTTCCCCCACAGTCTTCTGGAGACTGAGATTATTGTGACTTCAGCCAAGCATATGGAAACAGGGTAACCATTCATATCCCTCACATTGATTTGAATTTACGAAGAAAAGGGTAATATTAACCCTCATATAGATTAATAACAAAAAAGTACTAAAGCCATTCCGAGACATTTTTCTTTCCAAGCTTGTCTTGTGTAAAATCTCAAATCCAAAGGAAAGAGTCTAAACACTGTCATTCATGAAAGTGTGCACTTTCATGCACACTTCCTATGCTTATTAAATTATGATCATTTCAAAGTAAAATGTATATACATGTATCAAAATGCACAATTTTTAGCATACAATTTGAAAATAGAAATATCCATGAAATCTGCACCCCTATTGTCTCCTTTGGTACAGATTTAAGCTATGTAAATAGAGCTGGGCATGGTGGTACATGCCTGTAATTTTTTTTTTTTTTTTGTACTTGGGAAGCTGAGATAAGATAGGAGGATCACAGGTCCAAAGCCAGCCTCAGCAGCTTAGTGAGAGCCTCAGCAGTTTAATGTGACCCTGTTTCAAAAAAAATAATAATAATAATGGCTGGGGATATAGGTGAGAGAGAATGCCCCTGGGTTCAACCCGCATGTCAAATACTGAATGTATCTGTTTCCTTCAGCATTTGACTGGCCTCTGCCAGAAAGGAACTTTTCACCTTTGAGTGGGAAGACCTACATTCAGGAGCAAAAAGCCAGTTCACCTGGATCTGACTTCTGCAGAGGTTCAAAAATTCCCCCACCATCTTTGTGGAAGCCCTTATCCCTAGGTTTTCCTATTTTCTCAGCACAAGTGGGTGGCCTTATGAGTTGCTCTAACATGGGGGCACCTAACAGGTGAGAAATGGCTACCCGCCCAACACTAGATAAAACCATTCTTCAAGCATCTTGTGGGATCCTTTTGCCACCTTTTCATAAGGGGAGTAAACCGGCTGGGCCACTGGCACCCATGGGAGTAGGGGTGCAACCAAGCAGGAGGTTTGAGTTGAGGCTCTTTTTGCTTCTGTATCAGCTTATGCATTTTCAATTGCTTTTATTGTTTTTCCCTAATGGTGTCCCTGGCCTCAAGGAGTTATAGGATCTCCTGTGGGTGTTCTAATTCTTTCCCTCCAGAGTTTAATAGTCCCTTTTCTCAGTATAATGCTCTGTGGACATGTAGTGTGAGGAAGATGTATCTGGAGTTGGTGTAGCTGTTTAATGCCTTTTCTTTACTCAGTTCTAAGGCTTGAGTTAATGTGATAAGTTTGGCCCTTTGGGTCAAACTTACTACTGAAGTTCCCTGTAGTAAGGTTTGGCTTCTGAGATGGCTTCAAGGGTGACCACTGCATATTTGATCTGCTAGGTCCCCATTGTGGTAACAGAACTGCTACCATCCACAAAGATCTCCAAATTTGGGTTTTTAAGAGGCTAATCCCTTAGGTCAGGCTGACATGAATATACCTGAGCAATTACTTCTTCACAGTCATGGGTACCCCCCATAGGTAAGAATATAGTGGGGTTTATGGAGCCATGGTTTCTAGTACTATGCATGGGTTTGCACACAGGAGATTTGGTATTTAGTTAGGTGGGAATTTGTCATCCGATGATGTCCTCTAGCTTCATGAGGATGAGGACCAAATGAGGCACAGGGATACAGAGCTATCATCTTAGTGTCAGTTTGTCTGCCTCCTAGGCAAGCAGCACTGTTGTAGCCACAGCTCACAAACATGGTCATCCAGCTGCAGCTCCATCCAGCTGTTTTGAGATGCAGGCAACCCAGTGTTTCTATAACCCTAACTTTTGCACCAGGACTCTGACTGCAGTTTTTTTTTTGTTTTTTTTTTCTGAGAGTTATAAAGTGAATAGTTTAACTAGGTACAAGAGTTCCAATGCCAGGGCTTCTTGTAGCTTTTTCTTTAGTAGGTTGACTATGTCTGTTGATCCTTTCCCCAGATTAGAGTCTCTTTTTTCTCCCTTTGTGGCTTTTTTTCTCCCTCTAGAGGCTTAGCAATCACAGTGAAATTGAGGATCCAGAGTTGACATATCTCCATGTTCCTAAGAATTCTCCTAAGGCCCTCCAGGAATTTGGCACTGGAATGGCTCAGATCGCCTCCTTTCTCCTGGTCCCTGAAAGTCACTATTTTTGTTTTAAATGGAACCTGAGGTATTTGACGATCCTCTGGAATAATTGGGCCTTTTTCCTGGAGACTTTTTATCTGCACTGGTCTATATGGCACAGCAGGTCATCAGTAATTTTTGCACATCCTTTTAAAGTCTCATGCCAGTAGGAGGTCATCCTACCTACTGGAGGAGCGTGCAGCCTAGTTTTCTGTGAGGGAAAAGTTCAGAGATTTCTTGCAAGGGCTTCCACAAAGATGGTGGGGGAATTTTTGAACCTCTGCAGAAGTCAGATCCAGGTGAACTGGCTTTTTGCTCCTGAATGTAGGTTTTCCCACTCAAAGGTGAAAAGTTCCTGTCTGGCAGGGGCCAGTCGAATGCTGAAGGAAACATCCTTGAGGTTCAGGCAGCTGAACCAGGTGGCAATGGCCAGGAGGAGACTGAGGAGGGAATAGAGGATGGGCACCATTTGGTGCGGGAAGATGGTTACTTGGTACATGGCCCAAAGATCTTGCACTGGATAATAATCTTGACTCCCTGCCTTCCATACAGGCAGGAGCAATGTGTTCCAGGTGGATTAGCTAGGGATAATGCTGATTTTTTAGCAGAATCTACAGGTGGGGGTGAATGGCTTTCAAGGCTTGTTGGGAAAATAGGTAATGTCTCAGGTTAATGGCCTGGGCCCTAGGTTTAAGTTATATTAATACCAGGACCTGTTTTTTGTTTGTTTGTTTGTTTGTTTTGTTTTGTTTTGTTTTGCAAGACCTGGCAGGTTGTCTTCTGGCAGGTTGGTGGGCCATCTTTTAGCCCATCTTGGGTTTAGGGGCTCTCCTTGGCCCTCAAACAGTTTCCATTCTTTCTCCCAGGGAATCTGCAGTGTGAGGATGAGCCCCTGGGGGAATAGCTTGAGACCCAATTTTCCTCCCTCAGAAGAGACTAAAGTAGCCTGTAATTTGTTTACCAGAGACCAAGTAGGTATCATCAAGATTTGCAGAAGCCTGCTGGTTGTTTTTTCCCAAAGCCCCAATGGTATCTATTCCATTTCTGGTGAGAGTACCAACAGGGCTCGTAATGACAAGAATGCTTAGCTCCACTGTAGGCCAGAAAGTAAGTATCCTGGTCCTTACCACCATCCTGACCATGGACTTCCTGAGAGAGATGAAGCCCAGTCCCCTTCAATCTTCAGACATACTGGCTACTCCAACAGTGAGCAATTGTGGGATTGATTTCCTTGCAGTTCATGTCATGATTGGCCTTGTTTTTTCTTTTAGGGCACTCATTTTTCAGTGCCTAATTTCCTTACAGAAGGCACAATGGCCCCACTGTAGGGGCAGTCTTCTTCCTGGAGGTTTTCCCGATGGGTGTCTCTGACCTCTGGCCGAGGTACACACTGGCGCTGCTGCAATTAGATCAGCTTTTTTCTTCATTCTCCTGTCCCTCACTCCAGTAGTTGAATGGCATTCATTCCAGCAAAGCCGTCCAGGTTTTGTAACTTGTGGCAGACGTCCCCTGTGCTCTGACTAATGAAAGCCATATTTATCATTTGCTGGTTTTCTTGTGCCTCCGGGTCGAAGGGACTGAAGGTGTGATAGGCTTCGCATAGCTGCTCGTAAAAAGTGCTAAACTCTCATCTCCATTGTAGTACTTTACTGACTTCTTCTGTTAGTAGTGCATTGGCCCTTCTCCATATGCCCTAGGACAAAGCTACCCATACTCCCAGAGGCTCACAATATTTCTTGGGTCATTGGGGTTCAGTTAGGATTTTCTGCAGGCTAATGGAGTCTAGAATATGCTACTGGGTCCACAGTCCCCGAATGGCAGTTTCCTCAACCTACCAGGTAGCTGCCTAGAGGACTTGCTACTATTCCTTTGTACTGAAGAGAGTGAGGAGCAGCTGTCTGCGATATGCCCAGGATTGAGAGTCTGACAGAGAGATTGGATCAAATCCATAAGGCTCTGAGGATTTTCTGAATAGGAGGGAGTATAATTTTCTCAGTTAAGAAGGTCTATGGCTGCCCGGCATGGTGGCGAACGCTTGTAATTCCCGCTCTTGGAAGGCGGAGACAGGAGGATCGTGCTGGTTTGGAGCCAGCCTCGCTGGCTTAAGAGACCCTATTTTCAAATAAAAAATATTTAAAAAATAGGTCTCGGAGTGTAGCCTGGAGGTAGAAGGGCTTCCAGGAACCCCAGTACCAAAGAAAGAAAAGAAAAGAAAAGAAAAAAAGAAGGTCTATGGTGGTAAACAGCTGATACACTAGAGTTGGCTGTTCTGGGACCTCCTGTTCATCTACATCTATTGTTTTTTTATTTGAGTACTTCCCACAAGGGAAGTTGCTCCACTGGCCTGGAGTCCCCTTTCCTGGGAGGTAGATTTGAGGTATATGGGGACAGAACTGGTGGCCCTAGGGTATCCTCAGGAGCTGAGGAGCCAACAGCTGAATTATTGACTCCCAATGATGGTATATTGAATGCAGATGGGTGGTCACTGAGTCCAATTAACAGAGTTGTAGGGTCATGGCATTTCTACCTCTTCAGGGTTTTTGACTACAACTGGTGCCTTTTCTCGCAGTTTCTTAGATGTCAACATTTCCTTTCTGCCTCTGGCTATTAGAACTCTGTAGATCAGACCCCTCAGCCAGGGAGGGGAATGGATGACCATTTGGAGCCATGAATCTATATAGGGGAACTAGTCTGGGTGCTGGGAGTCTCCAGTGATTACACCCCATACCTTTTGAACTAAAACTATTGAATGAAAAAATTTTTGTGGTGGTATTGGGGTTCCTGGAAACCCTTTTACATCCGGGCTACATTCCCAGACCTATTCTTTTTTATTTAGAAACAGAGTCTCTTTTTTATTTTGGTGGTACTGGGGTTCCTGGAAGCCCTTCTACCTCCGGGCTATACTCCCAGACCTATTTTTATATTTCTTATTTGGAATCAGGGTCTCTTAAGCCAGCACGGCTGGCTTTGTTGTTGTTGTTGTTGTTGTTGTTGTTGTTGTTGTTTTGCAGGTCTGGGGATGGAACCCAGAGGCATTTGACCTCTGAACTATACCTCCTGCCCAATTTTTTATTCTTTATTTTGAAACAGAGTCTCATTGAGTTGCAGAGGGCCTCACTAAGTAGCTGAGGGTGTCTGCAAACCGCAATCCCCCTGTCTCAGCCTCCCAAATGCTGGTATTATAAGCGTGCGCCACCACGCCCGGCTGTGCGGCTGGCTTTGAACCTGCGTGATCCTCCTGTCTCTGCCTCCCAAGTGCGGGGATTACAAGCATGCGCCACCACGCCCGGCCTTGAATGAATTTTCTGTGGGCCACTCTCTATCAAAAGCTTGCCGCTCTTCCTCATTAGAAGGTCTATAGCTTACCGGGGGTTTCATTTTCCCCCATAGTCCACATTATATTCTTTCTTGAAATTTGTGATCATTGTTTCAAGAGGAGTCTGCTGCCCTTGTGTCCCTCACCTTGATGTGACACAGATAACAGACAGCACTCACTTTGTCTCTGGCCAGTCCTCTCGTGAGGACATTTCATGCCCTGTTAGCTTTGGCAGGCTGGTGATCCCGACTATCATGTCAGTGCTCTTCTGAACCACATGAATTCACCCTGGAATCCCTGGATCAGAATTCCACATTTGCTTTGGCCCTGTGGACTGACATGACTTCTCAGACACACACCAGACAATCATCAGTTATTCAACATCCTTCCTTTTCTTCTGGGTCCTGGTTTCCTGACAGTCACCTAGTATTAGTACTCTGAGGATCATAAGGGCTGATCATATTCCCCTTCTGTTCAGTAGGACGTGTCCTTAGTCACCTTGGGGCTTTCCTACCGTGATTCAGACACCTTCTGATGCCCCTAGTTCTGTCCCCGGTCTATGCTTCTTCTCGCGTGGCCACATAGGACACTGGCTTTTCTCTTGAGGCTTCCCATATGGGGGCAAAGGATTCACTGGAACACCAAGTGGACCAGTATTGCTGGGGAACCTGACTCCCCTGTGTCCAGTCAATGGAGAGGCAAAACACATCTGCTCAGAATTTCCCATACCATGGACCTCCTGGCTAGTTCATCAATTGTTGTGGGAGGACAGGCATGGAGAGATGATGACTGGAGAACAGGTCAGGAAGAAGAATCCCTTTATTTCCACTAGCAGGGTCCAGAGAACTAAAGTCCGAAGTCTGTGAACCAAATGACATCAACATACAGATTATATAGCCTCAGGGCAACAGGGCAGGCTTACTGATAGGAGTTGTGATGAGGAACAAGCTTCAGATGAGTCTAGACATTTATTTTAAAGAGTTGATTTCCACTGAGGTATGTGTGGTTGCTATAACCTTCCTGGATTTTTTCTTCTACTAAGATTTGTGCACATTTGCTAGAATTAGCAGAGAGGTTAGGAAGATGGAATATGGTTCACTGTTACATAAGTGTTCCTCAATCCTTGGCAGTCAATTAGTGTAGTTTAGTATAATGAACTCATTTAATAACAATATTTCTGCTGAGAGTTTTATGAGTACTAAATTCTTTAATAATGTACAACATAGTTGTAGGATGTTAATAATGTTTGCAAAGTGTAAAATACTAGAAAGTTAAGTGTAATGGATTAATTAAATAAGAAATCCCAAACTACCTTTCAAAGTGACTCCAAAACAATCTTTGCCTTGTTGTAATGAATAAAGTAGACCATATCAGATGCCATTTGTGTCTGTTGGTGTGAATCCAGTAGCAAACGCTAGCAAATTTAAATCAGATGAAATTCAAACACAGCAAAATATTCTGCTTGGCAGACAGACTTTTGTTTCCCATACTGATCCATTAAGTTGAATAACTTGATTTTCTTGCAAGATGTCAACAATATGTTTCTTCCATGTAGAGAAATCAGTGGGAACTTTCCAGTCAATTCCAGAATAGCAGCAGCTTGTACCAGCAGTGGTCCACATAAACATTTGGGAAATATTTTTAATTGCTTTAATTGCATATTAGTGAAATGACACAAACTTCTTATTATAGCTTTTTCAATTAATTTAAATTAGCTAAGGACTTTAAGCTGATTGTAAATATATTTTATGTGATATATTCAAAGTTATTTTAACAAACTTTCAAGGATATATTTTATAATTCATTATTCTAATTGTTTGGACCTGGGGAAGGTGTGTTCCTTAGTTTTTCCATCTGCACAATAGGGATAGAAAAATGCCAATTAGTATGTGCTAAGGCAATACATGATTAAGTATACACACTTCAAGTTCTCCAGAGTCCTCAAAAGCGATTTTATTTGAAGATATCTTGTGGATTTTGTTCCTAGAGAGATAATTATTCTGAACAGGAGTCCTGGGGGAGAGTGTCAAACTCATTTTACATTCCCACTGGGTGATAGAGTAGTGAATTTCAAGTTTTTGCAATATTAAAAAGACCAGAAGCCAGGTGTGGTGGTGCATTTTGTAATCCCCGCACTTGGGAGGCGGAGACAGGAGGATCGCACAGATTTGAAGCCAGCCTCGCTGGCTTAAGAGACCCTGTTTCCAAATTTAAAAAATATAAAATAGGTCTGGGAGTGTACCCTGGAGGTAGAAGGGTTTCCAGGGACCTGGTACCACCAAAAAAAGAAAAAAACAGAAGTTGTAGTTTCCAATCAAAACCATTTCTATCACTTTGGGAAGTTCTACCAGTTAGAGAATATATTTGTTTCACTCGAGGCATCAAGAAATCTAGGATGGGGTTTGGATGTAGGGCTAGGGTAAATTGCTCGCCTTGCTTGCATGAGGCCCTGGGTTTGATCCCCAGTACCAATAAAAACACCATAGAAACAAACACAAAATAATTTTTGGGTAAACCTGGCACAGTAGCACATACTTGAAATCTCAGCTTCTCAGAAGGCTGAGACAGGAGGACTGAGTGGAGGGCAGCCTGGGCAACAGACTGAGTTTCCATCTTAAAACAAACAAATAGAATTCTGGAGTAGGTGACTCATTAATGCCTTCACTGATCTTCCAAAAAAATGTTTTTTTCTATATGCTCTGCGGTTGGTAGAACACTAGGCTTGCCCTCATGTTCTTTGCCTCAGGGATGGGTCTGCCCACAAGTGTTGCTGCATTTCTAAGCACCATGTTTCAGGAAAGAAGAGAGTTGAAGAGGATAGAGGAAATGAAGGCAGCTAGATTAAAAAAAAAGAAGAAGAAGAAAAGAAAAGCTGGCAGTTGTAGTGGTATACACCTGTAATCCCAGTACTTTGGAGGTTGAGACAGGAGGACTGCAAGTTCCAGGCCTGGGCAACTTAGCAACACCCTGTTTCATATTAAACAGGGTTGGGGACCCTGGGCTGAATCTCCAGTACCCCTCCACACACAAATAATAATAAATAAGTCTTTCCCAAGAAACTTCAAGGTTTGTTTTGCTAGCTGCATATTAGCATATTGTGTGGATATGCCACAAATGTAACTAGTCTTAGAAATCGATTTTGAGAAGCTATGCATAGTTCCCAATCAGGAACTCAGACATCTGGAAAAGAAAGAGAGCAACCAGTAGCTCTCAGATCTGGCACCCAGTGCTGGGTGTTTGCCAAACCTTCGGGTTTCCAGTTTTTATTTTATTTTATTTTTAATTTTTTTTTATTGGTGCACTGTATTCATACATCATAATGGTGTAAAAAAAACTTTTGTAGACATACATGCACACATCACCCAATCAGCCTCTACCCGATCTCCACCCCGTTCCCTCCCCACCCCTCCTTCCCATGTTTGGCTTAGTGGTTGACATCTAGTATTATAGCAATTTATCCAAAATTAACAATGTTTCCAGTTTTGCTTCCCTCATATCCCTCATCTGATAGGCCCAGCCTGATGGAAGGTAGAGCTAGCAACATTGATCCTGTTGGCCTAGACAGGCCCGACCTGGTGTCTCAGTGCTGCTAAGTAAGTCCCCACATGACCTTGTTTCCTGAGCCTGCTTCTCTGCCTTGGAAACCCACCAGCATTGGTCCATCCCTGAGCCTGCCACATTCTCATTTGCCCCTTCCAGGGATGGAAATCCTCTTTGAGCTTCTGCCCTCTGCTCATAGACTTTCTTAATGGTGTCTACTTCCCTGGCCTTCAGAGCACCACCAGCTCTCATGGTGCAGATCTCTGACCTCATCCTACCCACCTCCCCATCGCCCTGCTCCCATGTATGATCAAACTTATACATGATTTAAAATTCAGAGAGTGGTGTAGTGGCACACACCTGTAATCCTAGTAATTGGGAGGCTGAAACAGGAGAATCACAGGTTCAAGAACAGTCTCAGCAAGTAGTGAAACTCTCAGCAACCTAGAAAGACTAAGTAGCTACTTAGTGAGGCCCTCCACAACTTAGTGAGACTCTGTTTCAAAATAAAAAATAAAAAATCAGGCTGGGAATGTAGTTCAGAGGTAGAATGCCTCTGGATTCTATCCCTAGTACTATAAAAAAATTTAAATTTTTTTTAAAATCAAGCTGGGGGTTGGCTCAAAGGTAGAAAGCCTCTGGGTTCAATATCAAGTACTATATAAAAAATCAGAGAAAGACAAAATCTAAAATGAAAAACTGCCTCTCTTCTCTCCACTCTCCCTATGTCTAATTCTTATTTGTTTTTGTTTTTGTTTTTGTTTGCAGTACTGGGAATGGAACCCAGAGCCATTCCACTCCAAGATACACTCCCAGACCTATTTTTTATTCTTTATTTTGAAACAGGGTCTCACTGAGTTGCAGAGGGCCTCACTAAGTAGCTGAGGCTGTCCCCAAACCGCGATCCTCCTGTTTCAGCCTCCTGAATGTTGGGATTACAATCATGTGCCACCACGCCTGGCTTCCATTTCTTATCTGTGTAACATTGATCATATTTTAGCCACTTCTTCTCATGTTTGCCCTATGATTTATAATAACTTGCTCACATGTTTTCAATTTTTCTTCAGTTGTAGATATTAGATATTAAATTTTCTACCAATGAATATGTATATTAGTGTATTGGTATCTTCTTATCAGCATTACCACGGCAATGGGATAGTAACTTATTTCTTAGCCAGGTGGTACCTCTTTGTCTCTGGACAGTGCACTTACTAAGTGCAGGGGTCAATAATCTACCTGGCCTTTGCCTCTATTGTATTGGGCAATATTGGTTGCTCATCAACTATGGGTGTTTTGAAGCAGCACAGGGAGTTTACCTTTCCTATACCCAGGCCAAGTCACAGAGGAGAGGAGGTAAACAGAGGCACTGGTTGCCTCTAAATAGTTTTAGGGCTAAACATTTCAATTGAGTCTAAGGCTTTTACTATAGGTTAATCATTAGAACAAAGGGCAAAGACAAAGAGGAACTCTGCACTGTAACAGCTGCTGCTCCTCCCTGCCTGAGTGTCTGCACATCACCCAGTCTCTGACTACTTTTTATATTTTGGAAATTAATACCAAAGCAATTTTCCAATACTTGCACACCCAATACCAAAACTTTTTAAAAATTTTAAATCACAATTATTTAAGATACAGAAAATATTGTCAAATATACAAAATATTGTCTTGAGATATCCCAGTTTTGCAGGATGAATGTTACTTTTAACATTCATTCTAGTTTGGTTTTTCTGTGTGCTTAAATGTTTTTCTAAATCTTTTAAACCAGTTAAATGGAGACAAGATGTTTTTTGTTTTTGTTTTTGTGGTACTGGAGATGGAACCCAGGGGCATTCTACCTCTGAGCAACACTTCCAGTTCTATTTTTTATTCTTTATTTTGAAATGGGGTCTCACTGAGTTGCAAAGGGCCTCACTAAGTACCTGAGGCTATCTGCGAACCACAATCCTCCTGTCAGGCTTCCAAATGCTGGGATTACAAGTGTGCACCACCACACCTGGTGCACTCTTTTCAGTCCAGCTGTATCGGCACTAGTATATAGCACTCTGGCTGGTGAAATAAAAATATCAGCTGTGCATGGTGGCATATGCCTATAATTCCAACTACTTGGGAGGTTGAAGCCAGAGTATCCCAAGTTCAAGCCCAGCCGGGTCAGTTTTGCCTATCTCAAAAAAAGTAGGGTTGAGAGTAGGGATGTAGCTCTGTGGTAGAACTCAGTGGTAGACACATGTGAGGTCTTCGGTTCAATCCCCAGTACTGCAGAAAGATAAAAAAGAATATCAAAAGTAGCTGGGCTCTGGGTAAACTATATATATATATATATATATATATATATATATATATATATATATATATATATATATATATTTGTGTGTGTGTGTGTGTGTGTGTGGTGGTGGTACTGGGGTTCCTGGAAACCCTTCTACCTCTGGGTTACACTCCCAGACCTATTTTTATATTTTTTTAAATTTGAAAACAGGGTCTCTTAATCCAGCAAGGCTGGCTTTGAACCAGTGTGATCCTCCTGTCTCCGCCTCCCAAGCGCAGGGATAACAAGCATGCACCACCATGCCCAGCGGTAAACAATAATTTTAAGAGTCTTTTAAATAAAATCACTCATAAGAGTGAATTTATTGTTTAAAATATTGCTCAGCCAGCATAAAACCAGGTTAAAATCCTAATGGTTTTCAGCTCAAAGGTTTTAAAAGGTTTTAAGTGTTTGAGCCAAGCTTGGTGGTACACGCTTATAATCCCAGTACTTGGGAGGCTGAGATAGAAGAATCGTGGGTTCTCGGCCAGCCTCAGCTACTCAGTGAGACCCTCCACTACTTAGTGAGACCTTTTTTCAAAATAAAGTATAGAAAATAGGGCTGGGGGGTAGCCTGGAGGTAGAATGCTCCTGGGGTTCCATCCCCAGTGCTAAAAAAAAAAAAAAAAAAAGTTTTAAGTGCTTGATTTGTATTGTTGTTATTTTGCTTTGTTTTGTTTTACATGCAGTGGGCTCTTTGTCATAGGGCACAGTATCCTTTTATTATTATTTATTCTACTTTATTGGGAGTTTATTGGAGTGGTCTTTAAGTAACAGGTGCCACTTTGGTGTCTTGAGTTGTATACTGAGAATGCTGTCAAGCAAGTTTCTGTTCTTTGTGTTTTGTTGGGTGGACTTGGTCAACTTGCTAGCTAGCAAGGCCCATTTGCATCTCCTCTTATTACTTACTCATTGTCCTTTCTGACCTTGAGCAGAGCCAGTTGGTTTTTCTGTTCACTGGTGCTACCTTGTCTAGGTTCTCTTTACCTTCTTGAGTCCTAGAGTTTCTTTCCAGTGATTCTTTCTGCCTGGAAGCTGCTGATTTCAGTTGGTGCTATGACTTCCTATCTTTCTAGTGTGTGCTCATGGTACAGCATGTGGTACAGCATGCTGATTCTTTTTCTTTTTTTTTTTTTTTTTAATGGTTGCTGGTTATTGAGCCCAGGGCCTCACACATTCTAGACAAGTGTTCCACCACTGAGCAACAGCCTAGACCTGATTCTCTTTTACTTACCTGAGGAACTCTGTTATCTCAGCTCTGGATGCCAAGACTCCTTCCTCTCCAATGGCATATTCTACTCAATCCCAGTTTGTTTCCCATTACTTCCCCACATGAACTCTTAGCTTTGGTGATACCTGTCTGGTAGACCTTTGTAAACATCTCTCAAACCTACTTCTTAATTTTTGTTTCTTTTTTATATTATGTTATTTAGTGCTTTTTGGTGACAAGTGGCTAGCACCCAATTCCAATACTTTGAAAGGCAAACAAAGAGGAAGGGAGTGAGAGAGAGAAAGAATGAGAATGTGACTGCATTGGAGCAGTAAGTCTTGGCTGTTAGGTCCAGCATAGCTGGATTCAAAGGCTCAGTGCCATTGGTCTTCTTCCCCTTCACCCATGTCTCATCCCTTTTCTTCAGAGACAACTGAAGCCACCAGCAGCCCCTGGCTTACACACATTCTACTGAGGGACTACAGGAAAAGAGTTATCTTTTCCTCAAAGCAGCATCACAAAAATCCTGGAAATTGGTCTCACTAGCTCTTCTTGGACCATCTATCTGTCCTAATTAGTCACTCTTACCAGAAGAATCCAGGGATCTGATTGGCCAGGCTGGATCAAGAACCAATCTGTAAAGTTGGAGTGGTCGGTGTTGTCTCTATGCACATCATGTGGGTTGGAGTTCATGATGAGGGCCTGGAATCAAGGTGCTGTCACTCTAAGGTGGGGGAATGGGTGCTGGGCAGGCAAAAATAATGATGGCCATCATTTGACTCTGTAAGGTAAATATTGCCTTCTTCCTTTTCTTTGTATATTCTCATAAATCCTAAGAGCTTTTGAAATAATGCTGAGCATGATGGCAAACACCTGTAATTCTCATACATGGGAGGCTGAGACAGGAAAATTGCAGGTTCAAGGCCCCCTTAAGCAATTTAATGAAACCTTGTTTCAAAAATAAAAAATAAAAATAAAAATAAAAAGGGCTACGGGTATAGCTTGGAGGTAGAATGACCCTGGGTTCAATCCTCAGTACCAATAATAATAATGCTAGATAATACTGGTATGTATATGTACTTAAAAACTAGAAGCCTCATGTGTGTCTTGTCACATACTCAGCTTTTTAAATGAATTGGTAGTCATGTTATTTTGTGTGTGTGTTTCTGTTATGCCCTGTGCATTTATCTTTCACTGTGATTATGAGTCATGTTGTGCTATAATTAAACATTTGTATGTTCATCTTCTCTACTAAATTATAGATTCTGAGCATATAGCACAGAACCTGACTTGTGGAAAGCACTGAATGTGTAAGCAAGCAGTGAACAGGACTTTCTGACGCTCATATCTCATCTCGGTAAAGCAACTGTTTGTTGACTTAGTGTCAGCCTTCAAGGCACGAACCTCTTTCTTTAAGACATGGCTAATTTTTTTTAAATAAAGACATGTCTATTTGGATTTGGGCAAAGTAATGAACTGTAGATTAATATTTTCAGTATTAACTTTTTCCTTCAAGTCTAATTTTATCTTTAGGTTATAATCTCAAACTAGATAAAATAAAAGCATCAGATTGAGTTCATTTTATCTAATACCCAATATGTACTATCCCTGTGATATTTGCTCCTAAATTGACAGAAGAAGGCAGTGTGGTTGGTTGAAAACATGGCCATGTGGGACATGCTTATAATTTCAGTACTTGAGAGGCTGAGGCAGGAGGATCGCAAGTCCAAGGCCAGCTCCAGAAACTTAGCAAAGCCTCTGCAACTTAGTGATTCTGCTGCAAAATTTAGAAATAATTTAAAAATAGGGCTGGAGGTGTAGCTTAGAGATAGAATGCTTCTGGGTTCAATTCTCAGAACCATAAAAAAAAAGAAAAAAGAAAAACATGACCATAGTATTTTACAACTTCTCTCAAGAGAGTCTTTTTCCCTGTTCCTTAAATCTAGGGTAGCCTTCTGATTTATTTTTGAGTCATGGAATGTTGCAAAAAGGAAATTGTGTGTGTCCTGCAGCCTAGGCCTCAAAGTTTCTTGCAGCTTTCCCTTTATTGCTGGGAACACTCCGGAACTGGGAAGTCTGAACTATAATATCAAATAGTAAGACTACACAGGGAGGCACAGCCTCCCTGCCCCAAGTGCCAGCATGTGAGTGTGGCTCCCAGACCTGCTATCCTCAGAAGGGCTACCAGACACTTGCAGTCACATCAGTGATTCCAGATGGGGCAAGCAGGAGTCCTGCCCAAACTGTTGCCTCCAGAATCACAGGAAACAATAAATTGTTATTTTAAGTTGGTAAGTTTTGTGGTGGCTTGTAATGTAGCTGGAAATGTGATACACATAGGAAATTAACCTTAAGTTTGTGAAATTATTGGGAGTCAAGACAAGAGATATAAATGAAATTAACACAGGATTTATATCAAGCAAGAAATGTGCTAAATAAAATGTACAGGAGATGAGAGCAGAGAATCATTGTCAGAGAGAGAAAACAGACAAGATTCTTGGAAGAAATAAATTCCACACTGATGTAGAGAAACTAGAAAAAAAGAGAATAAAATAGACACCCCAACTTAGCAGGTATAAAGAAGCAATCCTGTGGAGAGATGTATTAACACAGGAATATCTTGATTGTCCACAAGCAGCTTATACTGGAAAAATTTTACTTTTAAATTATGACTGTAGAAGAGAGATTCAAAATGGTGACTATAGGATGCAGCACATCTTAGTAGCTAAAACAAATAAAGTTCAACTACCTAGAAGGCAGTGTCATGACAAAATAAATACAGCTCATGAACCAAAACAGAACCAGGAACCACAGTGGAAGGAATCCAGTACTCTGAACTGTGAGATCCACGGCAAAAAGCCTGAGCACTCAACAAACCTGCTGCAGATGCGGTCCGGCTGCTGGAATTATCCCAAACTCCTTCTATGAGGCCAGTATCACATTAATCCCAAAACCAAATAAAGATACCTCAAGAAAGGAAAGTTACAGACCAATATCCTTGATGAACATTGATGCAAAAATTCTAAACAAAATACTAGCTGCACACACTCAAAACCATAACAAGAGAGTTGTACCCCACTACCAAATTGGTTTCATCCCAGAAAAGCAAGGATGGTTCCACATATGCAAATCAATACATGTTATTCACCACATAAAAATAATTGGGAACAAAACCACATGATCATATCAATAGATGCTGAAAAAGCATTTGACAAAATCCAACACCCATTCATGTTAAAAACACTGCAGAAAATTGGAATAGAAGGAATATATCTCAACATCATTAAGGAATATACAATAAACACAAAGCCAACATCATATTGCATGGAGAAAAACTGCAAGAATTTCCCCTAAAATCAGGAACAAGACAAGGATGCCCACTATCACCACTCCTTTTCAATATAGTTCTTGATACTCTTGCCACAGCAATAAGACAAGAGAAGGAAATCAAAGAATCCAATAGGAAGAGAGGAATTAAAATGATCCATATTTGCAGATGACATGATATTTTATCTAGAAGACCCAAAGAACTCAACCAAAAGACTACTGGAGCTGATTGAACAATTCAGCAAAGTTGCAGGATACAAAATCAATCTAAAGAAGTCAGTTGTTTTTCTTTATGCCAACAATGAATCTATAATGAAAGAAATAAAGAAAACAATTCCATTCACTATAACCTCAAAACCAATAAAATACCTAGGATTAATCCTAACCAAAGATGTAAAAAACCTCTACAGTATAAACTATAAAACATTAAAGAAAGAAATTGAAGAAGACCTTGGAAGATGGAAAGATCTCACTTGCTCATGGATAGGCAGAATAAATATAATCAAAATGGCCATTTTGCCAAAAGTGATCTATAGATTCAATGTAATTCCTATTAAAATACCAACGACATTCTTCATAGACCTAAAAAAATCAGTCATGAATTTTATATGGAGATATAAAAGACCAAGAATAGCCAAAGCAATCATCATCAATAAGAACCAGGCAGAAGGTATCACAATCCCTGTTTCAAATTATACTATAAAGCAACAGTAGTAAAAGAGCATGTTATTGGCACAACAACAGGCATACTGACCAGTGGAACAGAATAGAAGATACAGAAACAAACCCACACACCTATAGCTAATTGATCTTTGACAAAGGGGCCAAACTCATACACTGGAGAAAAGACAGCCTTTTCAACAAATGGTTCTGGGGAAACTGGCTATCCATTTGTAGAAAGATGGAACTAAATCCTTACCTCTCACTGTACACAGGTATCAACTCAAGATGGGTCAAAGACTTAGAAATTAGACCAGAGTCTGTGAAGTTATTATAGGAGGGCATAGGCTCAATACTCCAACATACAGGCACAGGCAGTAACTTTCTCAACAAGACCTCCAAATCTCAGGAAATTAAAGCAAGAATTAACAAGTAGGATGTCATCAAACTAAAACATTTCTGCTCATCAAAGGAAACCATCAAGAACCTAAAAAGCAAGCCTACCAAATGGAGAAGATCTTTATCAGCCATCACTCTGATAGAGGGTTAATATCCAGAATATACATAAAGCTCAAAGGATTCTACACTAGCAAAACAAATAACCCAATCAAGGAATGGGCAACTGAACTGAATAGATGTTTCACAAAAGAAGAGATACAAATGGCCAATAGATACATGAAAAGATGTTCAACATCATTAGCCATCAGGGAGATACAAATCAAAACTATGCTGAGTTCCATCTAATCCCAATCAGAGTGGCAAGCATAAAGAAATCAAATAACAACAAATGCTGGTGAGGATGTGGGGAAAGAGGAACTCTTTTACACTGTTGGTGGGAGTGCAAACTAGTTCAGCCACTGTGGAGATCAGTGTAGAAATTCCTTAGAAAACTGGGAATGGATCCACCATATGATCTGGCTATATTACTCCTGGGTATTTGTTCAAAGGGTTTGAAATCAGAGAACTGACAGTAACATATGCATACCCATGTTCATAGCAGCACAATTTGTAACAGCCAAATATGGAACAAACCTAGGTCTTCATCAACAGATCAATGTATTGCAAAATTATGGAAAATACACACAATGGAATTCTACTCAGCTATTTAAAAAAAGGAACAAAATCATGTCATTCACAAGAAGATGGAAAAACCTGGAGAACATTATGTTAAGTGAGATCAACTAGTCACAGAAAGAGAAGGGACATATATTTTGTCTAATATGCCCAAACTAGGGAGTATTAGGAATACCAGAGGGGCTCCAGATAATGGAGGGGAAAACTCAGCAAAGCTAGAATGGAAGGATAGGAGAGGAAGAAGGCTGAGGTTGATTAATGGAGGAGCTACATCCAAATATGTGTAAAGTATGAATATAGCATGGTTTATCTGGACATTCATTGTTGGGGGGAGAGTAAATGGTGTGGGAAAGGGCACCAAACACAGTCTGAATATATACCATTTTTAATATGCTTTACATAAAAATTAAAAATTAAAAAATTAAAATAAATTATGACCATAATTTTCTCAACATATTTCACAGATTTAGTTACCTTCAGATAAGCAGCATTCATTAAAACAAAACATTTTTCTTCTTCCTAATCAAGAGAAATACAGAGGACTAAAATAGAAAATTTGAGCTGGACATGGTGGCACATGTCTGTAATCCTAGTACTTGGGATGCTGAGACAAGAGCATCACAGGTTCAAGGACAGTTTCAACATGTAGTAAAACTCTCATCAACCTAGTGAGACAGTGTTTCAAAATAAAAATAAAATAAGACTGGAGGTGTAGCTTGGTGATAGAATGTCCCTAGTCCCTGCTGCCCAAAAAAAGATTTATTGCTATTTATATTTAGCCTGACAAGTCAGGTCATGTGGAGAGAACAAGAGACCTTCTAAATAAGGAAATTAAACAGGAAACTACAGCATCTTCCATATGCCACCCCTACCCCCAACCTATGTCTTCACTGGTTATTTGGTAGATTCCCACATAATGGAACCCATGTTATATTGGTTCCATTCGATAGATGGTGATAGATGTAGATAGATAGATGATAGAGTGATGATACATGATAGATAGATAGATAGATAGATAGATGATACAAATAGGTAGACAATAGACAGAGATAGTGATACTGGAGATTGAACCCAGATGCATTCTACCTCCCAGCTATACCCCTAGCTCAATTCTTTTTTATTTGGAAAACAGGATCTCACTAGGTTGCTGAAAACCTCATGAAGTTGTTGAAGGTGGATTTGAACCTGCACTTCTCCTGTGTCAGCCGCCCAGGTACTGGAATTACAAGCATGAGCCATCATGCCTGGCTGAACCCACATATTAAAATATATGTACAAAACAGTGTGTAAAACCAAAGACAATTAATGATTTTGACATTATCTGAGACAGTGAGAATAACCAGAAGTGGGGTGTGTGTTGCATAAATGGTGAGATTTTATCTATCAAGAGGAAAAAGATTCTGTACTGGCTATTTTTGAACTTTAGTTCTTTGTTTTCAACAGGCTTATCTTTAAATTCTGTACTTAAAATTGTTACAGTTTGAGGACTTCCGGGAAGATGGCGACCGAGAAAAGCGGGGCTTAAGAGCCCCGCTAACAAGCAATCTCCATTACCACAAAATCAGCACCTTTCATAGCCAGAAAACACCATCACCAGAGAAACAAAAAAAATCACAAGGCTCCAGAGAGAAAGCAGACTGAGAACAGAGCTCAGAGCCACAGAGGAGATACACCGGCCTCACGCCTGAGGACGCGGCAGCAGCACCATACAGCCGGCGGCAGCGGTGAGTTCACCGGACAGCTACAGCAAGCCGAGGTGAGCCGCTGCGAAACAGCCAGGCAGGATCTTTCGGCGCCAGGAGCATCTAAAGCTCCCAGTGGCTGAGCTCAGCACACGCTGCAGGGACTCAGAGTGGAACTCAAAACCAGAGAAGAAAAAATACGCCAGCCTCACGGCCGAGGGCGTGGCAGCGGCGCCATATTGCCACCGGCGGCAGCAGCAGAGAATTCACCGAATCCAGTACAGCTACATCTGCGTACTCAAGAACAGTGAGTCAAATTGCGGGCCACAGAGGAGAAATCCCAGTACTGTACTCCCTGGGACTTGACCCAGTGGGGGAATGGCA
This sequence comes from Muscardinus avellanarius, assembly GCF_963383645.1. NCBI lineage: Eukaryota > Metazoa > Chordata > Mammalia > Rodentia > Gliridae > Muscardinus > Muscardinus avellanarius. The sequence goes on along the minus strand of NC_137786.1, from coordinate 114,664,443 downwards.
GTGGCAGAGATATCACACCATAGGAGAACGTGCAACCTGGCACCCCCCACAGTCTAAAGCAGCCTCTATCGACTCTCTGGGTCGGAGACTCTGTGATACAACCCAGTAAAGGAGTAGTGGGGTCTGAGATACTACTGACTCGAGATCCAGAACACCTTAAGTGAAGTCATAGTGACCCAAGGGAAGAACCCAGAGAAGGCACAAACTTCCGAAATCATGGCAAAGAGGAATAATACTGGAGCAATGAATGTCCACAACCCCACAACATCAGAACCCGATAAAACAGAAAATCAGAGATTTCTAGAAGATCAAATCAGGAAAATAACTGTAGAAATAATAGAGGTGCTTTGAAAAGAACTCAGAGAGAGCCAAAAAGAGATAAAGGATGCAATTAATGAAGTAAAGGCCTCAATTCAAAGCACAAACAACCGATTAGAACACATGGAGAACAGAATCTCGCTCTTAGAAGATGATCATTCCAAAAATGAATGCATAGTTTCTAATCTAGGAAAAAATATCCGACAGCAGGAATCTGATATTGAAGAAATATGGGCCCATTTTAAGAGAGCTAACCTAAGAATAATTGGAATAGAAAGTGATACCAAAGGGATCAACAATCTCTTCAAGGAAGTAATAGCAGAAAATTTTCCAAACATAGAGCAAGAGGTTGATACACAGGTCCAGGAAACTTATAGAACTCCCTTTAGACAGGATCGGAGAAGAGAATCCCCACGCCACATAATTGTCAAAATGACCAATGTGGAAGCCAAGCAGAGAATCTTAAAGGCAACAGAAACAAAGGGCCAAGTGACATTCAGAGGCAAACCAATTAGAATCACTCCAGACTTCCCAAACCAAGTCATGAGAGCCAGAAGGGCTTGGAGTAACATATTCCAAACTCTGAAAGAAAACAACTTCCAGCCAAAAATTTCCTACCCAGCAAAACTTTCTATCAAATTAGATGGGGAAATAAGAAGCTTCCATGACAAACAGAAACTGAAGGAATTTATGTCTTCAAAACCAGCGCTAGAGAAAATACTCAAATAGATTAACTACAAAGAAAAAATAGGTAACACACACCAGAACCAGAGAAACAAGATTTTCCATCCAACAGACAATTAAGATTGGTTATCTGTGGAGATTCATTATTTATGTTAGTCTGTTACCTATCTCTAAAGGGTATTGTTTGCCTTTATTGTTGTTAATTTTTAGGATTTCTAGTTGGAATATTAATATACCTTCAGATATAGCATTTGGAAATATTTTACCCCATTCTATTAGTAACTTTTAACTCTGTTTACATTGTGTTTGGATATACAATATTTTTTTTATTTTTTACGGAGTTTGTATATTCTTCTGTTGCCTGTGCCACTGAAATTATATCCAAGAAATCACTGCCAATTTCAATGTTGTGAGGTTTTATGACCCAGATTTTCTCCTAAAAGTTTATAGTCTTAAGATTTATATTTAGGTCTTTTATCTATTTTGAGTTAATATTTGTATATGGTGTTAGGTAAGGGTCCAATTTTATTCTTTTCCATGTAATTATTATTTTTCAATAATATTTAGTTAAAAGATTATTATTCCCACCACCAAATGTTCGTGGAAACCTTGTCAAAAATAACTTGACAATATAGGGAAGAATTTAGCTCTAGGCTTTTATTTAACTCCAATGGTTTATATATCTGCCTTTAGAATATTACTACACTGTTTCAATTATTGTAGCTTTATATGGCTTGAAATCAGAAAATATACATCTTCTAGCTTTGTTCTTTTTCGAGATCGTTGTGGGTACCTAGAGTCCATATTCCATATTAGGATAGTTTTTTTTCTGAAAAATAAATATATAAATATATGATAGTTTCACCTAAAAAATAGAAAAAAAAATATTCTCTGGTAAGAAAGAAAGCAAAAAGAAATATTGAAATGTTATCTTTAGGTCATCAAAAGCTTGGTATCAGACAAATGAAACTCTTATGAGATTATCATTTTTAATTTTTGATAAATTGCTTTAATACTAGATGTCAATCACTAAGCCAAGCATGGGAAGGAGGGATGGGGAGAGAATGGGGTGAGGATTGGGTGGGGGCTGACTGGGAGATGTGTGCATGTATGTCTACAAAAGTTTGTATCCCACTATGATGTATGAATACAGTGCACTAATAAAAAAAATTGTTACAGTTTGAGAAGAAAATGTATGGTTTGGGAAACTGTCCCCAGGGACCTTTGTTAGACCCCTGGGAATAATTCACCCCCCGCCAAAAAAAAACCCACAAAAACCATGGGTTCTTGTCCTGAACTAAGGATAGATATGCAATAGCCCAGACTCTTGCTGAATATTTAAAGAAGTTTATTAAAAGATAGAAATACAGAAAATAGTTATAACCTCGGGGGTGCTTTAAATGAAATCCCCTCAGTACAAAACATGGAACAGACTTTTTATACACATGACCTCCATATTGTTTCATGTAATTCTGACATAGTAAAAACTCCCTGTAAAGCTCTTCGCCTTACTTGCCAAGGTGTCTCCTTTCAAGAGACCTCCTCCTCCCATCCTAGCTAGATTATCCAATTATTATGTAAACCTGTCTTTAGAAAGAGGATGAGGAAGTCCTAGTTCTCTTCTCCTATAGACTTGCTAATTACCTTTAGCTAGGTTAATTTAAGTTTCCATAGCTGTTTCCTTCCTGACTGAAACCAAGTCTTTCCCCAGGTCTGCCATTTTTACAAAATTATTTTTGAAATATATTTATTAATAATCAGAGCTTTCTCAAATCTTCCTAGGTCATTCCCAATACTAGTACAAAAATGTCCATTTATAAGCCAGTTGTGGTGGCGCATGCTTGTAATCCCAGCATTTGGGAGGCTGGGACAGGAGGATCATGGTTTACTGCCAGCCTCAGATACTTAGGGAGGCCCTTTGCAACTCAGTGAGATCCTGTTTCAAAATAAAGAATAAAAAATAGGGCTGGGGGTATAGTTCGAAGGTAGAGTGCCCCTGGGCTCCCATCCCCAGTACTGAAAAAAAATGTCCAGTTATATTTGTGGTACAATGAATATCACTCTCCATTCTGCATTCACTGTAAACAGAAGAGTAAACTGAAGGGCAACCTAAGGGGAAAAAAATTGATATATTTCTTTTTTAAACTTCTGAGCAAGTATGTATAAGATCACTGTATTCTTAGGTATTTTGTGAGATAGTAAATATTTTAGATTTGAAGCTGGGCATGGTGGCACACACACCTGTAATCCTAGTACTTGGGAGGATGAAATAGGAGGATTGTAGGTTCATGACCAGCCTCAGCAACTTAATGAGGCTCTCTGCCACTTAGTGAGAGCCTAGTTAAGGGAAATTATATATATATATATATATATATATATATATATATATATAATATATAATATATAACTTAATGAGGTTCTCTGCAATCTATTGAGAGCCTAGTTAAGGGGGAAAATTTATATATATATATATATATATATATATATATATATATATATATATAGAGAGAGAGAGAGAGAGAGAGAGAGAGAGAAAGAGAGAGAGAAACTGAGGTACAGCTCAGAGGTAGAATGCCTCTGGGTTCAATTCCTAGAACCACACACTAAATTTTTTTTCATATTTGTCTTATAGATTATTAGTGTGAAATTTAATATGTTAACTAGGCATGGTGGCACATGTTTGTAATCCCAGGACTCAGGAGGCTGAGACAGGAAGATTGCAGAAGGTTCAAGATTATACTCAGCAATTTAGCAAGGTCTTCAACAACTTAGTAATAATCTGTGTCAAAAATTAAACTGAGCATGATGGTGCACACTTGTAATCTCAGTACTTGGGAGTCTGAAACAGGAGGGTCGAGGGTTTGTGGCCAACCTCAGCCACTTAGTGAGGCCCTCTGCAACTTAGTGAGGCCCTGTTTCAAAATAAAGACTAACAAATAGGGCTGGGGGTGTAGCTCAGAGGTAGAATGCTTCTGACTTCCATCCCAGTACCTAAATAAATAAATAAAAAGTAGAACTGGGGGTGTAGCTCTGGGGTAGTATAATGCCTCTGGGTTCACCGGGCATGGTGGCGCACGCTTGTAATCCCGTGCTTGGGAGGCAGAGACAGGAGGATTGCGCAGGTTCAAAGCCAGCCGCGCTGGCTTAAGAGACTGTTTCCAAATAAAAATATAAAATAGGTCTGGGAGTGTATCCCAGAGGTAGAAGAGTTTCCAGGAACCCCAGTACCACAAAAAGAAAAGAAAAAAATGCCTCTGGGTTCAACTCCTGGTACCACAAAATAATAAAAATAATAAATAATAAAGAGCAAAATAGAGCTGGGGTTGTAGCTCAGAGGTTGAATCTGCTGCGTTCAATCCCCAGTACTAGGAGATAAAAAACAATCCATTGTTCTTCCATGGTCTGAGTTCTTTTAAAATGCCGTCTCAAGTAGTGCAAGCTGGTCCTGGCTTCTGTGCTGATTCTTTTATGGGAGCTCCTTTGGGATCTGTTGTTTTAGCTGTTTCCCAGTAGTGTTAACCACTTCATTGTAGCCAGCATAGATCAAATGGTGCCTAGGAATGCAGTTGTGCTCCTCTCAGGTGAGAATCCTGGCCTGAAGGGTGCCAGTGATTACCTGTGTTGGTACCTTTTGAACCACACAGAGCACAATAAAACTGTTCATTTATGTTTTTTTTTCTCTCAGCATGATTTAATCAAAGCAATTCATTAAGTGTCATGGTTTGTATGGGGTATTGAAGCCATTCCAATTTCAGTGGCAGCAATATAACTTGGCATGATTTGAGACATTTTTCATGATTTGGCTGAGATAAAGGATCAGTCTGCTCACAGAAAGTGTTTCATTTGGCCAGACTGCTCCAGTGTCCATTGTTCATTGTAGAGAATCTGTCACTCCATCACTCAGCCTCATTATAATCACAAAAGCCTCAGGGAGGCTTTCTTTTGCTTTCTGTTTTATATTTTTATATTGTATAAGACTACTGAAAATTCAGTGGGAACATTAATGAAAAGGCATTTAGCAAATGACTGTTTATATCAGTTAAATTTATATACTTTGGAAGAATTTTGTATGGTTTCCAGTTGATGCATTTAAGTTTACCATCTACAAGAAAAACATTTTTCCTTCTAGTTACAGCATAATTTAATCTGCTATCTTGAATATTTATTTAGTTTTCATTTGATGGATGCATATGCTTCAGCACTAAATAAATAACACACAAAACCTACTGTATCACATTTCTTTCTTCATATTTATAATGTTTTCTTTTATCTATCTGACTTAAGGTTTAGGTACTTTGATAAAATCTGTACCATGAATTACAAGATTATAATCCAGTGGGTCTGTTAAATACCATGTACTTTCATTCTCTGTACAGTAGAGTGTGAAGACTCATGTATAAATAATTAAATTAATTTTTAATTTAAAAATATTTCTCAGGTCACAGTGCTTATCTGGAGCCAAAATTGGACTCTGCTGCTTCTGGTTTCATTGACCTTCTACTAATTCACACTGCTGTTTTCTCCTCCTATGTTCTTTTGCTGTAGTAACAAAACTTAGAATGTAAGTATTTAAGTTGGTTAGTTTTTCTTGTTAAGAATTTCTATGTGGTGATTTAGGTGTGCAGACGCCCTGCACTTCTAGAGGGTAAATGTGGTTCCGGTCTCCCCTATTTTGTTGCCTTTATACCAATCCCCAAACCACTCAAAGTGCTTGTATCTTTCTAGCACTTTGCATTTTGCTCTTTTCTTTTTACCTAGTTAGCATTTTATTCTGTCTTTGTCTGTTTGGGCTATTATAAAAAAATACTATAGACTGGGTGGTTAAGAAACATTTTCTCACAGTTCCAGAGGCCAAGAAGTCCCAGTCAGCAGATACAATGTGTGGTGAAGGCACTTCTCTTGTTTATAGAAGGCATGCTCTTGCTGAAGCCTTACATGATTAAAGAGACATGGGTTCTGGGGGTCTGTCTGTTTCTCACACACTTTTCTTTTTTGGTACTGGGAATTGAACCCAGGAAGGTTCCATCTTCAAGCTACAACCCCAGGCCTTTTTATTTTGAAACAGGGTCTTGCAGTGTTGTTGAGAGTCTCACTAAATTGCTGAAACTGGCCTTGAACCTGCAATCTTTATGTCCCAGCCTCCCAAACACTTGGATTACAGGCATGCACCACCATACCAACTCTGAGCTCTTTTTTATAGAGTACTAATTCCACCCACGAGGAATCTTCTGTCTCATAGCCAAATCACCTCCCAAAGTATGCAATTTTCATGGCCAGCTCTCACTTCATTTCTTAAAAAGCTATTTATTAGTTGGACATGGTGACACACACCTGTCATCCCAGTACTTCAGCCTCAGCAACTTAGAAAGGCCCTCTGCAAAACTTAGCAAGACCATGTTTCCAAATAAAAAATAAAAAGATCTGAGGGTATAACTCAGAGGTAGAATTCTCTTGTGTTCAGTCCTCAATATCAAAAAAGGGGAGTAGGAAGTCAATCTACAAAGGAATACTTGAAAATACAAAAGAGAATGAAAACAGGTGAGAGGTGAAGCATAGTGGGTATTGAAACCAGTCCAGATAGGAGCGAGTCAGAAAGAATTCCTAGGATTTTGTGTGTGTGTGTGTGGTACTGGGGATCCTGGAAACCCTTCTACCTCCAGGCTACACTCCCAGACCTATTTTATATTTTTATTTGGAAACAGGGTCTCTTAAGCCAGCGAGGCTGGCTTCGAACCAGCACAATCCTCCTGTTTCTGCCTCCCAAGTGTTGGGGATTACAAGCGTGCGCCACCACACCTGGCTCGGAAAAATTCTTTATACACTAAATTTGATGAAATATCTATGCAGCTTAAGTTATTGAGGGGGCATTTACATAACTGATTAAAATTTTGAGGTTGAACTCAAAATACATAGAAAATTAGGCAGATAAAGGTAAAAAAGAATCCCATAGTAGACTTCCGGGAAGATGGCGACCGAGAAAAGCGGGGCTTAAGAGCCCCGCTAACAACAAATATCCATTACCACAAAATCAGCGCCTTTCAAAGCCAGAAAACAACATCACTAGAGAAACAAAAAAAATCACCAGGCTCCAGAGAGAAAGTGGACTGAGAACAGAGCCACAGAGGAGATCCTCACGCCCGAGGACGCGGCAGACGTGGCAGCAGCGCCATACTGCCGGCGAATTCACGGGATGGCCACAGCAAGCCGAGGGGAGCCGCTGCAGAACAGCCAGGCGGGATTTCTCGGCGCAGAGGACATCTGAAGCTCCCAGTGTCTGAGCTCAGCACATGCTGCAGGGATTCACAGTGGAAATCAAAACCAAGAAAAAAAAAAAAAAAAACGCCAGCCCAACAGCCGAGGGCGTAGCAGCGGCGCCATATTGCCACCGGCGGCAGCAGCACCGAATTCACTACAGCTACATCTGCGTACTCAAGAACAGTGAGTCAAATTGCGGGCCACAGCGGAGAAATCCCAGTACTGTACTCACTGGGACTTGACCCAGTGGGAGAGGGGCGGTGGCAGTGATATCACACCATAGGAGAACGTGCAACCTGGCACCCCCCACAGTCTAAAGCAGCCTCTATCAACTCTCTGGGTTGGAGACTCTGTGATACAACCCAGTAAAGGAGTAGTGGGGTCTGAGATACTACTGACTCGAGATCCAGAGCACCTTAAGTGAAGTCATAGTGACCCAAGGGAAGAACCCAGAGAAGGCACAAACTTCCGAAATCATGGGAAAGAGGAATAATACTGGAGCAATGAATGTCCACAACCCCACAACATCAGAACCCGATAAAACAGAAAATCAGAGATTTCTAGAAGATCAAATCAGGAAAATAACTGTAGAAATAATAGAGGTGCTTCGAAAAGAACTCAGAGAGAGCCAAAAAGAGATAAAGGATGCAATTAATGAAGTAAAGGCCTCAATTCAAAGCACAAACAACCGATTAAACCACATGGAGAACAGAATCTCGCTCTTAGAAGATGATCATTCCAAAAATGAATGCATAGTTTCTAATCTAGGAAAAAATATCCGACAGCAGGAATCTGATATTGAAGAAATATGGGCCCATTTTAAGAGAGCTAACCTAAGAATAATTGGAATAGAGGAGGGAAAAGAAAGTGAAACCAAAGGAATCAACAATCTCTTCAAGGAAGTAATAGCAGAAAATATTCCAAACATAGAGCAAGAGGTCGATACGCAGGTCCAGGAAACTTATAGAACTCCCTTTAGACAGGATCGGAGAAGAGGATCCCCACGCCACATAATTGTCAAAATGACCAATGTGGAAGCCAAGCAGACAATCTTAAAGGCAACAAAAGCAAAGGGCCAAGTGATATTCAGAGGCAAACCAATTAGAATCACTCCAGACTTCCCAAACCAAGTCATGAGAGCCAGAAGGGCTTGGAGTAACATATTCCCAATTCTGAAAGAAAACAACTTCCAGCCAAAAATTTCCTACCCAGCAAAACTTTCTATCAAATTAGATGGAGAAATAAGAAGCTTCCATGACAAACAGAAACTGAAGGAATTTATGTCTTCAAAACCAGCACTAGAGAAAATACTCAAAGAGATTAACTACAAAGAAGAAATAGGTAACACACATCAGAACTAGAGAAACAAGATTTTCCATCCAACAGACAACTAAGATTGGTTATCTGTGGAGATTCATTATTTATGTTAGTCTGTTACCTATCTCTAAAGGGTATTGTTTGCCTTTATTGTTGTTAATTTTTAGGATTTCTAGTTGGAATATTAATATACCTTCAGATATAGCATTTGGAAATATTTTATCCCATTCTATTAGTAACTGTTAACTCTGTTTACATTGTCTTTGGATATACAATATGTTTTTTATTTTTTAGGGAGTTTGTATACTCTTCTGTTGCCTGTGCCATTGAAATCATAACCAAGAAATCACTGCCCATTTCAATGTTGTGAGGTTTTATGACCCAGATTTTCTCCTAAAAGTTTATAGTCTTAAGATTTATATTTAGGTCTTTTATCTATTTTGAGTTAATATTTGTATATGGGATTAGGTAAGGGTCCAATTTTATTCTTTTCCATGTAATTATTATTTTTCAACAATATTTAGTTAAAAGATTATTATTTCTACCACCAAATGTTCGTGGAAACCTTGTCAAAAATAACGACAATATAGGGAAGAATTTAGCTCTAGGCTTTTATTTAACTCCAATGGTTTATATATCTGCCTTTAGAATAGTACTACACTGTTTCAATTATTGTAGCTTTATATGGTTTGAAATCAGAAAATATATATCTTCTAGCTTTGTTCTTTTTCAAGATCGATGTGGGTACCTAGAGTCCATATTCCATATTAGGATAGATTTTTTTTTCTGAAAAATAAATATATAAATATATGATAGTTTCACCTTAAAAATAGAAAAAAATAGATTCTCTGGTAAGAAAGAAAGCAAAAAGAAATATTGAAATGTTATCTTTAAGTCATCAAAAGCTTGGTATCAGACAAATGAAACTGTTATGTGAGATTATCATTTTTAATTTTGGATAAATTGCTATAATACTAGATGTCAACTACTAAGCCAAGCATAGGAGGGGGGGATAGGGAGAGAACGGGGTGGGGATCGGGTGGGGGCTGACTGGGCAATGTGTGCATGTATGTCTACAAAAGTATGTATCCCACTATGATGTATGAATACAGTGCACCAATTAAAAATAAATATGAAAAAAAAGAATCCCATAGAAAGCAAAGTGTTTAAGAAAAGAAAACTAATCACGGCCCAAATATGAATGTGTAGCTTCTGCATCATAATTTATGTGGTTATAATTTAAATAATAAATACTGATTTCCATATCAAGTAACATGATTAGATATCAGAACATATACTCCAGCTAAAAACAACTTATAAAACTGAAATATATATATTTCTTTTTGCAGTACTGGGGATGGAACCCAGGGGCATTCTACCTCTGAACTACACCCCAGCCCTTTTTTTATTCTTTAATTTGAAATAGGATCTCACTGAGTTGCAAAGGGCTTCACTAAGTAGTTGAGGCTGTCCATGAACCAAAAACCTCCTGTCTCAGCCTCCCAAATGGTGGGATTACAAGCATGAGCCACCATACCTGGCTTAGTTTTTTTATTATTATTATTTTTTAACACACTGAATATCTAGCAAAATACCAAGATTTTCTAAAATCTAGGGAAATGAGCAAATCTGGAGCATCAAGCCAGTTTTACTTTAAGATTATTGTCTGAACCTGGTAAAACTGATGTGTGTGTGTGTGTGTGTGTGTGTGTTACTAGAGATAGAACATAGTGGCTTTCTACCTCTGAGCTACACCTCCAGACTTATTTTATATTTTATTTGGAAACAGGGACTCATTAAGTTGCTGAGAGCCTCACTAAGCTGTTGAGGCTGGCTTCGAACTTGTGGTCCTCCTGTCTCAGTCTCCCAAGTACTGGCATTACAAGCGTGTCCCATTACATCCAGCAAAACTGAATTTTGGATTACGTGACCTTGTGGGGCATGGTATCAGAAGACCAATTCTAGGACTTTTCAGTTCCTAGAACTGATTAGTCTATTTGTGTTATTTAGAGTATTTTTGCTATTTTAAAATAGTTTTATTGGAGACTCAAAGTGATGCAGATGGACAAGCAGACTTCACTTGGTGCATCTTCCGCTTCTTCCTCTCCCCATACAGTTATTGAGACTGGCTGTGATACCTTCATATATGGGCATAACATTATTTGAAATGTTTACTTTTTTAGTCTTCCTTTTCCCCCTTCTTCCTCCAATCCCCTTCCACTATTCTACTGATCTGTCCCTTCATTTATCTGAAGTTCCTTTTATTTTCCATTTTCTCTCCAGTTTCTGCATATGAGAAAACTCACAGGTCGGGTCCCTTCCCACCCCCTACCTTACAGAACCCTGCAGCTGGGACAAGGGGTAGAGCCTCAGAAGCCAGAACTAGAGGTAGGGCCGACTCCAGATGTCATGGGTCAGACTCCAGATATTGCAAGAGGACCGGCATTCTCCCACCTTGCTAGCCCCACCCCAAGACCCTGGCTGCATAAATACCTTCACTTCCTCTCTTGGGTGCGACTCTGCTGACCAATAGCTTCCTCCCAGTGTTGGTCCGCAGACCTTGTCCTGGAGCAACAGTTGATTAAAGAGGCCTGGTCTCACACTCCTTTGCTGAATTTTGTCTCCTTTGCAACCCCGGACTCAATTTCAACATTACACCTGGTACTGAACCTGGGAGGGTTTTTTTTAATCCTCCCTGAGCCCTGTGACTCCCCAGTGGTTCCACCAGACCTTTCAGGGGAGCCTTTACTCACAGGAACCTGGACACTCCAACACTTGATTGGACCAACCGCTCTCAGACAGGGTGAGTTTCCTTCCCTTCCTCTGGTCAGCAGGTCATAGCCTCTGGTTTCTCACCTCCAGCTTCTCCATTTCTCCAAATGTGTGGCCACATCAGAGTTGCCCCTGGACAACCAGATTGTCCTCCTCCAGCCCTGTGAGGGGAATGGAGACATTCCTCCCATCCTCTTGTTGATCAAGAATGGGGATACCTGTCTCCTGTTCTTCATTCTTGTCCACAGACCAGACATGGGAAACCAAAATTCCAAAATAGATCTCCAGTCCCTGCTGGGTTGTCTCCTCGCTAATCTCCAGACCCTGAGGCTATTGGGGGATTTATGCCCTATGTGCCTCCATTTCTATTGTAATGTGGCATGGTCTCAGTACAAATTGGGTAATGGAGTCTCAGTGGCCCAAAAATGGAACTCTGGATTTTAATATCCTGACCAATCTCAGCAACTTTCACAAGTGGTCTGGTAAATGGTCAAGAGCAGCTGCAGTACCTTCTAAGATCCCCATTGGGATTACCAGCCAGCCCCAAACAGTGGGGATGAGTGATTAAAAAGAGAGAGACCATATAATCCTTTGCCTTCTTGATGGCATGCAGGCTGCTTCCCATAAGTCAATTACCTATGATAAAACTTAAGGAAATCACCCAAGGTCCAGATGAAAACCCAGCTATTTTTCTCAATTGGCTTCAAAAAGCTTTCACCCTCTACACCTGCTTAGATCCATCTACTGAGGCAGGATCTGTGGTGTTGCCAACACATTTCATTGGGCAATTGATCCCTGACATGCGGAAAAATAATTTTAAAAGGCAGAGGATCACTCTCAGACCCCTATTCGAGATTTGGTGAACATGGCATTTAAAGTTTTTAATTTCTGTGAGGAACAGGCTGAAGTGGAGCATATGACTCAACTCCACCAAAAGGCAGATTTGCAAGCCTGCACCTTAGTAACAGTCCCATGGATGACAAGCGCCACCTAGGAGTTGCCAACAGCAATGACAACTATCTCCAGGAGCCTGTGGCAAGGAAGAAAACTGGGCTAAGCACTGCCCTCAGCCACACCCACCAACCAGACCCTGTCCAGGGTGCGGTCAGGAGGGCCACTGGAAAAGTTATTGCCCTTGAAAAAGTGGTGAGCCCCAGGCGCCTCAACACAAGGGGACCACCCTTCTATACCAGGCTCCACCACTGGCCCTACTCAGCCTGGCCAAAGACTGACAGCTCCTGGACTCATCAATCCTGATCACCCTTGCTAAGCCCAGAGTAATTCTCAAAGCATCAGGTAAGCCAATCTCCTTTTTGGTCAATACGATAGCCTTCCATCCTTTTTGGGTCCCAGTTTTCCTTCTCCAATCTCGGTACAAGGGATTGATAGTAAGCCCTCCTGCCCACACACAGCAGGTCCTCTTTTTTGCCACTTGGAAAACCTTATGATTGCTCATCCATTCCTTATTATCCCTTCCTGTTCTAACCCCACTTTTAGGTAGAGACTTTTTATCCAAAATTGGGGTCATATTTTCATTTCATTTCCCTAATGTTTCCGTTTCTTCCATTATACTTTTAATGGCTATTTTTACAGACAATGACCAAATGGCCAAACTTCTCCTCCCTAGATATTTGGTTGATCCTATTGTATGGGACATTACTACTCTGGTTGTGGCAACCCACCACACCCCGGTTCAGATTGTGTTCTGTGACCACTATTTTCCCCACCTGCTCCCTGTTTCCCATATTCCTCTATCAACAATGAGGTCTTAAACTCATCATTTCTTGTCTCCTGACTCAGTGATTACCCACCAAATTCTCTTACAATACCCTCATTCTCCCAGTTATAAAGCCTAATGGGACTTATCACTTAGCCCAAGACCTCCACCTAATCAATGTTCCGGTGGTCCCAATCCACCCACTTGTCCCTAACACCTATACCCTCTTATCCCAGATTCTCCCCACCACTCATTTTTTCATTATTGGTCACAAGGATGCTTTTTATACTATCCCTCTACATCCTGAGTCATATTCCCTTTTTGCCTTTATGTGGGAAGACCCTGACACACGGGTCACTCAACAATTAACTTGGCCTGTTCTTCCCCAAGGTTTTTAAGATAGCCCACACCTCTTTGGCCAGACTCTAGCACAAGAACTCCTCCAGTGCCCCTTGGGTCCTAGTTTCCTTTTACAATATATAGATCATCTTTTACTTTGTAGCCCCTCCCTTTAAATGTCCAAATGGGACACAGCCCTTCTTAATTTTCTTGGAAACAGGGGTTACAAGGTCCCCCACATAAAGCCCTGTTATTGGTGCCAGAGGTGTGGTACCTAGGCCTACATCTCACCCAAAACACCCAGGGACTAACTGTTGATTGGGTCAAGGCCTTATGAAACTTGCAGTTGCCCACCTTGGCTGACCAAATCCAATCTTTCTTGGGCTTTGTAGGATTTTTCCAGCATTGGATTCCCAACTTTGCCATTTTAGCTAATCCACTATATGAGGAAACCAAGGAAACCCCGATTGGCCTCCTCACCTCACCCTTGGCTGTTTGCTGAGCCTTCATGGCTCTCCAAAAAGCCTCCTTATATCCCCTCCCCTGTCACTTCCCAATTCCACTAAGGCCTTCCTGCTATACACCAAAGAGAGGAAAGGGATAGCCATGCGAGTGCTTACTCAATACCTGGGACTAACTCAGGCACCAGTGACCTATTTATTCAAACAGCTTGACCTCACTACTTGTGGGTGGCCACCCTGCCTTAGGGCTCTGGCAGCAGCCACCATGCTCACAAAAGAGGCTCTCAAAATTTGTCTATGGCTACCCCTAAGGTTTTTTCCCCACATAGGCTCCAGGATTTACTCTCTCCTCAAGGACTCCCTCTTCTATCCCATTTCCACTCCAGGAATTTTATTTGTTGTTCATGGAAAATCCTGACATTAGATTGTCCCACTCCCCAGCCCTTAACCTGGCCACTCTTCTACCACTAGGCCAAAGTCCTGGTCCTGATTCTCATTCCCCTGATTTTCACTCCTATGTTGATATGATTGAGGCCCTAGCTAAACCCTGAGCAGATCTTCAGAACACCCCCCTTCTTAATCCAGATTTTGTTGATGGCAGTTCTGTCACTGACACCAGGGGCAAGAGGAGAGTAGCCTAGGCAGTGGTCACCTTAACTCAAGTCATTGAGGCTGCCAATGCCAGGTTGAACTGATTTCCCTAATTCGAGCTCTACACCTAGCAAAGAACAAGGGGGCAAACATATATACTGATTCCAAATATTCCTTTTTAATAGCACACTGTCATGCCTCAATTTGGAGAGAGCAGGGTTTTCTCTCCACTAAAGGCTCACCCATTGTTACCTTAATTAAAATGCTCCTAGAATCCCTCTCCCTGCAATCTCAGCTGTCTATCATCCACTGTCTGGGCCACAAGGCAGACTCCTCTTTGGTGACCAAAGGAAACAGTAAACATTATTATTCAGCGAAACCACTGTCACAACAACCCCAACCAAGCCCACTAGCCACTGTATTATTTTTAACTCTTTTCACAATGATGCCTAACTATAGCCTGGCTGAACAAAAACACCTGACCAAACTTGGGGCATCCTGAACAGAGGATGGATGGCTTATGATACAGAATAAAATTGCCCTGCCTGAGGCTCAGGCCAAAGCGATTGTTAACCTAATACATTATTTCCTACATGTTGGGCCTATAGCGCTTAAACATTTCCTAAACCCCTTGTTTTATTCTCTCCTCCTGCAACAGCTAATAGTACAGTGCGTCCTGTTCTACTTGCACCACCATATCTCCCCAAGGAGGCTTACACCCCTCTTTTCCTACCCACTTACAGCAAAAGAGTTTAAGCTAGTGTTTTCTATACCTAGCTTAGAACAAGAACACGCAGCTATATCTCTCTGACTGGAACAGTTTACGGAGCCCAACAGGGCCACTGGAACAGTTCCCCCACCATTACAAAATATATAATATATACCTGTGACCATAGATGTAACTACATCTGAGAGCTAAATGTGCCATGTATCTAGATTCCACAGTGGAAGAGTCCTTTCAAGTTCTTAGCATTCCTGAAGCTTTTTAACTATAGGGATACAATTCCTGGAATGATATTCTAAGATCAAACCTGTCCCTCTTGGAGACTTTGCAGGAACAAGTCCCTTACTTATTCAGGAGTAAGCCTCTAGATACTGACAAGGCCTGTGAGCACTATTCCTGTAAGCCTTTGGAAGATTTAAAAGTATTATTCAAAAGAAACACTGGATCAGGATAAGATTTTTTAAGTGTCTGTTGAATTTGTGTGCTAGTACCCACTTCCAGTTCATCTAAATTACCTTACTGGATGTTCCCCTTTGCCAGTATACTTTGTATCATTATACTCTTCTGTTGTTTAATTTGCTATTGTCTAAGACTATTATCTCCATGTTTATGCCCTCTGTTCCAGAATATCAAAGGCAAATGGTTTTACAGCCAACAAAAAAGACCTGACTACCCCGCATCTCCTTTAGACCAGTCAGGATGAGGCTTTTGGTCCATAGAAGGGAGGGTCTACACCCCCTTATCAGCGGAGAAGAAATTACAGAAGTCCGACCTTTGACCTTTAGCATCCCTTTATAGTAAGGGACCAAAAGTCTTGGAGGAAGGGAGAATGATAAGGTAAAAAAAAATAATAATAAATTTTTAGGTAAAAAGGAGTCCCATTGAAAAGAAAAGGAAGATAAGGTTTTAAAATCTGAAGTCTTCAGTTAACAGAGTTTGGTGGTGACTAGGTGAGCCTCCTACCTATGGCCCTTCTATGAATTAGCTGTACCCCATATATGCAGGAATTCTTTCCATTTGAAATCTTGTATGGATGGCCCCCTCCTTTGTTACCTCAATTAGCTGATAATGAACTTGTTAAACTCTCAAATCACAATCTTCTGCATTTCCTCCAAGCCTTGCAGACACCCTAACAGCATCTCACTGAGCAGTGCCCATGGCATAGCACAGCCAAACCTCGCCTGGAGGACAAAAGGAGTCACCGTACACACCTGGACAGCTGGTTTGGATCAAGCAGTTCCCGTCAGCCACCCTTGTGCCACACTGGACTCTTCCCTTCCAAAGTCATACTCAGCACTCCTCTTGCGGCTGTAAAAGTAGTGGAAAAGGACATTTGGATACATTGGTCCCAGATTAAGCCCTATCTGGAGGATCATCACCAGGCAGACAAAACAAGAAGGGTCGTAAGAAATCAATAAACACCCCTGAGACTCAATTTCTCAAGATCCTAGGACTAAGGATCTTGTTGTTACCCTTTCTCCCATTGGGAAAACCTCGAAATTTATGTTTAAGTTATGTAACAGAAGGAGGAGTTTCTCATTTATTCCCCAGAGCTGTTATTATACAAAAGGGGCCTATACCTCAGGCTCCATTACTTACTGGGCATCAGTTATGATAAAGTGATATACAGATGGCTGACCAGGGGGAACTGGAACTATATAATGTTGGTCAAGACCCTTACTGCCCCCAGAACAAAAGGAACTTCCACCATAACCACGTCTAAAAACAGATTCCAGCGAGGGTAGGTACTGAGTTTATTGCCCATTAATTTGTACAAAATGGATATTATGAGAGCCCAGACGAATGTGCACTTAATCAGAGATTTTGGGCTGGAATTTCAGGGAGCCAAAGTGCTAAAAAAATATATATGCCCCAGAAAACAAGGGTATTTGCTGGTATTTACATCCTCCACTAGGATGATCTGATGGAGGAGTAGTTCAGGATATGGCTCAAGAGGCACATATCAGCAAATTAATAGAAAAACTAAAGTTAGATTTAACACCCCCTGGTTATCATCCTGTACAACTACCCAGTGCTAAAGGGTGACTCCCCCCTGGAGCCAGAAACCCAAAGCCTCTTAAAGTTAACTCATAGCCAGGCGTGGTGGCACATGCTTGTAATCCCAACATTCGGGAGGCTGAGACTGGAGGATTGTGGTTCGAGGACAGCCTCAGCTACTTAATGAGGTCCTCTGCAACTTATTGAGACCCTGTTTCAAAATAAAGAATAATATTTTTATCCCATTATGATGTATGAATACAGTGCACCAATAAAAAAATTAAAAAAAATAAAGAATAAAAAACAGGGCAGGGGGTATATCTTGGAGGTCTTATGCCCCTGGGTTCCATCCCCAGACCCACACACACACAAAAAAAAAAAGTTAACTCATGACCTGCTAAATTTAACTAACCTTTTCTTGGCCTAAGATTATTGGTTTATGTCTAAATTCTGGTCCCCTTCATATCACTGCACTCTTAGTTAATTTTAGTTTTTCTTGCCATGTGTGGTGGTGCATGCTTGTAATCCCCATGCTTGGGAGGCAGAGACAGGAGGATCGCGCAGGTTCGAAGCCAGCCTCGCTGACTTAAAAAGACCCTGTTTCCAAATAAAAATATGAAATAGGTCTGGGAGTGTAGCCCAGAGATAGAAGGCCCCTGGGTTCCATCCCCAACCACTAATAATAATAATAATAATAATAATAATAATAATAATAATAAATAAATAAATTTTAGTTTTTCTTCATATTGGTACAACAAGACCACCTGCCTTGTGTTACCCCCTCAAAATAATGTACCACTCCATCAAACTTCTATTCCTAGGGTTGGGAGTCACTTTAGGAGTAGGAACTTGGGGAGCTGACCTACGGACATCAGTGCAAAAAAATTGTCAATCCAGATGATAGAGGATCTTAAGCACATATCTGAAACCATACTAGATCTATAAGTCCAATTAGACTCCCTTGCAGAGGTTGCGCTATAAAACAAGATAGCCTTCAATCTCCTCAGCTGAAAAGTGCGGGAGTCTGTTTATTCTTAAATAAAGAGTGCTGCTTCTATGCCAATAAGTCCAGCATAGTACACAATAAAATTAAACAACTACAAAAAAAAAAAAAAAGCCTAGAAAGAATGGGCACAAGAAAATAGTCGACTTGGGCTTTCATGGACTAAATGAATGGCTGCCGTATCTATTACCACTCTTTGGTCCCCTGACAGCTGTCTGTCTAATACCACTCATCTGGCCCTCCTATCCTTAACTGTATCACTAGTTATACCCAAAAGTGGATACAAGGTATAAAAGTTCTGGTGCTCCACAGTCCAGACCTTTATCAATCTTTACCACAGGAAGAATACCCAATAGAAAACTTCAGCTTCTCAAGCATTTGAGAAAAATTAACAACAGCAGTGGAGAATGTAATACTATGGCCCATTTAACAAAGTCTTCTGTCTTTTAAAATCTTCTGTCTTTGTGTTAAATCCGTGCAACCGCTGAGTCATTCCTTTGTTCCAAAAGCCCACAAAACCAAAAAGCCCACAAATCCAGCTCCCCCTGGTTCCAAAATGTGGAAGCATCTTCTGTGATTGGTTAGTTCAAAATTACTCCACAAATTCTTGTTTCTGTACCTGGAGTACTTTATATAGGGGGTCTTCAAGCTCATGTTGGCTGCTGTCGTTTTCTACCTAGCTTAGAAGACAGCAGCTGTGGGGAGGCTAATTAAAGCCTCTGGCCTTAACCCTGTGGTGTTCTCGATTTCTTTGTTCTATGCTTGTGGTATGACATTTGCAAGCCCATGCTGGCACCTAGAGGGCTGGTGAACTTGCTGTTGCACAGCAGGACGCTATGATGAGCAAATTTCAGTAAGAAAAATGAAAGCCCGGCATGGTGGCGCCTGCTTGTAATCCCCGTGCTTGGGAGGCTGAGACAGGAGGATCACACAGGTTCGAAGCCAGCCTCAGCTACTTAGTGAGGCTCTCAGCAACTTAGTGTTTCCAAATAAAGTATAAAATAGGTCTGGGAGGATAGCCGCCTGGAGGTAGAAAAGCCTCTGGGTTCTACCCCCAGTACCACGAAAGGAAGGAAGGAAGGAAGGAAGGAAGGAAGGAAGGAAGGAAGGAAGGAGAAACAAAGAAGGAAGGAAGGAAGGGGAAAGAAAGAAAGAAAGAAAGAAAGAAAGAAAGAAAGAAAGAAAGAAAGAAAGAAAGAAAGAAGAAACAAAGAAGGATGAAAGAAAGGAAGAAAATAAAAGAAAAATGAGCTTCCTCATTTCTTTCTTGGAGCATGGGGAGAGAGAATTCCATTTCAAAATACATCTTCCACTGTATTTCCAATATTACATTGACATTCAAGACAATGTCCCTAAATAGGATGCATGTAAAATACACACACACACACACACACACGCACACGCACATGCACATTATGTGTGTATGTAGTTTTTTCCCCAATACAGTACACTAACAGGCTCACTGTGTAAAGACACCAAAGGGCAAAGATGTGACTTGCATCACCTAGTAGGTCTATTCTTTACCTCCACTTAGTAGAACATGTGATTTTAATCATTTTTGTTTTCAATCACTAATTGATTTTCTCCCAAAAGTTTAGATACACTGAATTTATCTACTCTTTCCTGCCCAATTCTCCTTGTGACCACAGGCACAAACTGTAAGGCAACTGGCCTGTGTTTGCATTGTAATTTGTGACCAAGGAGGCCTGTGGCCTTCATGGGAATCAGGCTTGTGCATTTGCTACTGAGCATTTACATTATAAATGACTAAAGACTCCTATGGTGTTTCTGTTGTGGATTAAACAACTTACTA
This sequence comes from Muscardinus avellanarius, assembly GCF_963383645.1. Lineage (NCBI taxonomy): Eukaryota > Metazoa > Chordata > Mammalia > Rodentia > Gliridae > Muscardinus > Muscardinus avellanarius. Next base: position 114,644,451 of record NC_137786.1, on the reverse strand, counting down.
CTGCTTCTGTTGACATCAATATTATCTAGAAATAGTAAAATGCACTGCTCATGGAGGGCTGAAAGCTGGCATCAACTTGTTGGAGTTGTGCATGCTTCTTTCTGTTGGTATGATAGTTCTGAATTCAGAAAAATAGCTGTTTCTGGTTTTTTGATGTTTGATTTTGGTTTTTGTCTTTGTTTTTGTGGTACTGGAATGGAACCCAGGGACATTCTAACTCCAAGCTACACCTCCAGCCCTATTTCTTATCCTTTTGTTTTTTGTTTTGTTTGTTTGTTTGTTTGTTTGTTTGTTTGTTTAAAACAGGGTCTCATTAAGTTGCAGAGAGCCTCACTTAGTAGCTGAGGCTGTCTGCAAACTACAATCCTCCTGTCTCAGGCTCCCAAATGCTGGGATTACAAGCATGCACCCCCCCCCCCCAGTGTTTTGAAAGGAGACTTCTCTCTTGCCTCTGAGGGGAATAACTTAGAACACATTCTCTAAACAATCCACATAACCGAAAGACAAATGGTCACTGAACATAGATATTGTGAGATACTATTAATACAGGCCTCAGGATCCCCTAAACACCACATTTACCATCTTTCTATGTTGTAATAGAAGCCCAAGAACTCAACTAAAGGATGGGAAAGAAGGAACTAGGGGCAGAAAACAGAGGTGGGAGCGGTGACCAGAGCACAGGTCTGATGGGTAATCTTTGCCTGCTCTTCTTCTGAGCCACTGCCTCAGACTGGGCAGACTCTCCTATGCTGGCCTAAGGTTTGGGGAAGACAGCTCTCCAGATAAGAGCTGGCCAAGTAGACTAGGGAAGCAAAGGCCATCCAACTCCACAACCAAGACTGACTTATAAATGGAATATCCATGCTCAAAGAAATAAAAACATAATTGGCTATTTCTTGTGTGTGTGTGTGTGTGTGTGTGTGTGTGTGTGTGTGTGTTACTGGAGATTGAACCCAGGGCCGTTCTACCTCTGGGTATCCCTATTTTATTTTTTGTTTTGAAAAGGGGTCCCACTAAGTTGCTAATGGCCTGAGTTGTTGAGGTTTGGCTGTGAACCTGAAATCTTCCTGTCTCAGCCTCCCAAGTACTGGGATTATAGGCATGTGCCACTACACCCAGACTATTTCAATTTTCTTTACAGTGCCAATATTTATTATTGTATGAAATTTCAAGTACCAAAGTTTATTGGTGTGTGTGTGTGTGTGTGTGTGTGTGTGTGTGTGTGTGTGTGGTACTGGGGACTGAACTCAGGGGCATGCTACCTCTGAGCTAAACACTCAGCCCTATTTATTCTTTATTTTGAAACAAGGTCTCACTAAGTTGCTGAGGGCCTGAGATCCTCCTGTCTCAGCCTCCCAAGTACTGAGATTACAAGCGTGCGCCACCATGCCCAAGTAGGTTATTTTTTTAAGAATTAGCAATCATAACATGCACAGAAGATGAGAATACATATTTTCCACATACTTACTCTGTTATCTAAAATGGGTTCCAAGTATGTATAACCACATAATTGCTAAATTCTGCGATCAGTTCACTATATGGAAGAATTGTCTTAAGTGCTCTCTATATTTTAATTTTATCTAATTCCCTCAATAAACCTATAAAGTATATATTAGTAATCCCATTTTAAAGAAAGTTGGGTTAAATAACATGCTTGATGTCACAGAACTAAGCATGGTGATTTTTATTTGACACCAACAGTGTGACCACAAAACCCCAGTTCTTAATATTATTCTGTGCAAAATAAAGATGAAACAGAAAACATTTCTTCTTCTAAAAATGGAAAGGAAAATGTAGCTATTCACAGGTTATTGATAATAAAAGTTTCACAGGGAAGGAGACAAGACAGCTCAATGGCAGAACAAGCTTTATTGGGATAAAATCTGCAGAGGGTCTCCAGGAGGACGGAGACTGTGTCCACTTACAGACTAGATGCTTATATAGGTTGTTTAAACAGAGATTCTATGGAGCAGGGGTGGGTGATAGTTAGTCATTGCTACAGGGGCTATTAAGGGGAGTTAGTTGAGTTGTTAGAGCTGGGCTAAGCAGGGCAATGGAAATTTTCTGTAAGCAGAGGGACACAACAAACAAGGGGTTTGTCAGACACATCTTAGGCAAGACAATAGGGACATTTCAGTGAGCAAGGGGTTGAGTGTATTTGAGTAAAACCTGGGGGTTTCTGATCAGCAAAGAAGCCTATAGACACATCTTCGCAAGTTGTGTCACTCCCTTTGAAACCGACATGTTCCTTACCAGTGTTCTTATCTACAAAGTGCAAAAAAGGACAATCAGAAACAACAGAAAAGAGAGCAGGGTGTTTATTGTGAAGAGAACGGAAAAGGCAGAGCACTCTGTAGGCAGCGGGGACCCTGGAGTCCAGCAGCTGTCTTCTGAACAGTGCTTGGGAGTAGCCCACACCATGCAAGCTTCTTTCTTCCAAAATCCACATGCGATCTGCCAAATAGAGGTGCAGGCCACCCCTAGGGGCCTCAGTCAGCTCTAATGCCCAGCAGGTGTCTTCTGGCCACTACTAGCAATTGGCTGTGTGCTATCAATTACACACCACTTTCTCTCAAAGCCAACACGACTTGCAAGAGAGAAAAGATCCCAAAAGGGAGGGGTTCCCAGAATGGGTAACCGTTTAAAATAGCTTGTCTAGGCAGTTCATATACTTCCTTGAGTTTCCTTTTTTTTAGTTGAGAGTCCCAGAGGCAGTTTTCGGACATTTAAATAGTGTTCTTTTTGTGTCTCCTTTGTCCAAAAATCTTCTAGGATTGCCTATCAGCAGGAACAGCTGGAGTTTTGTAAGTGTCTGGTCACGTTTTTAGAAGTTTGGGGAGCTAGTTAGAATCTATTACCTCTCAGGAAATGAAGTTTTCCACTGTGGCCCTCCAGCCCCTATCTGCCCACTTCTCTTCTACCTCCTCAACTTTAGTTGGAGACTCTAATGGATAAGACTAAATAAGAAATAAGCAAAATGCTTAAAGTAGTGTCTGGTTCCTCATGTAGTGAATTTTGAGTAGATGTTAGCTATCAGGATCATCTATACTGTCTTTAAGGTGTGTTTCAGATTCACCAAAGGCTTTGCCTTGCTTTTTTCTGAAGGAGTCCTGCTGGAAAGGCAGCACTGTGCTTTTGGTGAGTAAGCTCAGTGATTGTGGGCCTCAGAGCCCAACCTGGGGGCACTTTAAAGATGAGATAAAAGCACTAGCCTATACTGCCAAGTACCCAGCAGAAAAGAGCTCAGTGTTTGGAAGCTTTTCTGTTCCAGCCTTCTCTTTGAAAACAGACCTTTCCTACTGATCTCTTTTATAAATATGTCAAATTGCACTTGTTTTCTATGTCTGTCTGTCTGTCTCTGTGTGTGTGTGTGTGAGAGAGAGAGAGAGAGAGAGAGAGAGAGAGAGAGAGAGAGAAAGGGAAGGAGGGAGAGAGAGAGAGAGAAAGGGAGTGAGGGAGGGAGAGGGAAGGAGAGGGAGAGGGAGAGGGAGAGGGAGAGGGAGAGGGAGAGGGAGAGGGAGAGAACATGACCTTGCTTGGGGTTAAATACAGTTTTAGGCTGGGTTGGTGCTTTGTCACTGGTGAGCTAGACCGGATATTACATCTAATTGGAGGGGGTGTATGGCCTTTAAACTTACTGGTTGACAGAAATGGCACAGCCTTGGGCTGGAGCTCTCAGGCTTGGACTGAAACTTTCTCAGGGAACTGATCTGACCCATCTATCACCTTGTTTCAAAATGAGGAATAAAATATAGGGCTGGGAGTATAGCTCAGAGGTAGAATGCCCCTGGGTTCAATCCCTAGTACCACAAATAAATAAATAAATAAATAAATAAATAAATAAATAAATAAAGTAGGGCTGGAGGTCTGGAAGTCTAGCTTAGAGGTAGAATACCCCAGGTTTCAATCCCCAGTACCAAAAAAGAAAAAGAAAAAGAATCCAAATGCTTTGCATGGAGACTGTAGGAAGGCTGCCTTGAGAAGCCTCCCTGAGCTCTCCCAGTGCCGCAGCAGCCAGAGTGCCCTGCATCCCCAGCACAGGCACAGCTTCCTACAGCCAGGTTCCCCAAGATGGTTATTCTGGAGGTTCAAGGCAGAATTTGCACATGCCCAACACCGCTACACCCTTTTATGTTCTGTCACACTTTAGAACTGTGGAAGTGCTACCTGAGACTGCTTCTGCAGATGCCATCAGGAGAAACACTCCCTACGTCACCTAGCACCTGGCTCACGGGGCACCATTGCCCAGGGCCACTCATTAACTGTACTTACAGCTCACACACCCTTCTGTATGTGCATTAAAACCTACAAAATCATGCAATCCATAATGGCAAGTATTCACTGAAACATACTGAACAGGTATTTTTAAAAGCTTTAACTCTGCCAACAATTGCCAAAAGAAACAAATAAAGAAATATATTTTTAAGTGCCATTTAAAATCATGAATCCTCAATTATGCCCTTGGGCCCTGTGATAGAGAATGTCTGGGCCTCTGCTCTTCCTCACCTCTTACATCTTCACCATTTGTGATATGCATAACTGTGGAGTCTTCCTATCAGACAAGTGAGACACACAGACACCCTGTGCCTGCCAAGGGTGGGACACACAGACACCCAGTGTCTGCACAGTGCTTGTTGTGATTTGCCTTGTGGTCTTGGTCAACTCAGAGCAGTTGACAAGGGTCCCTGGCCTGAGAAGTGCCACCAATATGTGACCAAAGAAAGCAAACAGCCTCTTTAAACCTCACACTTGGACTGTTTTCGTTGTCTATAAAACCACATTCAAAATAATTTATGTTTCTTCTGAAGCAAAGTCCTGAACGAATAAAATTAAATTCTTTTAAAAAAATCTGTTAGCCGGGCATGGTGGCGCACACTTGTAATCCCCGCGCTTGGGAGGAAGAGACAGGAGGATCGCTCAGGTTCGAAGCCAGCCGCGCGCGCTGGCTTAGGAGACCCTGTTTCCAAATAAAAATGTAAAAATAGGTCTGGGAGTGTAGCCCGGAGATAGAAGGGCTTCCAGGAACCCCAGTACCACCAAAAAATAAAAATAAAAGTAATAAAAAATCTGTTAGAGCAAAAGGCATTTATTAGTGTCCAGTAATTCACACAAGGAAAATTTTAAAGGGAGAATCATTAGCTAGTAGCAAAGGATGACCAACCAAGGGGCCAGAAAGCTATAATGAGTAGGGTAAGAGCACGTATACAGTGCAGCCCCATCACTAAGGCTGGGGAAGAAGGCCCAAGGGACAGGTTGGAAGCCCCTCCACCCAGGAGTAACATAGACCATGAAGGAGGATGACAGAGAAGTCCCTGCGGTGCTTCAGGACAGCAGGAAACCAGCCCTCTAGAGCATCATTCCACTTGCTGGGATGCTGCCCAGTGGAGGATCTGTAGGACTCATTGAATGGCACTTAAAGACACCCACAGAACTGCCAGATGAATTCACGGTGGTATGTGCCAAAATGGTGGCAAGCCCGCTAAGATGTCCCCCAAATGGTCCCACTGAAACTTACCGGGAGTGAGTGCCCTGCAGAACTCCGCTCACAGCTGGGCATGGTGGCGCACACTTGTAATCCCAGCGCTTGGAAGGCTGAGACAGGAGGATCACACAGGTTTGAAGACAGCCTCAACTACTGAGTGAGGCCCTCTGCAACTTAGTGAGACTCTGTTTACACATAAGTACAAAATTGATCTGGGAATATATCCTGGAGGTAGAAAAGCCCCTGGGTTCCACCCCCAGTACCACACACACACAAAAATTATGCTATGAAAGAAACCATATACATAAAAACCAAAAATCATTGTCTCCCCTTTTCCCTTATTTAAATGGTTTTCAACCCTCTTCATCTTCTCCTCTTCCTTTTCCCTCCTCCTCCTCCTTGTTATTTACATATCCCTGACTTGCTTTTAATATAGAGAACTTTTCGTTTCTCTACTTGTAATTTTAAAATGCTACAATCATTGCAGTATTTGCTAAATTTGCGGTTACCAAGTTGGAATGTCTAGAGTGTGCCCTGGCTTTGTGGTCAGAGCAAGGCTACCTGTTCTGAGAGCACCCTCTTCTGGGTATTGTATAGCATCGACAAACAAGAAATTCCTCAACATAAGGCTTGCTTCTTGTCACCCTTTAGATTTTCAGGGAAGTGGGACAGTACAAAGAATATACTGTTTTTATTTTTGTTTTAGAAAAGGGCTAACATAAAATCTAGAAATTTCAGAAACTTGAATTGTCCCTTCCAGATTATTGAGGCCTTTTTTTTTTAATAATAGAACGTGGATATACAAAGACATTTAGTTGTGTGCTTGGAGCTATATCATATACAGGCTATCTACAGGAAAGCCCGCTGCTTCATGTCCCCCCCACACTTAGAATGATGGCTTTTGTAAACACCAATAAGTACCTCATTTCTATACAGATTAAAATAGTGTTGTCTAAGCTGGGCATGGTTGCGCACACTTGTAATCCCAGCATTTGGGAAGCTGAGACAGGAGGATCCAAGTTTGCAGCCATCCTCAGCTACTTACTGTTGGTTCTTTGCAACTCAGTGAGACCCTGTTTCAAAATAAAGAATAAAAAACAGGGCTGGGGATGTAGCTCGAAGGTGGAATGGCCTTGGGTTCCATCCCCAGTACCACAAAAATAATTTTCTTTTCTTTTTTCTTTTTAGTTTTTGCTTAAAGTTTTTTTTTGTAAAAAAGTATTTTTTTGTGAAAGTAATTTATATTTACCCAAGGGCATTCAACCTCTGAGCTATACCTCCCAACCCTTTTAATATTTTATTTTGAAAAGGGTCTTACTAAGTTGCAGAAGCTGGTCTCGAACTGTGGTCCTCCTGCTCAGCCTAATTTCTATCTTTAAAGGAGAAAAAAAAAGATAATAATGAGTTGTGCAAATGAATTATGTAATCCCCAGCACTACACACACACACACACACACACACACACACACACACACACACAGTTGGAAATAAAGTGAAAAGGTTCCTGAGTGCCCTTTCTTTTTCTTTGTGCCCCTGAACCCAGGGGCACTCTTACCTCTGAAGTACACCTCTTGTCCTTGTATTTTTTGTTTTGAAGCAGGGTCTTGCTAACATGCTGAGAGTCTCACTATGTTGCTGAGGCTGACCTCAAACTTACAATCCTCCTGTCTCATCTCTCAAGTATCCCAAGTACTAGAATTATAGGTGCGCACCACCATGCCTGGCCTGGATACAACTTTTGGACATCAGGAAAAGAAAAGGCCAAATGTTGTATTTTATTTGCCCTGATAATATAGTAACCATTTTGTAACTTGCACTTTCATACCCTCATACTTGTTTCCAAAGACTACATAGTTACCATTTTCTTCTATCTTTCTTTGAATCAGCTTTATCATTCCACTGGGTTTCTCAATGAACTGAATAAATCTTGGGAAAATGTTTGTTTCCATATTTATATGAAAGTCATAATTTTCTGTTTTAGAGAATTATATTCTGATAACTCATTCTCTTGTTACTTGAAATAGAAATAGAGAACTAGTCAAAGGAAGCAAGCACTTCTTAGTTTCAGTGTAAATTTTCAAGTGTTACCTTTAGAGTAGAATAGAATAGTCTCTCACTGACTCTTTCCCTCTCTTATTCTCATAAAGGACTTAAACCCTTTCATTTTCTTCTGTATTTCATCTCTACCCCCATCTCACCACCCACACCTCCCTTCTGTGAGGAAAATTCCCTCCAGGTGGCCCTATCCCCACGTCTCTTGCTTGAGTCCTGAAGCTGGCACTTCCCAGAGGGAAGGGATGAAGCACGGGCACCCGTTTCCTATCTCCAGAGACATTCATTAGATCTCCAGAGAGACACAGAGCTGGCAGTGTCAAGCTCTGCCAGAGTTTAAACACTCGGCACCTTAGTTTGATCCTTTGTCAGTATGAAGGAGAATATGGATGTAAATACAAAACTAGCACCTTAACTCACACTTTTACAAAGTACATGGCATTGAAGCATACAGTAGTTGCCAAGAACAAGAGGCACATATATACATATATATATATATATAATATATAGATCTACACATGCATCTGGCTGAGTTGCTGAAGGTCTCATCACTGAGTTGCCGAGGATGGTCTCAAACCTCAGTACTGAGATCTCAGCATCCCTAGTACTGGGATTACAGGCGTGTGCACGGCACCTGTCCATGAGGCTATTTGTTGTTGCTGTGTTCTTTTCTGGAGAAGCTCTTTGTTCTTGTTTAGCAGAGTCAGAACTTACTCTTACTTTTTCCCTGGTGCTCTTGCTCCGCTTCCTCTATATGTCTCTCTGTCACAACGTGGTTTATGACAAGCCCCTTTCTTTTTCTCTCTTGCTGAAATCAGACTGTGAAGAGAACACACTGCTCCCCTTGCCAATGAGTGTTCATCTCCTCAACAAGACCTGCAAAATGCAGGCCCCTCGCCTTCCCCCAGCTTTGCAGCCTGGGAATGAGTGAAGTGGCGGCAGACAGGGCCTGTACTGCTGGAGCCCCGGCTCCCACATTGTGCATTTTTTTTTTTTTTTGGTGGTACTGGGGTTCCTGGAAGCCCTCCTTCCTCCGGGCTACACTCCCAGACCTATTTTATATTTTTGAAACAGGGTCTCTTACGCCAGCACGGCTGGCTTCGAACCTGCGCGATCCTCCTGTCTCCACCTCCCAAGCGCGGGGATTACAAGCGTGCGCCACCACGCCCAGCCCACATACTGCATTTTATGGGCAAACAACATCTCAAAAGATGGAGACTTGCAAACTCCTCATGTTGCCAAAAGTTAAAAAAAATCTACATACTACAATTATCACCATCATATCATCCTAGAAAGAACTTTAAAGCACCAAAGGTAGATAGAACCTAATCTTTTTCCCCCCCTAATAAACAAGTAAATTAAGAAATCAACTTAACTTTATGGAAGAACTCAGTTGTTTTTGTGTTTCACTTTTATTCACATTTCACTTTCTTCCAACTGGTGGAAACCACATGGATGAGGTTCTTCTGTATAGTAATTACGGATGTGGACTTGCAAAACTCACAGTGCTTTTATATCAGATTTTGGACAAGCCACTTAAGCTCTTTTATCCTCTGTACTTTCATAAGATAAAAATAATATTCCCCTTATTTGGTTGTGACAAGAATGAAATCTGACAATGCATATGAAGTGCTTAATACAATGCCTTGTGAAAGTAGGTGCTCAGTAAACAACAATGGTTGGTATCACTATTTCTCCTCCTTGTTATCAGAAACAAACCTCAAATGTTCCCACAAATGGATAAATTGTGAGTGATACTTGGAAACAGAAACTAGGAAATTTCTGAAGAAAAGAGATCTCTCAAGAATATTTCAAGCCAGGTGTGGTGGCGCACGCTTGTAGTCCCAGCATTTGGGAGGCTGAGACAGGAGGATCGTGGTTCAAGGACAACCTCAGCTACTTAGTGAGGCCCTTTTCAATTCAGTGAGACCCTGTTTCAAAATAAAGAATAAAAAAATGGGCTGGGGGTATAGCTCAGAGGTAGAATGCCCCTGGGTTCCATCCCCAGTACCACACACAATTAAAAAAAAAAGATTTAAAGATATATTTACCAATTACTTACTTTATGGGTTAGGGGTTATCTAAGACAGTGGTGATTAAAATACTGAATAATCTGGTATATAGATGGAATATAGAATTCACTTAGAAAACCAGATGATGAAAAAGATAACAATGTCTACCTATAGATGAAAGAGTCCTTGAAAAGCCTGTCTAACCATCCCTCCCCCATTTTAAAAATAGGGGTATGGGATCCCAGATCAAAATATCTGCCTAATGTCACTTGGGAAGAAGTAGGTGTACTGAGACTCAAGGCCAGGCACTGCTGAATCACCATACCCCTGTCCTGGTTTAGGGAAACATCCTGGTCATCAGCAAGCAACAGTCACTAGGAGGAAGAGTGGGAGACCTGTGTCTCCTTGGGGTATTTACTATTGAACCCTGCTGTGCTGAGTGGTATTGAGTTGCTGTTCTTATGTCCTCAAATTCCCTGTGAAGAGCTGATGTTCGGCCAGAACACCCAGTACAGACAACTAGCTGCTAAAACATTTACAAACATCTGTACCAGGGCCGCTACCGTCTTAACTACCAGCACCTTCCCTAGAACCTGCAGCCCCCACCATTCGGTATCAAAGGGGTTGGTCTACAGTGCAGAGTAGGGGAGGTGCTATTGCTGCCAGCTGGTATCTCTGGGGCATCTGTTCTGGTTGGCCAAGAGTGATTCTGCTGCATCAGTTGTGAATACTTTTAATATTTTTTGCCCTTTCCACAATCTGTTGGACTGAAACAAGAAATCCATTTTAGGGCCTGGTAAAGAGAGTTGGCACCAACAGATTGTGAGGTGGTAAGACGTCATCAGATACCACTCTTAAGTAAGTTATATTATTTAAAATTTAAAAATGATTCTGTTGGATAGTTCAACAGAGGTTAATTTTTGTTCTTTCTTCTACTGTTTTAGAGGTAAAGATGTTAAAGGGAGTTGGAAGAGCTTCAAGTCCACACTAGGGGGCAGTGGTCCCAAGTACATACCAGATGATCCATACAGTGCAGCGCTTCTCCGCCATTCCTTTCCTGTTGGGTGGTGAGGGAAAGAGGCATCTCCTTCACACAGTACAAATGCCATGTATGTCAGAAGTATTTTATAAAAGTAGATCAGCTGTTGTAGCACCTGTAGCAGAAACCTTGTCGTTTCTTCTCCATTTTTCTTCCATTGACATCTCAATGGGGTTTTAACAAGTAGACTGGATATTTCTCAATGACGTTTTTTCTTTTTAAAACAAAGGCAAAGGAGAGATAGGCTACATACATTCCTAATTTTGGATAATAAAGTTTTCCATATTTGCATCTATGTCTTTGAGAATAAAGTCACGAATTAAGAATGAGGGCAAAGCTGGGCATGGTGGCACACGCTTGTACTTGGGAAGCTGAGACAGAAGGATTCCAAATTCAAGGCTGGCCTCAGCAACTTAGTGAGACCCTGTTTCAAAATAAAAAGTTCATGGGGTGTAGCTCAAAAGTAGAATGCCCCTGGGTTCAATCTTCAATGGAGAGAAAGAGAAAAAGAGAAAGAGAGAGAGAGAGAGAGAGAGAGAGAGAGAGAGAGAGAAAGAGAATATGAGTTTTTCTTGTCATTTGATTCTCCTTTTATAGCCCCTTTCTCATTACCACTAAAAAGAATCCTGTTTCAGCTCACACAGTTTTACCTCTCCTGCCCTCTTCTAAGTAGGAGGGAGTTCACTTGATGGAAAAGAGGTGAATTGGCAATAAAGGATCAGGCAAGGGAGAAGTGGGTAGAAATGGTAAAGCCACCAGGCTGTGTCTGGAGAGAGTTATAAGAGAACAGTGTCTGTGCAGATGAATAGTAATGGATTTCAAGAGGAAAGTAAAAGGACCTTAGAAAGAATGTCAGTGGGTTATTTATGAGGCTGCTTTTCATAGAATAGGAGGATCCTAAATTAAGGATTTATTTTTAATTACTTTTGGTTGTTGGACCATTTCTCTGAAAGGAATAGCCCAGTAAAACTGAATCATATAGGCTCCAGGATTTATAAAAGTTATAGATAGTATGAATTTGCAGAGGTTTGCGTGTGTGTGTGTGTGTGTGTGTGTGTGTGTGTGTGTGTGTGTTACTGGGGATTGAATCCAGGGGCATTCTACCTCTGAGCTACATCTCCAACCCTATTTTGTTATTTTAAAACAGGGTCTTGCCTTGAACCTATAATCCTCTGGTCTCGGCCTTCCAAGTACCAAGGGTCTGCTTTTGAATCTGAATCCTACAGTAGATGTGTGTGTATGTGTGTGTGTGTGTGTTTACATACATGTACACTAATGTATTTGTTTAATACATTACTTTTAGACATGGGCAGGAGATAAGATGCTCTTTTTTGGCCTTGCCCAACTGTTATAGGGTGATAATATCTCCTAGAAATATATAGTTATAGGGCAATTATCTCTTCCTCTATTATAGGGCTGGGGGCGTAGCTCAGAGGTAGAATGCCTCTGAGTTCCATCCCCAGTACTGAAAAAAAAAATGTGATAAAGGTATAATATTCCAGAAAAAAGGCCAGGTCCCTGAGGTGGAAAATGACAGATAACAAAGGGGTACATTCCAGACAGAGGGCCTGGAAAGGTCAACTTTCTGGAGTGGACAAACCATGGCAAGCCTTCCATGTGGCCAACGTCATTTATCTGGAAACTTCCCCTGCAGGCACATGCATCTGGGGGTCACTGTCTCCTCCCATGCCCCATCTTAGCTCTTCTGCATATTGGAAACTTTTACCACATGTGCCTCAGTGAAACCCTGTAGGAGTTGCACGTGCAGTTAGGCTTAGCCTCCTGCTAGCCCTGTGGCTGAGCAGGGAGTCCTGTCTTTCAGTCATGAGGGCCTGCTTAACTTTTGCCCTCTGTATGTACCAATTTTTTCCTGACCTGCTCATATCTATTCAGCTACCTAACATAACTAGAGACCCTGGTGGGAGGAAGGACACCTTGTTCTGGAACACAGGGATGGGAATTCCTGCATTTCTCTGTTTTGTTTTTGTTTTTGTTTTTGTTTTTGTTTTGTTTTTTGTTTTTTTTTTTGGTGGTACTGGGGTTCCTGGAAGCCCTTCTACCTCCGGGCTACACTCCCAGACCTCTTTTTACATTTTATATTTGGAAACAGGGTCTCCTAAGCCAGCGCGCGCGGCTGGCTTCGAACCTGCGCGATCCTCCTGTCTCTGCCTCCCAAGCGCGGGGATTACAAGCGTGCGCCACCACGCCCGGCATTTCTCTGTTTTTTTAAAAAAAATTTATTGATGCATTGTAGTCATAATCTTAATGCAGTACAAAATGGTAGAGGCATACATGCACATGTCACTCATTTAGCCCTTTCCCAGTTCCCACCCCACTCCCTCACTACACCCCCCCTTCCCATGTTTGGCTTGGTGATTATCTTTGATATATGCTTGTTAATGTACACCATGTACATTAGGGAATTTTCCTCCCCCACCAACTCCTTTCAGTTAACATTTCTCTTGATGTTGCTAATAGTTATTGAGCACTGATAATGTGCTACCGATCACTTAAGAAAACCAAAGAAAAACATAGACCCTTTTTCTCAGTCCTCACAACAACCTGTGCCACACATAGTCATGATCCCTACCTATGGATGAGGAACCTGAGGACTGGTGAGGTTGCCTGGGGTGAACCAGTGAGTACGTGGCGGGTGAGACACGCACCCAGCTTGCCTGACTCCACAGCTTGCACCTGTCGCTGCTCATTTGCACACAAGGGAATGGAGGATGCTGCAGCCCCAGGGAGAAACCGTCCCTTCCTCTGCTCCCTTGCAGTGCAGCACTAATACCCTGAACTGGACACCTCTTTTGTTCCTTCAGAGGGACAAAAGTGGCACCCTCACCCTTCTGGGATAGCCTGGGTGCCCTTTCTTTCTTTCACTGTGTAACACACACACACGCACACACACACACTGGATTTTTATTTCTCTGGTTTCATGTAAGACACCCTCACTGGAGAGTAATTGAACCCTTGGTGGATTTATGTTGGGGCTTCTGACATGTTTGTGTCATTATCTGTCCTTAGACAATAGGGAGAATCCGTGTTAAACACTGAGAGAAATACTCCTGTCACTTCGCTGCAGTTAGAGGCATCTGTCAAAGGTGTACTTGGAACCCAGAGACCTCAATCTAATTGCCAGGAATGCTGGAGGCTTTCTTTAGCTAGACTTGAGAGTGGAGAGAAAAGAGTCAGTGACGAGAAAGTTTTCCCCTCCTTAATTTTGCAGGGACAGAGGAGTCATCCCTTCCCCAGCCCTGCCTCCCTGTGTCTTTGAAGTTTTGTACCAGAGATTAGTGCACAACCTTCCCCCAGAAACAGATGCAGAGAGAAGGGCTTCTGTGTCTTTACTATTATTCCTAGGAATAACTGTCCCTATTTGTGGCTTGCTCAGCATGTGTAGGATATTGGAAGAAAGCCTTGCCGGTACATCTCACTTAGTTCTAGACAGCAGGCCCTCTTCAAACCCCCACCTCTCCACCTATCCCCCAGGAGGCAGCTTACAGTCATTAGTCTATCCCAGGGAGGATAGGGCACTTCGTGTTAGGCAGAATGGATTTACCCAAGCTCAGGAAGTGAACAGTGCTAGGTGCACAAGCAGAAAAGGTTTAACAGGTGTACAAATTAGAGCCAATTATCCCTGTACTTAGAAGAGTAACCATTTGTTAGTTCTTAGATTGTATTTTGTTTATAGATGTCAGTATATGTTTCACTGAGAATTATCTTTATTTTAATAACTCAAATGTCATCTGCCTCTTCACCCTTCAGTTTCACCCTCTGCTTTTTCCTCTCTATTGTTACCTCATTGCAACACAGATTTAAAACTTAGTGAGGCCGGGTGTGGTGGCGCACACTTGTAACCCAGCATTCAGGAGGCTGAGACCGGTGGGTTGCAGTTCGCAGACAGCTTCAGCTACTTAGGCCCTCTGCAAATCAGTGAGACCCTTTTTCAAAATAAAGAATAAAAAATAGGGCAGCTCAGAGGTTGAATGCTCCTGGGTTCCATCCCCAGACCTAAAAAAAAAAAAAAAAAAAAAAAAAAAATTAGTAAAAACTCAGGAGTCTAGGATCACAAAAGTACTGATGAGAAACAGGGATTTTATTAGGGGATGGAGACATGAAGGAGGAAATTTATAACACATTTAACTCACCCCCACACCCGTGGTGTGTGTGTGTATACATACATATGTATATATGTATGTACCAAGGATTGAATCCAGGGATGTTCCAACCCTGAGCTGCACCCCTGACCCATTTGTTGAAACAAAGTCTCTATAGCCAGACATGGTAGCACATACCTGTAATCTCAGTACTTGGGAGGCTGAGACAGGAGGAGTGCAGGTTCAAGACCAGCTTTAGCTACCTAGCAAGACTATCAGCAACTTAGCGAGACCTTGTTTCAAAATAAAAATAAACTAGGACTGGGGATGTAGCTCAGAGCTAGAGTGCCCCTGGGTTCAATCTCCAGTAACACACACACACACACACACACACACACACACACACACGCGCAGAGTCTTGTCAAATTGCTGAGGTTGGCCTTAAACCTGCAATCCTCCTATCTCACCATCCCAAGTCCTGTCAAGTATAGGCATGCACCACCAAAAGTTGTCCACAACTTTTTTTTCAAAGTACTGGAGATTGAACCAAAGGTATCCTACCCAGGCTAATTTTTTTATTTTTTATTTTGAAACAGAGTCTTACTAAGTTCTGAGGCTGGACTCAAACTGTGATCCTCTTGACTCAGCCTCCCAAGTACTGGGATTTCAGGTGTGTACCACCACGCTCAGATTACACAACTCTTTTGAAGCAAAGAACTTACAAGTTCTTTGAGAAACCTCTGACCTCTATTTTTTATTTACTTTTATTTTTATTTTATTTTTTGTGGTACTGGGGGTGGAACCCAGTGGCTTTTCTACCTCCGGGCTATACTCCCAGACCTATTTTATATTTTATTTGTAAACAGGGTCTCACTAAGTTGCTGAGAACCTCACTAAATAGCCGAGGTTGACTTCAAACCTGTGCGATCCTCTTGTCTCAGCCTCCCAGGTTACAAGTATGTGCCACCACACCTGTCTCACTCTTCCTTCCTCCCTCTCTTCCTCTCTCTCTCTCTCTCTCTCTCTCTCTCTCTCTCCCTCCTCTCCCTCTCTCTCTTTCTTTTGCAGAACTAAGGATGGAACCCAGGGGCAGTCTATCTCCAAGCTACACACCCAGCCCTATTTTTAATTCTGGATTTTGAAACAGGGTCTCACTAAGTTACAGAGGACCTTAGTATAAGTAACTGACACTGTCTGCAAACCCGCGATCCTTCTGTCTCAGCCTCCCAAGTACTGAGATTACAAACCTGCACCACACACCTTCCCACCCTTGGCTTGCACACTCCTTTTCTCTCTCTTTTCTTTTCTTTCTTTCTTTCTTTCTTTCTTTCTTTCTTTCTTTCTTTCTTTCTTTCTTTCTTTCTTTCTTTCTTTCTTTTCCAGTATTGGGGATGGAACCCAGGGGCATTTGAGCTACATGAGCTACACCCCAGCTCTATTTTTTATTCTTTATTTTGAAACAGGGTCTTGCTGCATTAAAAAGGGCCTCACTAAGTAGCTGAACCTGTCCATGAATCACAACCCTCCTGTCTCAGCCTCCCCAATGCTGGGATTACAAGTGTGCACCATCACACCTGGCCTGCACACTACTTTTCTGATAGTATGTGTTAAAATTTAGGAATTACCTTGTTATTATACATAGCCTTATTATCTTATATCTCCACCCTAGGTGGTCTAAGTAGTCTATTAAAGTATTCTTTGCAAAGAATTACCCCTTAAAGGAAATTCTGGGCAAATAAAATTTTTATTTTATTATAGAAATAGCATTTATTGACAGAATGCTAAAAAGAGGAATTGTTTGCAGCAAAGCATCTCGACTCTAGTCTGAAATAATCTACCTTAACTCGGATATCGTATAGTCAATCTAAAATAAATTATATTTAACATAATACAGAAAGGGATTCACTAGCATGGGAAATCACAAAGACAAAACCATTGAAAATTTATTAAAAACGTATTATATCCCAGCTATGGTTTTAATATGTCTACTCTAAAATTCACATCGAATTGGTGTGGTGGCACATACTTGTAATCCCAGTACTTGGGAGGCTGAGACAGAAGGATCACAGGTTTAAGACCAGTCATAGCACTTTAGTGAGATCCTGTTTCATGTTGCAAAATAAAAAATAAAATAGGACTGGGGGTGTAGCCCAGAGGTAGAAATGCCCCTGGGTTCAATCCCCAATCTCACACACACACACACACACACACACACACACACACACACACACTGAAACTTAATCCTTTCTGTGGTGTATTAAGAGGTGAGTCTTAGCTGGGCATGGTAGCACACGCTGTCACTGACACAGGAGGATAGCAGTTCGGGGACAACCTCAGCTACTTAGTGAGAATCTTTACAACTCGGTGAGATCCTGCTTCAAATTAAAAAATCATCATCTGCTGGGGTCCAGTCCTAGCAAGAGCCGAGGTTCGTGTGTTGGTGAGAGAAGAGCCAAGGTCGAATGAGAGAAGAGCTGTCACACGAGATCAGGTTCAACTTCTCCATTTTATTCAGGATTTGTTACAATTTTTATATTTTCTTTTTTGGCAGAAAAGCAAGGGCATAGCCATGCAAGCAGGATCTCCAAGGACAGGAAAAGTTTTATTTTTTATAGAGTTTAGGGCAAGGGTGCCAGACATTTAAATAATCATAGTATGCTTTGTCTCACTTCACAAGGCTGACTTAAACTTAATCTTGTACATTGGCCCAAACTAAGGTCAGTTTGAACTTAATGTTTGGCCCAAACTTTATCCTTGGGAAAAAATCTTTGCTGCCTGAGTCTCTCACAAGCCACTGCCCATCAGTTTTAGTTATAATGCTTATACATAAAATTCCAATTATACATATTGATCCAAATAATCCTAAAATAATTTTTTGAAGAAAGGAATGCTGGACATACTTCATGGGGGATCTACGCCATTGCGGATCCCCTGATTGAGCTTTCTCAAGATCTGCATGAGATTCTGTAGCAATCATCCAGTACCACAAAAAAATAGAAAAAGAGGTGGGTCTTCTGGAGGGAACTAGCTTGGGCCCCTTAGCCATTCCACCCTTCCGCCATATGAGGACACAACATTTGTCCTCTGGAGGATACAACAAGGCATCATTTTGGAAGATTTTGGCACTTTGATCTTGGGCTTCCCAACCTCCAGAACTATGAGAAATAAATTTCTATTCTTTATAAAATGCTTTCCTCAAGTATTTTGTGATGGCAGCACAAATGTTCCTAAGTACCCAAACTACATTTAAGTAATATGTAGTGATTTTTATTATGTCTTACCTTTAACTTTACTGTGGAACTAGAAATCACCTTCAACCAGACAGCACTGGTTCTGTCTGGGTTTTTCTGAGTGCCCCATGATTTTCTTGTCTTGATTCATATTTAATTGTGAGAAATAAACCATATCACATTTGAGCACATTTTTCCTACTTGTGCTACTAATGGCTTTAATCTAGACAAAGCATCTCATTTAGAACCAAAGGTGCAAATGAAAGCCTTATTCAAGTATTTGCTCACTGCTCCCCTGCCCTCTACACCCCCAAGGGGTCTCAGGTTACCTTTTGCATTGTAGTACCAATTCCAGGCTCTCAGTGTTCCAGAGTTCAGGTGCATTAAGATCATGTTTCTGTTAGATCTTGTTGGCTAAAAATGTTTTCCAGTGAATCCAAAGTAACTGTAGAGGTAAACCTTATCAATGTTGGCTGTAGATCAGTGGTTTAAAATTCCTGTGAAATTCAACTGTGGAATGATTCCTTTTATAAGCAAACTGCAGATTTACATTCTTGAAAGTCTGCCTTCAAATAGATTAGACTTGATTGGAACAGCACCATGTGCTACAATACTTTCCATTAAGTAAATGACTTTCAGTTGTTCAATAAAATGCTAGGGTTATCCTGGAGATTTGTCTCTGGGCTCACAGCTTACATCTGGTGGGTGCCTAAGTGCATCAACTGACTTAGCAGGGAAGTCAAAGGAAGAAAAGAAAGGATGATGTCCACAAGGCAAAAGATCTTTATTTCAAACTTAGATTTAGGTCAGTAGAAATTGTATTCAGAGAACCCTATGTAATTAAAACTACCAGAATTTAACATACTGCTCCAAACAGGTTTTTCTGGTTTGTTTGTTTTGTCTGGGGTACTGGGGAATTCTACCTCTGAGCTACACCCCCAGCCCTATTTTTTATTCTTAATTTTTGAAATAGGGTCTTACTAAGTTGCAGAGGGCCTCACTAGGTAGCTGAGGCTGGCCACAAACCTGAAATCCTCCTGTCTCAACCGCCAGGCATTTTACTTTTTATTTTGAAACAGGACCTTGCTAAATTGTTATAGTCTTGCTAAATTGTGAAGGCTGGCCTCAAACCTGTGATCTTTCTGTCTCAGCCTCCCAAGTACTGAGATTGTAGGCATGCACTATCATCACCAGCCAGATTTTGAGTTCGAGCATTCTTATTGTGTAAAATTACTGAAATTTTATCTACCTCCTTAAGTGCTGTCCGTAAGTGCTCCTTAAGTCATGTATTTCGAAGAGCAGTTATCAAGACAGGAAGATCGCAGTTTCAAAGCCAGCCTCAGCAATTTAGCAAGGCCTTCCACAACTTAGTAAGACCCTGTTTCCAAATAAGATATCAAATCAGCCTGGTGGTATAGCTCAGAGGTAGAATCCCCTGGGTTCAATTCCCAGTGCCACACACACAAAAAAGGGCAGTTATTTGTTAGGATTTGTGGCAAGAAGAAAGCTCTAGGAGTATCATCCTAGTATTATGACAAAACACCTCTCTTTTCTATACCACTAACTTATGTCTCATTGTGAGATTTGAAAATGGTGCCCAGGGAATAGGATATAGCTCAAGTGGAGTGCTTGCCTATCATGCATGAGGCCCTGGGTTCAATGTCCAACACTGCAAAAAATATAAACTTATTTATTTATATATTAGGTACTGGGGATTGAAACCAGGAGTATTTCACCTCCCAGCTACATCCCAGCCCTTTAATTTTTTGGTTTTGAAACAAGGTCTCACTAAGTTGCTGAGGGCCTCACTAAAGTAGCTGAGGCCGGATATGAACGTGCAATCCTTATTTCTCAGCCTACCAAATACTAAAATCACAGGTGTGGGCCATCGCACTTAGCTTTAATTAATTAACTAGTTAATTAATAAATTAAGGCAGTGGCCAAGCACTCTAAATACTTAATAGTGCTCAACTTTTATTTTCTTTTTTGAATAAGGTAGGAAGGAAGGATGGATAGGGCTTGGTGAATTGCCAGCTGCCTTTAAATTCTCAGAAAAAACAGAGTTAGTACTATTGATATCATTGTTTTCCTTTTTTGTATTTTTCTATATCTCCAGAATTACCTAAAATTGGCATTTATGGTTTTTATAAGAAAAGAGGAAAAAGATTTTTAAATCATTTATATATTTTTTTTGTTTGTTTTTTTGGTTTTTGTTTTTTTTCCTGTACTGGGGATGGAGCCCCGGGGGCATTGTACTTCCAAGATACACCCCCAGTCCTATTTTTTTCATCTTATTTATATATTTATTTTGTGGGGCTAGGGATGGAACCCAGGGGCATTCGACCTCCGAGCTACACCCCCTGCCCTATTTTTTATTCTTTATTTTGAAACAGGGTCTCACTGAGTTGCAGAGGGCCTCACTAAGTAGCTGAGGCTATCTGTGAAACACGATCCACCGGTCTCAGCCTCCCGAATGCTGGGATTACAAGCGTGGCCACCAAGCCCATCTTTGGGAGACTCTGTTTCTAAACAAAAAACAAACAAACAAATAATAGGGCTGAGGATAGAATGTTCCTGGGTTCAATCTGTAGAACTGAAAAACAAAAATAAAGTATTATTTTAAAGTGTGTAAGAGAGGCCTGCTGCACAGAGCTAACACCACCTGTGTGACCTCACTTTCCCATTTCTCTGTGGCAGAGCCCTCCAGCCACACTGCCCATGTGGAACACACACTCTCTCTGCCATTCAGGTCCTGTGTTCAGGAATACTCCTACCATGATCTCCAGCTTCAGACTCAGCTTGAAGGTCTCCTCAGAGAAGCCTCTCCTGGCCGCCTTGTGTAAATGAGTGTGTCCTCACCATCCCTGCTGCATTAGTTATCTACTGCCACACAACCCTTAGTGGCTCAACGGAGACACCTGTATTGCCACACATCGTTTCTGTGGACCGGGAACCCAGAGCCGTGTGGCTGGGTGGTTCAGGCTCCAGGCCTCCTGTGGCTGAAGAATCTGCTTCCAATGTGAGTGCTACAAAGGCAGAGAGCCACAGCCCTCATCCTGTGGGCCTCTCCATAGGGCTTCATGATGTTGTCCACCACTCAGCAGCTGGATTCCTCCAGAGCAAGAGATCCAGGAGAGCAGGGCAGAGAAATGGCATATGTGTGAGTGTGTGTGGTACTGAGGACTAAAACAGGGGCACTGTTTCACTGATCAACAGCCACAGCCATTTTTATCTTTCATTTTGAGACAGGGTCTTTCTTAATTGCCCAGACTGGGCTTGAATTTTTGATCCTCCTGCCTCAGTCTCTTGACTAGCTGAGATTAAAGGCATGTGCTATCACACTCGGTTTCAGTATCCTTTATGACGTAGCCTCAGAAGCCACTCACCAAATGCAATTATGCAATAATTGCATTTATGCAATTATTTATGTAATTACACATTTATACAATAAATTCATGATTCAGGCCAGCCCTATGTAGCTTGGGATGGGCCTATCCAAGGGCATGAAAACTAGGACCATTCTGATAATCATTCTGGGATATCCTGGAGGCTGATCTTGCATCTTCTACCACATATAAGTAAACATGAACTGGAAATGTTCAGCAAACAGTCACCAATTAATTTCTTGCTTGTTTCGTTTTCTCTCCCCTATTCATTCTCTCTCTGTCCTCTACCCTCAGCCCAATCAATGCCAAACACATTGTTGGTGCTCAACTTTTTTTTTTTTTTTTTTTTTTGTAGTACTGGGGATTGAACTCGGGAATACTCTACCACTAAGCTATACCCCCAGCCCTATTTTTTATGCTTTATTTTGAAACAGAATCTCACTAAGTTACAGAGGGCATCACTAAGTTGCTGAGGCTGGCCTTGAACCTGCAATCCTTTCTCAGCTTCTCAAGTAGTAGTATTACAATCATGTGCCATGTGCCACCATGCTTGGCTCCTATTTTACTTTTTATTTTGAAACAGGATCTTGCTAAATTGCTGAGATTGGCCTCAAACCTGTGATCCTCCTGTCTCAGCCTTCCGAGTACTAGGATTATAGGAGTGCAGCACCCACCTGGCTTGACAAATATTCATGATGAATAGAAAAACCCTTATTCTCTAAGTTATCCAGGTGCTTAAAACAGGAGGTAGGAATAGATATAACATGAGCAATGCAGGTTACTGTTACCTGCATCCAAGAAACTTTAGCTGAATAATTCGATGAGATTTAAGGGCAATAGATTTCTTCTTTGTTTACTGAAACACTTTGATTTTTTAGTCAAAAATTATAATGTACTATTTTTGTTTTCTCATAATTTCTTTGAGTCTTTCCCTCCTTTCAATATTAAAGTGACACTAGTCATAAAAGAGTCATCTTTTTTATCTTTCACTGTAGGATAATTGTATATGTCTTTTAATATATTCATGAAAAGAAGTTTTAATGCAGAAATCACCAAAACAAAAATCTATGACAACCATAGAATATAATCAGTAGGCAGGAGTAATTTGAAGTCAAACTATAATGGTTACATGTTTACTTGTAGGTTTTTTTTCCACCGGGTGGTAAAGTAAGGGAAGTTATGCATGTGTACCAAGTGTTGCCCACAAATCAGCAGCATCCACATCACCTGAGGACTTCTGTGAAATACAAGCAAACCAAACCACGTTTAACAAGCTTTCTGAGCCAGGCATGGTGGTGCTCACCTGTAAATACAGTCTTGGGAGGTTGAGACAGGAAGATCACGGGTTCAAGGCCAGTTTCAACTACTTAGCAAGACCCTGTTTCAAAATAAAAAATAAAAAGGGATGAGGGAGTAACTCAGAGGTAGAATGCTCATGAGTTCAATATCCAGTACCAACTCACCCCCACCCAAAAAAAAACCAAAAAAACAAAAACCCAAGCTTTCTGATGATTCATATGCATGGTAAAGTTAGCACTTTACCAGGGGCTTTGCATTTAAGATAGCCTTTTGAAAAGGGAGCATTTGAGGACTTCCAGGAAGATGGCGACTGAGAAAAGAGGGCTTAAGAGCCCCGCTAACAACCAATCTCCATTACCACAAAATCAGCGCCTTTCATAGCCAGAAAACACCATCACCAGAGAAACAAAAAAATCACCAGGCTCCAGAGAGAAAGCGGACTGAGAACAGAGCTCAGAGCCACAGAAGAGATAACTGGCCTCACACCCGAGGACACAGCAGCAGCGCCATTCTGCCGGCGGTAGCGGCAAATTCACCGGACGGCTACAGCAAGCCGAGGTGAGCCGCTGTGGAACAGCCAGGCGGGATTTCTCGCCACAGGTAAAATCTAAAGCTCCCAGTGGCTGAGCTCTTCACACGCCGCAGGGATTCAGAGTGGAAATCAAAACCAAGAAGAAATACGCCAGCCTCATGGCCGAGGGCGTGGCAGCGGCGCCATATTGCCACCGGCGGCAGCAGCAGAGAATTCACCGAGTCCAGTACAGCTACATCTGCGTACTCAAGAACAGTGAGTCAAATTGCGGGCCACAGAGGAGAAATCCCAGTACCGTACTCCCTGGGACTTGACCCAGTGGGGGAGTGGCGGTGGCAGAGATATCACACCATAGGAGAATGTGCAACCTGGCACCCCCCACAGTCTAAAGCAGCCTCTATCGACTCTCTGGGTCGGAGACTCTGTGATAAAACCCAGTAAAGGAGTAGTGGGGTCTGAGATACTACTGACTCGAGATCCAGAACACCTTAAGTGAAGTCATAGTGACCCAAGGAAAGAACCCAGAGAAGGCACAAACTTCCAAAATCATGGGAAAGAGGAATAATACTGGAGCAATGAATGCCCACAACCCCACAACATCAGAACCTGATAAAACAGAAAATCAGAGATTTCTAGAAGATCAAATCAGGAAAACAACTGTAGAAATAATAGAGGTGCTTCGAAAAGAACTCAGAGAGAGCCAAAAAGAGATAAAGGATGCAATTAATGAAGTAAAGGCCTCAATTCAAAGCACAAACAACCGATTAAACCACATGGAGAACAGAATCTCGCTCTTAGAAGATGATCATTCCAAAAATGAACGCATAGTTTCTAATCTAGGAAAAAATATCCGACAGCAGTAATCTGATATTGAAGAAATATGGGCCCATTTTAAGAGAGCTAACCTAAGAATAATTGGAATAGAGGAGGGAAAAGAAAGTGAAACCAAAGGGATCAACAATCTCTTCAAGGAAGTAATAGCAGAAAATTTTCCAAACATAGAGCAAGAGGTCGATACACAGGTCCAGGAAACGTATAGAACTCCCTTTAGACAGGATCGGAGAAGAGGATCCCCACGCCACATAATTGTCAAAATGACCAATGTGGAAGCCAAGCAGAGAATCTTAAAGGCAACAAAAACAAAGGGCCAAGTGACATTCAGAGGCAAGCCAATTAGAATCACTCCAGACTTCCCAAACCAAGTCATGAGAGCCAGAAGGGCTTGGAGTAACATATTCCAAACTCTGAAAGAAAACAACTTCCAGCCAAAAATTTCCTACCCAGCAAAACTATCTATCAAATTAGATGGAGAAATAAGAAGCTTCCATGACAAACAGAAACTGAAGGAATTTTTGTCTTCAAAACCAGCACTAGAGAAAATACTCAAAGAGATTAACTACAAAGAAGAAATAGGTAACACACACCAGAACCAGAGAAACAAGAGTTTCCATCCAACAGTCAACTAAGATTGGTTATCTGTGGAGATTCATTACTTATGTTAGTCTTTTACCTATCTCTAAATGGTATTGTTTGCCTTTATTGTTGTTAATTTTTAGGATTTCTAGTTGGAATATTTATATACCTTCAGATATAGCATTTGGAAATATTTTATCCCATTCTATTAGTAACTGTTAACTCTGTTTACATTGTCTTTGGATATATAATATTTTTTTATTTTTTAGGGAGTTTGTATACTCTTCTGTTGCCTGTGCCATTGAAATCATATCCAAGAAAGCACTGCCCATTTCAATGTTGTGAGGTTTTATGACCCAGATTTTCTTCTAAAAGTTTATAGTCTTAAGATATATATTTAGGTCTTTTATCTATTTTGAGTTAATATTTGTATATGGGAATAGGTAAGGGTCCAACTTTATTCTTTTCCATGTAAGTATTATTTTTCAACAATATTTAGTTAAAAGATTATTATTTCCACCACCAAATGTTCGTGGAAACCTTGTCAAAAATAATTTGACAATATAGGGAAGAATTTAACTCTAGGCTTTTATTTAACTCCAGTGGTTTATATATCTGCCTTTAGAATAGTACTACACTGTTTCAATTATTGTAGCTTTATATGGTTTGAAATCAGAAAATATATATCTTCTAGCTTTGTTCTTTTTCAAGATCATTTTGGGTATATAGAATCCATATTCCATATTAGGATAGAGTTTTTTTCTGAAAAATAAATATATAAATATATGATAGTTTCACCTAAAAAAAATAGAAAACAAAATATTCTCTGGTAAGAAAGAAAGTAAAAAGAAATATTGAAATGTTATCTTTAAGTCATCAAAAGCTTGTATCAGACAAATGAAACTGTTATGTGAGATTATCATTTTTAATTTTGGATAAATTGCTATAATACTAGATGTCAACCACTAAGCCAAGCATGGGAGGGAGGGATGGGGAGAGAATGGGGTGGGGATTGGGTGGGGGCTGACTGGGCGATGTGTGCATGTATGTCTACAAAAGTTTGTATCCCACTATGATGTATGGATACAGTGCACCAATAAATAAATAAATAAATAAATAAATAAATAAATAAATAAATAAAAAGAAAAGGGAGCATTTGTTTTTCCAGAGGCAAGTTCAGGAATAAAAGGCAGCATCTTAAAACCGAAGTGTTTCTGAGTCGAAGTTTCCATGTATTTACAAGTGTTGACTACATAACATCACCCTTCCTGGGAGTTTCCTGATGTGGCCTGCGTGTTGCAGTTCTTCTCAGATCCAGAAGGCTGAGCTACGAGCTAGGTTTTACCTACACCCTCAGTTTAGTAGGCGTAAAGAACCAGTTGTCTCAGGTTCCAGAAACCAAGATGAGAAAATCTAAATGATATGACCCAGAGAATAAAGCTTTTCCCTATTTTTTAATTATTTCCCTACTCATTTTATTTTACAAAGAAACTTTGGTTTTCAAATTTGACTATGGGAAAGATACATTTTAGTTTCATTTCTAGACTTCAAATTATACTCAAGAATCTGTATTTTCAAATCTCAATGGAAATGAAAATTGTTATTGATCTTGTTTCTGTTTTCATTCCTTTATATTTAGCAGTTTCAGTTGTTGTTAGGTTATTTCCCTAAAACATAACAAAATGATTACTGAACCATGAGTGCATGATGAAATATCACTTCATATCTGCTTTTTCTTTTAAATAAAATTTTAATTTTAAGATGGGCATGGTGGCACATGCCTGTAATCCCAGTTCTTGGAAGGCTGAGATAGAAGGATCACAGGTTCTAGGCCAGCCTTAGCAATTTGTTGAGACCCTCAGCAACTTATCAAAACCCTATTTCAAAATAAAAATAGGAGTTGGAGGGGTATATCTTGGAGGTAGAATACCTCTGGACTCAATCTCCAACATTTAAAAAAAAAAAAAGGAAAAATTTAGTTTTAGGAAAATCGGAGCATTTGAATCTTCTAAAGTTATTTATATAATTATTGTGTCAACTAAGAAAGTATAGGACATTATATTTAAAACATTTGATAAAGTATCATTAGTGTTCTATGGACACTACTAGAGAAAGTGAAATGATTGGAACTCAAGTCAACTCTGTCTTCACATTTTCAAAATCTGTCCAAATTATATTTAAGAGCACAATGTGACCTTTATACTAATTTACCCACCACTGTTTTCATGCAACAGTATTTATGCTGATTACTGGGCCATGCTTTGGAATTGCAAAGTGGACATAAGATGGTAGGGTGCTGCCTTTTTCTGAAGCAATAGTTTGGTTATGGACTCTGCTAGTAAGTAAACTAGTAAATGGCTCCTGAAATTTAAGATGTATGCCGTATACTTTCCTAATTCTAAACATATGTTTTCTCGGAAATATAAACATTTGGAATAGTAGAGGACTTGTAGGTTCTCAGGCTGCTCCACTGATTAGTTCTCTCTGTTCCTCCTCTTAGGGGGGCCTTTATGTTGGCTTTGTTGTTGTTGTTGTTGTTGTTGTTGTTGTTGTTGTTGTACTAGGGATTGAACTCAGAAACATTTAACTTTCAAGCTACACCTCCAACCCTATTTTC
This sequence comes from Muscardinus avellanarius, assembly GCF_963383645.1. Lineage (NCBI taxonomy): Eukaryota > Metazoa > Chordata > Mammalia > Rodentia > Gliridae > Muscardinus > Muscardinus avellanarius. The sequence continues at coordinate 114,617,289 of NC_137786.1, read as the reverse complement.
TTATTCTTTTACTTGAAACAGTGTCTCACTAAGTTTCAGAGGGCCTCATAAGTATCTGAGGCTGGTGGCAAACCTGCAATCCCTCCTGTCTCAGCCTCCCAAATTCTGGGATTACAAGTGCGCGCCACCACACTCAGCTCTGGTTTTCTTTTTTTCTTCTTTTTTCTCTTTCATGGATTATTGCATTTCTTAAACTACTTGTCTTGCATGCAATTTTATCTGTTTGAAAATCTGTTTCCTGACATGACTCTAAATTTGTGTTTCTTTTATTTTCAAAATATTTCTCACTTAGGATTCACTGATGTCTGAAATGCGGTTGGTTTCGTTTTTAAATCACTAATATGTTTGTGTATGCATCTTTGGTCATTCTATTTGCCACAGAGGAATTGGTTTCTTAGCTGTCTGTGATGATGAGCATGGTATTCTAATGGCTCTGCTACCATTCTGTGCTTTTTATAGAAGAAGCACAGGATGAAACTGTGCTGAGAAATCACTCCGGGGCCTCAGATGGCCACTGGGAGCCAGCTTTGTCCAGGAGTAGGCAGGGCATCGGGCACTTCCAGCCTGTCTTCTCCATGGTGAGGCCTCATAAGAGGAAGGAACCTGGTGATATTTGTGTGATAATATCCTACAGTAGTTTAGAAAGGAAACTTGGCAAACAATGTTCAACATACTTGAAGACTGATGGACATTAGTACCTTGTAAAAACTTAGCTCTGTGCTTAATATTGAATTTGATCTCAGATTTATTAATATAATATTTAATTAAGCTGTACATAGAAGCATACATCTAGTTTCCTCCAAGTTGAATTTTGATTTGAAAAAACAAATCAGATCTGATTATTTCCCTTTTATCTTTCTTTACTCTAACAGAAAGATGCTCAACCCATGACACTTGTTTCCAAACATGGCCAGCATCCCATCGGTGGAAGGCACACCTGCTCTCACATGAGAGGAACGGAATTCTCATTTTTGTCCCTCTCAGTCCTGTTCAGATCAGGAGAAAAGCCTAATTTGAGTGTAAGAAGGTCTCTAATATTAACCTAATCCTCAGAATTAATTAATTAATTAATTTATTTATTTATTTATTTATTTATTTATTTATTGTGGTGCTGGAGACTGAACCCAGGACTTCTGAGCTACACCCCCAGCCCAATGTTTTATTCTTGATTTTGAAACAAGGTCTCACTAAGTTGCAGAGGGCCTCACTAAGTAGCTGAAGCTGGCCTGCAACTGGGATCCTTCTGTCTCAGTCTCCCAAGTACTGGGATTATAAGCCCCACTCCTCAGAACCTATTTTAAGGAAAAGGCAGACCCATGATAAAAGCTTTTCTGGGCAACAGTATTTAGTTAAAATTTAATTCATTTTTAGAGTTGTTTCCAGCTAATGGCAACTTACAATTCATTCCAATTGTTAATAGCATTATAAAATTTTATTTTAAATAAATATTTTGAAGTATAAATTTATCCATTTACATCAGACACATTGGCACATGCGTGTAATCCCAGTACTTGGGAGGCTTAGACAGGAAAATGACAGGTTTGAGGCCAGCCTCAGCAACTTAGCAAGACCCTGTTTCAAGATTTAAAAAAAAAAAATACAAAGGACTGGAAATGTAGCTCAGAGATAGATGCCCTTGGGTTCAATCCCCAGTATCAAAACAAGAAGAAAGAAAGAAAGAAAGAAAGAAAGAAAGAAAGAAAGAAAGAAAGAAAGAGAAATAAGTCATCTGACAGCCACCTCCTTATAATTGATTTACTTTCTTTTTCCCTTCCTATATGATTCATAAAGCATTGCGGTCTCCATGTATTTTTTGATATGTAAACTATGTGAAGTCTTAGGTCTTACAGACTGTAAGTATGAAGGGTATGCTCACATTTTTCCTTTGGTATTCATAGAATGGCTCTGGAATCTCGGCCATCTGGGCATTGTGAGGTAGCCAGCTGAACAGTACACCTTCCCCTGTTTGCATCTTCATGCCCACCACATTGGCACTGTTGAAGACAGGTGGATCACATTTACAATTTACATAACCATATGCTATGATCCCAGTTTTTAATCCTATTTATGGAATGAAGGTTGCATGGAAAACATTTTGCTCCAGAGGTGTAAGTGTGCGTAGGAAGATCCGTGTTGTCCATCATGACAGCTCCTTCCTGTCATCCCCACATGGACTCACCTCCTTGTTTCTGGCCATAAACGTTCATTTTTTTTTATATTATTGCCAGTATACCTATATGCATTTGAGTTCTGGCACCTTTGATTAAACAGACATGTGCTGTAGAGTGTCCTGTATTTAAATAAAACCATCAATGTCCATTTTAATATAATTCAATAAACTCACTTTACCAGCAAACTCAAAAATCGTAAGCCAAGCTTCACGTGAACCCAAGGGCCTATTCATTCTACCTATAGCAAATTCCCTAAAGGTAGATGTTTGAGTATAGTATTTTTTTTTTTTTTGGTGATACTGGGGTTCCTGGAAACCCTTCTACCTCCAGGCTACACTCCCAGACCTATTTTTTATATTTTTATTTGGAAACAGGGTCTCTTACGCCAGCGCGGCTGGCTTCAAACCTGCGCGATCCTCCTGTCTCCGCCTCCCAAGTGCGGGGATTACAAACCTGTGCCACCACGCCCGGTGTATAGTATTTTTTAAAGACCAGGTTAGATAAGAGAAAATTTAATTCATATGACTAAGCTGTCAGGCAGTCAATTCATCATTACCTTGAATTGTGGATTTAATCAAGTTTCTTCACTTACTATGAACATTTGTTTCAAAACCTAGAATCCTGCTTTAAGGAAAGCACCCACCTTTTATTTCCTTTGGTTAGTCTTCAGTTATATGAAATATGATGAAGACAGCCAGTGAAGTGAAATCTAATTTGGGTGGTTGAATACTAAGGAGGAATCAGGGGCCACAGAGTGTTGCTTTCATTAAAATAGCTTTGTCCAAGAAGACATTTTTTCACCATGCTTTTGCATCTGTTCCAGTGTTATTTCCATTTTGTTTGGCTTAAACTAAAAAGGAATGCTATTAAACTAAAAGCTTGGTTTTAGAAATGCATCTATACGATCAGTGAGTGCATTGGGCCAAATGCTGTGCTATCTGTCGGGTTTTGCTCCACTGCCAGGAAGCAAGGGAGAGGCATTACCCTCTTAGGTTCAAAGCCAGCCGATGAGAGCTGGACATCAGGTGTAATAGAATTCTGCATTATGCTTATGTGACCCTGGCTTTTATATCCTTGTAGTCACTCATTCACTTATCTTTCAGATATAAATTAAAAGAGGACAATGAAGATTAGATGTGCCAGGACTCATATGGGCTACGTGAAATGGAGTCTCTCTCCTTCTTAGAACTTATTGGATCATGACAGAAATATAGATGGCCTGTGGGAGAATATGCAACTCTTCTGAGAATTCATTTTTGTCAAGATGTAGGTAGTTGGCTTTGCTAGCAGATGAAACTAACAAACTTATTTTTACCCTTTTTCTTGTTATTTGCTATTGGGATTTACATTTAGCAATGCAAAAGGGTTTCAGCAACATCCTTGTGTATATACTTTTTTAGTTGTGCATAGGACTGTTATATAAATTCTTCTACTTCATACAACCAACATCTCTTGATGATCTCTTTTTTTTCTTTGTTTGTTTTTCTTTATTCTTCTTGTAGTGTCCTGGGCATGTTATAAGAAGAAATTATTCAATCATCTCACCCTTATGCTATGATTATTTTTAAAAAGTAAACAAAGCCAGGCATGGTGGTGCAGGCCTATAATCTCAGTATTTGGGAGACTGAGATAGTAGGATTGCAGCTTTGAGTACAGCCTCCGCAATTTAGCAAGGCCCTCAGCAATTTAGCAAGAACTTGTTTCAAAAAATAAAAAGGAGCCGGGTGTGGTGGCACAAAAATTTGTAATCCCAATACTTGGATGGCTGAGACAAGAGGATCGCAGGTTCACGGCCTCAACTACTTAGTGAGGCCCTCCACAACTTAGTGAGACCCTGTTTCAAAACACAGAATAAATAATATGGCTGGGTTATAGCTCAGAGGTAGGATGCCCCTGGATTCAATCCCTAGTACCACAAAAAAAGAAAGAAAAGAAAAAGAAAATTAAAAAAAAAAAAGGGCTAGAGGTGTAGTTCAGAGGTAGAATGCCCCTGGGTCAATTCCAGGCATTTAAAACAACAACAAAAGTGAATAACGAAAAGTGTTTAACCCTTCTGGATGTCATTGAGATTGCTTATATAACAGAATTGATACCTAGTACCACAACAAAGAAAAAAAGAAACAAACATTGAATTTCTAAGTTGGCTATATGCAGCAGAACTTAAAATTAAGTTAATTTGTTTAAAACTTCATTATCAGCTGGTCATGGTGGCGCACTCTTGTAATCCCAGCGCTTGGGAGGCTGAAACAGGAGGATCATATAGGTTCAAAGCCAGCCTCAGCTACTTAGTGAGGCTCTCAGCAACTTAGTGAGACCCTGTTTCCAAATAAAATATAAAATAGTTCTGAAAGTATAGCCGGAGGTAGAAAGTCTCTGGGTTCCGCCCCCAGTACCACCCAAAATAAATAAATAAATAAATAAATAAATAAATAAATAAATAAATAAATCTTTCCATATCTTCTATTTTTATTCTATTAAAAGCAACAGTTTACCAGATGTGGTAGCCCATGCCTGTAATCCCAGTACTTGGGAACTGAGACAGGAGGATTACAGGTTCAAGAACAGTCTTCGCAATTTAGCAAAACCCTCAGCAACTTAGTGAGGCCCCATTTCAAAATAAAAGCTGGGGCTATAGCTCAGAGACAAAATGCCCCTGGGTTTTATCCCAGTACCATACACACACACACACACACACACACACACACACACACTTAACAGTTTCATGTGGTTTAACTTAATTTCCATTATTTATTGAGCACCCACTAGACACATGATTGTATTCAGTTCATGAACAATATTTAAACCCTTATAATGAAAGAAGCAATGCCTTTGGATATGAATATCAAAATAGCACTGGCATGAATATCATTAGAAAGTCAGGAATTTCCAAGCAGGTATAAGGGGACTTGAACAATAGAGGTAAATTTGGGAGTCATATTTAATATCTTCTAATTTTCACCTTCAAAGCACCTCTACTAATATTAAGGATCACCAACTTTATTTGCATAGAATGTGAATATGGAACAGAATTTAAAATGTATTTATTATGAAATGATTTTATATTTATTGATGAAGAACAGTTTTAGAGAATTTTATGGGGCTTCCAGTTCCCTGCAAATCCTGTTACAACTGGAACAGGCAGATCAGTGCTGGAGCATCAGCAGCCCTTAATATGCTCAGCCTTCTTGGGCAGTTTGACCCTTATATTTTTAGATATAAAAAGGAGGCCTCAACTGGAGATGGTGGCATACACCTGTAGTCCCAGTACTTGGAAGGCTAGGATAGGAGATCACAGGTTCAAGGACAGCCTCAACAACTTTATAAATCTATTTTTCTTTTGGTACTGGAGATTGAACCCAGAGGTATTCTACCTCTAAGCTACACTCCTAGTCCTATTTTATTTCCTATTATTTTATTTTTTTATTTTTTGGTGGTACTGGGGTTCCTGGAAACTCTTCTACCTCCGGGCTACACTCCCAGACCTATTTTATATTTTTATTTGGAAACAGGGTCTCTTAAACCAGCGAGGCTGGCTTTGAACCTGAGCGATCCTCCTGTCTCTGCCTCCCAGAGAACTGGGGATAGAACCCAGAGGCATTCTACCTCCAAGCTACATCCCCAGCCCTATTTTTTATTCTTTATTTTGAAACAGGGTCTCACTGAGTTGCAAAGGACCTGACTGAGGTTGTCCTCAAACCACAATCCTCCTGTCTCAGCCTCCCAATGCTGGGATTACAAGTGTGTGCCACCCTACCTGGCTTTATTTTTTATTTTGAGAAAAGGTCTCATTAGGCTGTTGAGAATCTCACTACTTGCTGATGCTGTCCTTGAATTTGTGATCTGGGATTAGAAGAGTGTGCCACAACACCTGGCTAATATCCTTGTTTTAGAGGTTGTACATAAATTTCATGCATAAATTTCCAGGTATATGTGTGAGAAATTCCCTAACCATGTAATAAAACAAGGTAAGAACAACTGCTATCACCATTTTAAGACCATTCCAAGCTGGACACAGTGGCATATATCTGTAATCCCAGTACTTGGGAAACTGAAACAGGAGAATCATAGGTTCGAGACCAGCTTCAGCAACTTAGCCAAAGCCTGCTTCAAAATAAAAAATAAAAAGGTCAGGGGTGTAGGTCAAAGGAAGTGTCCTCTGGGTTTAATCCTTAGCACCACAAAACAATCAAACAGAAAACCATCTCATCATTATCGTAGTCATGCAGACTATCTCACCCCTCCCTGGCCTAGGAGAATTCCTTGCTCTTCTGGTCAATTTTATTTTTCATTATTCCCTTCATCACCATGTTCTAGCTAGCCATATTGGCCTTATTAGTAACGCAGTGTCAGTATTCCTCCCCAGCAGGGCCTTTGTTGATGCTATGACTGGAACATTTCTTTCTCTTATTGTTCACCTTGTTAACTTCTTTCTGCACATCTTTTAGATCTTAGCACACACATCTCTCTCTCTCTCTCTTTTTTTTTTTTTTTTTTTGTGGTAGTGGAGGTAGAACCCAGGGGCTTTTCTACCTCCGGGTTATACTCCCAGACCTATTTTATACTTTATTTGAAAGCAGGGTCTCACTAAATTTCTGCGAGCCTCACTAAGTAGCTGAGTCTGGCTTTGAACCTGTGCCATCCTCCTGTCTCAGCCTCCCAAGCGCTAGTATTACAAGCCTGCGATACCTGGCTACATCTCTTCTTTAAAACAATATTTCTTGACTTCCCTGCCCACTCAGTTCTAGATCAAACTATCTCTTATGTGCTTTTTTATTTCTGTATTGTTCTTTCATAAGATACAAGGCAATTGTAATTTTGTTATACTTTATGATTAAGCATTGTTTTACAATAATATGTAATAAAACACAAAATCTCAGTGACATTCAACAATCAGTATTTATTGCTCATGTATCTGTCATTGGTTGCAGGTTGCCAAGGCAACTGCTGTTCTTGGCTAGAAGGGCTGGACTCTCTGATGTATATGGGATAAACTGGCTGGTTGCTGATCTAGGCAGGCCTTGGCTGGAGTGATGGGGTGATTGCATTGCATGTCTGTTACCCTCCAGAAGACTAGCCCAAGCACACACTCATGTTAGTGACAGAAGTACAAGAGGAAACATGAAACAGCCCTGGACAAGGCTACAAGATAGTGCACGCTTATAATCCCAACACATGGGAGGCTGACACAGGAGGACTGAAGTTTAGTGAGGCCCTTTGCAACTCAGTGACACCCTGTTTCAAAAAAATAAAGAACAAAGCCAAGCGTGGTGGCACACGCTTGTAATCCCCGCGCTTGGGAGGCAGAAACAGGAGGATCGGGAGGCAGAGAAAGGAGGATCACGCAGGTTCGAAGCCAGCTGTTCTGGTTTAAGAGACCCTGTTTCCAAATAAAACATAAAATAGGTCTGGGAGTGTAGCCCGGAGGCAGAAGGGTTTCATACCCAGTACCACCAACATAATAATAATAATAATAATAATAATAATAATAATAATAATAAATAATAATAAATAAGGCTGGGGGTGTAGCTCAGAGGTAGAATGCCTCTAGGTTCTATCCCCAGTACTGCAAAAAAGAAAGAAAAATAATTTATTTCTCCTTCTTCTTCTTCTTCTTCTTCTTCTTCTTCTTCTTCTTCTTCTTCTTCTTCTTCTTCTTCTTCTCTCTTCTTCTTCTTCTTCTTCTTCTTCTTCTTCTTCTTCTTCTTCTTCTTCACCTTCTCCTTCTCCTTCTCCTTCTCCTCCTTTTTATCCTCTTCCTCCTCCTCCTCTTCCTCCTCCTCCTCCTCCTCCTCCTCCTCCTCCTCCTCCTCCTCCTCCTCCACCACTGCCGCCGCCGCCGCCGCCGCCACCGCCACCACCGGCTTCTTCTTCATATTGGGGATTAAACCTAGGAATGTTCTGCTTTCAAGAGACAACTCAAGTCATTCTTTAAATTTTTGAAATGGGGCCTTACTAAGTTGCTGAGGTTGGTCTCAAGCCTGCAATCCTCCTGTCTCAGTCTCCCAAGTATTGGTGTATTACCATGCCCAGATTAAAAATAATTTCAAATGAAAAGTTTGAACAATGGTCTGTGCAAGTTTTCTCATGTGTGGCAGACTTTATCTTTGTCTGCTTGTGCTGCTATCACAGAACATCATGGACAGGTAAGTTACAAAGAACAGAGATTTATTTCTCACAACTCTGGAGACCAGGCAATACAAGATCAAGGTGGCGGCAGGATTGGTGTCCAGTTCAGGCCATCCTTGACTTCTAGGTGCTGCTTCATTGCTGTATCCACTGAAGAGGAAGATGCTGTGTCTTCTCGCCGCTAAGAACAGAAGAGCAAGAGTGTTCCTTGATCCTCAGGCCCGATCGAAGTACCGATCCTGTTTCTGAGAGCAGAATCCATTAGGTTTCTACATGAATATTCCCAAATCAAGCTACAGCTTTTGTGCATCCTTATCAAAATCCAAGCTAGCTTCTTTGATATTGACAAGCTAATCCTAAAATTCATAATAAAATGCAAGGTACTTAGAGGACCCAAAGCAACCTCAAAGAATAATAAAGTCTAAAGTTGGAGAGCTCACAGCTTCTCACCTCAAAACTTAGCACAAAACAGGAATAAATCAAGACTACCTACTGCCAGGTGTGGTGGCATACCCTCGTAATCCCAGCATTTGGGAGCCTAAGATAGGAGGATCGTGGTTTGCAGCCAGCCTCAGCTACTTAGGCCCTCCGGAACATAGTGAGACCCTATTTCAAAATAAAGAATAAAAACATAGGGTAGAGGGTGTAGCTCAGAGGTCGAATGCCCCTGGGTTCCATCCCCAGACCTGCCAAAAAAAAAAAAAAAAGACTATCAAGTACTGACTTAAGAGTGATGACACAGAGGTATGTCCAATAGATTTGAGAATCCAGAAATAAACCCTTACATTTTTAGTCAATTGGTTCCCAAAAGGGCACCAAGACAATTCAATAAGGAAAAAGTATAATCTTTTCATTAAGTAGTGCTGGAACAATGGAAATCTACAAGTGAAGTTGGGGCTCTTTTCTGATGCTATATTTATTTATTTATTTATTTATTCATTCATTTATTTATTTGGTGGTACTGGGGTTCCTGGAAGCCCTTCTACCTCCGGGCTACACTCCCAGACCTATTTTATAGGTTTTATTTGGAAACAGGGTCTCCTAAGCCAGCGCAGCTGGCTTTGAACCTGCGCGATCCTCCTGTCTCCGCCTCCCAGGCGTGGGGATTACAAGTGTGCGCCACCACGCCCGGCTTTCTGATGCTGTATTAAAAAATTGATTCAGCATGAATAATTGACCTTAATGTATGAGCTAAAACTATACAATTATTGGAATAAAAATGCAACTAAACCCACATACCACTACCTGAAGGAAGAGTTTATTAAATATGACAGCAAGCTGGGTATGGTGGCTCATGCCTATGATCCCAGTAGTTGGGGGACTGAGACAGAAGAATGGCAGGTTAGAGGAGAGCCTCGGCAACTTAGTAAGACTCTCAGCAACCTAGCGAGATCATGTTTCAAAACAAAAAGTAAAAAGGGCTAGAAGTGTAGCTCAAATATAGAATGGCCCTGGGTTCAATCTCCAGTATCAATATACACATGTATGTACACACACACACACACACACACACACACACACACACACACGGCAACAAAAACATAAGTGGCAAAAGAAAAATAGGTAAATTAGACTTTATCAAAATGTAAACCCTTGCCGGGTGTGGTGCGCACGCTTGTAATCCCCGCGCTTGGGAGGCGGAGACAGGAGGATCGCGCAGGTTCGAAGCCAGCCGCACGCGCTGGCTTAGGAGACCCTGTTTCCAAAAATGAAAATGTAAAAATAGGTCTGGGATTGTAGCCCTGAGGTAGAAGGGCTTCCAGGAACCCCAGTACCACAAAAAAAAAAAAAAAAAGTAAACCCTTTATGCTTCAAAAGTCTCTATCAAGCTGGATTTGGTGGCACACACTTATTATCCCAGTACTTGGAAGGCTGAGACAGGAAGATCACAGGTTCAAGACCAGTCTCAGCCACTTAGTGAGACTGTTAGCAACTTAACAAGACCCTATTCATAAAAAACTAGGCTGGGCGTAATGGCACACACTTGTAATCCCAGCATTTGGGAGGCTGAGACAGGAGGATCATGGTTCGAGGCCAGCCTCAGCTACTTGGAGGCCCTTTGCAACTCAGTGAGACCCCATTTCAAAATAAAGAACAAAAAATAAGGCTGAGAGTGTAGCTCAGAGGTAGAATGCCCATAGGTTCCATCCCCAGTATTGCAAATACATAAAAAATAATAATAAACTAAAACAGGGTCTGGGGTATAGCTTGGAGGCATAATGTCTCTGTGTTCAATTACCAGTACCAAAAATCAAAACAAAACAAAACAGCCCAAAAGCCTTTATTAGAAGGAAAAAAGACAAACCTACATGTAGTGGGAGATAATATGTGCAAATTTATATCTAATAAGGGCCTACTCTACAGAATATGTAAAGAACCCTTAAAATTCAATGCTGAAAAGACAACCCAATTTAAAACTGTGTTGGGCTGGAAGTATAGCTCAATGCTTGTTTAACATACACTAGGCCCTGGGTTTGATCCCCAGCAACACACACACACACACACACACACACACACACACACACACACACACATCAATAAACACATGAAATAAGTATTCAAACCTAACAGTCTTTAGAATAGTGAAAATTAAAACCACATGGCTATCAAAGGCCGGGTGTGGTGGCGCACGCTTGTAATCTCAGCATTCGGGAGGCAGAGATTGTAAGAAGGCGGTTCATGGACAGCCTCTGCTACCTAGTAAGGCCCTTCGCAACTCATTGAGACCCTGTTTCAAAATAAAAACTAAAGCCATCGTGGAGGCGCACGCTTGTAAGCTTTGCGCTTGGGAGGCAGAGACAGGAGGATCGCGCAGGTTCAAAGCCATCTTCTCTGGCTTAAGAGACCCTGTTTCCAAATAAAATATAAAATAGGTTTGAAAGTGTAGCCTGGGGGTACCACCAAATAAAATACCACCCAGTACCACCAAAATAAATAAATAAAATAAAATAAAAATAAAAACTAAAAAATAAGCTGGGGATGTAACTCAGAGTTGTAAAATGCTCCAATAAGGCAATAAGGCAAAAAAAAAAAAAGCAAACAAAGCAAAAAACAAGCAAACAAACACGTGGCTATTATAAAAAAGATAGAAACAGTGTTGGCAAAGATGTGGAGAAACTGAAACAATCTTACACTGCTCACTGGATCTGAAATAGTGCAGCCATTTTGGAAAATCATTTGACGGTTTCTCAATGTGCTCAGCCTAGACTTACTAAGCAAGTCCATCCAAGTATATATATGAAAACATTCAAAATTATGAGTGAATACATACAAAATTATGTTATTTGTAGGAAAATGGATGAACCTGGAGACCATTATGTTAAATGAGATTATTCGCACAACGGTCTCATGAAGTTCATAGCAACATTACTCATAATAGTCAAACAGTGGGAACATCGTCAATATGCATCAAATGATGAATGGATAAACAAAACTTGGTATACCATACATATTTCACATATACAATAGGATATTATTTGGCAACAAAAAAGAAACAAAGCAATAATAAATACCACAACAAAGACAAACCTTTAAAATATGCGAAGTTAAAGAAGCCATATTGTTTTACTCTCTCGTATATTGTTTTAGTCTCTCTCTAAGAAATTTTCAGAATAGGTAAACCCATAGAGGTAAAAAGTAGATTGGTGATTTCTGGGGCTAGGGAAGGAATGAATAATGACTGATAGTGAGTATGAGTTTCTTTTGGGACTGATAAAAATTTTCATATTAGTAGCTGGGTGCAGTGGTGTACACCTGTAATCCTAGTATTTGAGAGGCTGATACAGGAGGATTGCAAATTTGAGGCTAGCCTCAGCAATTTAGCAATACCACTGTTTCAAAGAAATGGGCAACTGAACTAAACAGACACTTCACAAAGAAGAAATTAAATGGCCAATAAATATATGAAAAAAATATTTAACATTATTAGCAATCAGAAAAATGCAAATCAAAACTGTGTTGAGATTCAATTTAATACCAATTAGAATGGCAATCATCAAGAAGTCAAACAATAAATTCTGGTAAGAATGTAGGGAAATAGAGACTATTATGTACTCTTGACAGGACTGCAAATTAGTGCAGCCACTATAGATATCAGTGTGGAGATTCCTCAGAAAACTGGGAATGGATCCATCATATGATTCAGCTATATCATTCCTGGCTATCTTTCTAAAGGGACTGAAATCAGCATATTGTAGTGATATATGCATATTCATATATTTATAGCAGCACAATTCACAATAGCCAAATTATGGAACCAATCTAGGTATCCATCAACAGATGAATGGATTACAAAATTATAAGGTATGATATACACACAATGGAATTCTACTCAGCAATCAAGAAGAACAAAATTATGTCATTTAAAATGGATGGACCTGCCTGGAGAAGATTATATTAAGTGAGATTAGCCAGTCACAGGAAGTGAAGGGCCATATGTTTGTCTCATATGGGAGCTAGGGAGTGATCAGGACACAGGAGGGATTTCAGATAATGGAGAGGAAACACCAGTGGAGCAATGGAGGGGTCTAAGGGAGAGTGGTAAGGGGGAGGAGGGAGGATTAATGAAGGAAACACTTTCACTGGTGTTATGTACTTAATGTGAGAACATCAAAGCCAGTCCCAAGATCATGTATGGGTAAGGAGAGAGGAGAGGGAGTGGGGAGGGGGCTGGGGAGGCTCGCCAAGTGCTGTGCTCGTGTATGTCTCTACCACTCTGAACTACATTATGTTTGAGACTACAATGCATTAATAAAAATATACATTTAAAGTATATATTTTTTAAAAAGAGGGCTAGAGGTATAGCTGGGAGGTAGAATGCCCCCTGGTTCAATCCGCAGTACAAAAGAAGGAAATAAAAGATATTGGTGATGGCTGCAGAATTCTGAGAATATACTACAACTACTGAATTGTATATGTTGAAGATGATTTTTATGATGTGTGAATCATATCTCAATATTTGTAGTATGTCATGATACAAATGTGCACTTTAGGAGAATAGCTGTGCTGGAATGTACAGGATCGTTTGGAGTCGTAGCAACAAGTGACAGTTACCAAAATGAAAAGGGAAAAGGCCTAAAATGGTGTCCAAAGCAGGAGCAGGCAGAGAGGAAACGCCTAGGTGACTGGAAGAGAAGATGAATGGGGAGCACCGCACGGCTCATTACTAGACTGGAAACTGTGGCTCCACGCGCAGGAGTTTGTAGGGTACAGCTAAAGTTGGGCTTTGGTGGAAAGTGACAATTTCAGTTTGGGGCATGATTTTATGCTGATGGCAAGACTTAACAAAAATGTCTGGTAGTCACATAAAAGACATTAAATGGGAGGTAAAAGCATTAGAGGACAAATAAGGACCGTGGCAGGAAATCCCAATTTAAGAGCATTTGCTTGGAAGGGCAAGTGTGAAGTTTTGTGAAAATTATGAAAAATAATTGAGGATGCCTGGGAGAGGGAACTGAGTCATCGGGATGTGCAAGGGCCCACTCTTGGTCCTGCCTCTCTGCAGACTCAGAGGCTGGGAAGGCAGCCCCCAGCCTTGACCTCAGACCCTTCTTCACCTCTCAGTTTGGTATGATGCCGGCTTAACTGGCTCCTTTGTCATTAAATACAATATATTACACTAATTATTTCTCTTACCCTTTGAAGCAGCTGCTATAACATATTCTAGCCAAAAGAGAGCAACGAATGATGCTGTTTTAGCCCGTAGAGCTCCAGAAATGACAGTAGCAGGCATTTGGAATCCATCTAATGTAAGCATGTTCTTCAGATTTTACTAGCTCTATTTCTATACATCTATTTAATATATTTTTGTTTTCCTTTCCAGGAAAATAAAACATGTGCAGGTACTCCTAGGAGGACATAAAACTTTTTTCCTTGGATTCCCAAATCTTCATTCATCGCTGGTTATTTTTTTCCTTTTCATAGAGAATCTGATATTAAAGAAATTTGGAGAACAAATGAGTAGAGATTTTTGAAAGATATTCTGAATACTGATAATTACAAAAATACCAAGCCTTGGGCTTGGTATCTCATCAGACAGTGAGCATTTTTTTTTTTTTTTGATGCATCACATGAGCCTTGCGTGAGCCAATAAATCTCAAACCAGAATATCCCACGGATAATGTCTGAGATGTAGATGTTAAGTAATTCTAGATTATTAGAAGGCCTAGGCTGAGTGTGAGCAGTCCACGGATGTAATTAATGAACACAGGGGCGGCTGTCTTTGCTTGAGTTATATTTGCACTTGGCGAGAGCAGGGTTTTTGTTTGTCCTATGGGCTAGATTTAGTCTGGAAATCGTTCTCCAGTACTTCTTTTCTTAGAAATTTTAAACATAGACTAACCAGATTATCTACTGAATTCCTACTATTTCACAGCAGCAAGTCATTGAGGCTAAAGTAGTATAGCCAACTTCATAAACAATAAGATGAAGACCCAGGCAGGCACAGTGGCATGTGCCTGGAATCGCCAGATTTGGGAGGCTCAGGCAGGATCACAGGCCAGCCCCAGCAACTTAGCAAGAAGCTGAACAACTTAGTGAGGGCTATTTCAAAATAAAAAATGGAATAGGGCTGAGGGGGTATGGCTTAGAGATAGAATGCCTCAGATACCGTTATTAAAAAAAAAAAAAAAAAGAATGAAGCCCTATCCCTGATGGAATAACTCATGTGACAGTCCAGTAGTGAGGCTCTGGGGCACTAGTCAGTCTACACTCATCCAGCTTGTGTGTCTCCACTGCTTAATGGCATTGCTCCTCTCAAGGTCACCCGTAATCTATGAAACCAAACCATTCTTCATTGTCAACCTTCTCAAACTCTCAACAGCAGCCCACACACACAGCCACTCTCCTTGAAACATTCTCTTCACATCTGTGATGACATAATCCAGTATTTTTGTTCCTTTCTGGATGCTCTTCTTTGATCCTCCTCTACTAGACCTAGAAATCTTGGAACCTCGGTGCCAAGTCTCGGGCCTGCATCTTTGTACTGCTTCTTTTTGCTAGATGACCTCATATGTGCTCATGGTCTACTTCTCTCGTCCCTCACCATACTGGGCACTGAACCCAGGGCTTGATGCATGAAGCCCTCAGATCTCACTAAGTTGCTCAGGCTGGCCTCAAACTTGTGATCCTTCTGCTTCCGCCTCCCAAGTCACTAGGATTACAGGTGTACACCCCCATGTCAGGATCTCAAGGTTTTCAATATCAACTGAAAGTCTTTATGCTGGTGATTTCCAAATCATAACCATTACCTGATAACTCTCTCTTGAGCCCAAGACTCCTACCAAATGCTGTTGATATCCTCTTAGATGACACACCTATTAAATTTGCATCCAAAATAAAACACTTGATTCTGTGAAACCCAGTCCTTCCCCACAGCTGACTGTTCAAGCCCCAAACTGCTAGTCATCCTTGAATTCTCCTTTGTTTCAATACCTGTATCTAATCATCCACCGAGTCCTGGTCAGTTTTATCTAAAAATATATCTCAAATCCACCTATTTCTCACCATCTTTGTTGCTTTTTCTGGATTTCAAGCCTCATGAATCTCCTTACCTGTATGTCTTTTTGTAATATTAGTAGCCACTATGCTTCATACCTAAATTTACTAATGCATTGGAGTTTGAAAAACAGGAATATTCTATCAATTCTGCACTTGTTAGCAGCAAGGAAAAACTTGGCCTTGGTTTACTTTTTAGGTTATCTATTTGTTAAAGGTTTTAATGGAATGTATTTACCCTTTTTTATGCTGAGGTTTGAACTCAGAAGCATTCTATCTCTGAGCAATACCCTCAACCTTGTTTTATTTTTTAATTTTTAAACAGGGTCTAACTAAGTTGCTGAGACTGGCTTTGAAACTTCAATCCTCTTGTCTCAGCCTCCCAAGTACTTGGAATTACAGGCATGTACCACCATGCCCAGCTGTCATTACCTTTTAAAATGTAAAACTGACCCTGAAACTGTGGTGAGAGGCAGAGACAGGAGGATTGCAGGTTCTAGGCTACCCTCAGTAATTTAGGTCCTATTTTGAAACAAAAAAACATAAAGGACTGGGGATATATCTTGAAGATAGAATGCCTCTGGTTTCACTCCCCAGTACCATAAATAAATAATAAAATTAATATAGTTGGATCCTAAGTCTGTCCTGCTGAATATTCTCTTGTTGCATCTCCATGAATACAGAGTAAATCTAGGTCTACATATTCCTGTATAATTAATCTCCTCATCAACATTTTCTATCATCTTTCATCATGCCATCTATATTTTTGTTGAGACTGAAATTAAAATTTGCATTTTACTGAAATGTATTGAAAGCTAAGCCCTTCATTGCCCGGGGACTCTGTGCTTGGTCTCCCTCTGGTCACCCAGGTGTCTAGTCCTTCCCGGCCCCTGCTGAGATGGCATCTCCTTAGGCCTCCTCTGAACACCTCATTCAGGCGGCCTGCTCTCCCCACCGCGGCTCCTGTTTGCTTCCTTTGTGGCACCATCCCAAGCTGGATGATGAACTATCTTCATTGTGCAGTTAGACATCTTTCTCACTAAGCATGCTAGCACTGTGAAAGCAGATGGCTTTTGTCCCATCCATCGTTGAGTCTCAGAGCACATTCAATATCTAGTACACAGTAAATGCTTTTATTTATTTAATTTATTTTGAATGAATACCACTGGTATATTCTGAGGACTCTGACTATGACCCTCAAGGGCTTAGAAGACTGGAATTTCAGGAGTCTCCCCAGGCTTCCCAAACCCCATTAGCTCTCAAAATTTACTTTCTTCTTTCAGAAATCTCACCAATTTAGGAATGATTTCAAAGCATTCTTTTATTTACAATGTAAATACTTTGTACATAACTGAAAAGATTATGAGTATTTTCACCTTTGTGTAAACTAGCTCTACCAAACTACTTTCTTCTTTAAATCTGAGGTGCCAAATTTTGTTTAGTTCAGGAGTGTCATGTAGGAAAGGGGCGATCTTGGAGTTGGGCACCTTGTGCGGTCTGGAGAAGAACAGGCCTTCCACAATAGCCTGGACTCTAGGATAGGCCAGGGTGGCTTGAGTGCCCTTGGGCTAGAGGCAGGGAACAGCGAGCAGTCCTAGGGTTTCCGTTATTAACCTGAGCTCATTAGGAGTAGAGGTCAGAATCAGAACTGAACCTCTACTGGGCAGAGATTACTCCCTGGAGATTCACTGAGAGCATCAGGCCCAGGTTGTCCTGACGGCAGAAAAGCAGGGCCAGTGTGCCATCATTTGGAATAGATGATTGGACTCCATAAACCACACAAATGGCAGCTTCTTCTTTCTCAGAGAAAGTCTCCCAGGAGACGTTCATCCTAGGTACCAGAGGGAAGAGACTGGCCTCCTGAGGAAGACAAGGAGAGGAGCCTCAGCACAAGGCTACTGCTTATTTGGGAGTAGGCTTTCTTCCCCCCAAATTGCTTCCTGAGCTTGATAAACCCAGAGCCACTTCCTGCCCACACCTCTAGCTGGTAGCTGAATCTCTGCTGAAGCAGGAGGACTTGGAGAAGCTTGCCTGGAGAAATCATGTGGAGGTGGCCACAATTTTACAAGGATTTGTAGTCAAGTTCAATAATACACTTAGGAAACCATGATGAGCTGTAATCTTGACTTCCCTCCTTCCTCCTTTTTTTCTTTTTCTGTGGTACTGAGGATGGAACCCAAGGACACTCTATAACTGAACTACATATTCAGCCCTATTTATTTGTTTAGTACTGGATTTTGAACCCAGGGGCATTCTACCCCAACCCTTTTTATTTTGCAATAGGCTCTTGCTGAGTAACAGGGAATCTCACTAAGTTTCTGAGGCTATCCTCAGACCTCTGATCCCCCTGTCTCAGCCTCCCAAATACTAGATATAACAGCTGAGTGCTACCATGCTGGCTTCCTTTTTATTTTAAGAAAGGTTCTCACTAAGTTGCTCAGACTGATGTCGAACTTGCAGTCTTCTTGCCTCAGTCTCCCAAGTAGCTGGGAGTATAAGGGTGCTACTATGCTCAGCTGGAGACCTTTGTTTCTGCGTTGGAAACACACTTGGGGCTTTATTCTCCTTTGGCTTGCTGAAATACTGCTCATGTTTTTAATGTTCTTAGGATATAGACCCAGTTGCAATCTTGTCTAAAGCTTTATCTTAGCTTTCTTGGTAGCAGAGATCAAGACCAAGAGTTGATAAAACAAATCACAAGACATTTAATTTATAGCAAAAATATACATCTTTATTTCATGGATTTTTTTGCTTATATTGTAAGCAAAAATATTTAGACTTACCTTCAATATAATAAACCCTACCTCTGGGCCAGGGGTGGTGGCCCACACTTGTAATCCCAGCGCTTGGGAGGCTGAGACAGGAGGATCACACAGGTTCCAAGCCAGCCTCAGCTACTTAGTGAGGCTCTTAGCAACTTAGTGAGACACTGTTTCCAAATAAAAGTATAAAATAGGTCTGAGAGTATAGCCCAGAGGTAGAAAGCTCCTGGATCCACCCCTAGTGCCACCAAATAAATAAACAAACAAACCCTACCTCTGGCTTCAAAGTGTCCCACCATCCTGAAACCTAGGCAGAACAATTTTAGGGGTGTGATTACAATAATTTCATCCCTTGCCTTGACAGACAGCTCTACAGTCTTCTCTTCTTTGAGTCAGAATCTGATGATATATTGCCAACAGTCATCTTTCCCCTATACAAATCACCAGAGGAAGCTGGTTTGCTCCTCAAATAAATGTTATTAATTATCATATCTCAAGTTTTCTCTTTCCCAGTCTATACATTCTCCAGATATCTCAACTTTTTCTGGTATTCTAGAAAGGGACATCAGAATCTTCTCTACTCCAAGTCTATTCAAAAGCTAACTTCAGAATTTTTGTCCTGGGTCCCTTTCCTTTCTCTGTTTTAGGGACTTTGTGCCCTCTCCTCTCCTCTCCTCTCCTCTCCTCTCCTCTCCTCTCCTCTCCTCTCCTTTCCTCTCCCCTTTAGCTATCTATCATCTATCTATTTATTTTCTCTCTCTCTCTCTCTCTCTCTCTCTCTCTCTCTCTCTCTCTCTCTCTCTCTCTCTCTCTCTCTCTCTCCTTCTCCCCTCCCTCTTGTGTCTCCAGAGTCTCTCTCAGTCCTAGGCCACAAACATTCTATCATTTTATTTTCTAATTAACATTGATTGCTTTCCTTTTCCAAGAGACTATCCCTCTTCTCTCTTCATGTCACCATCACATTCATAGGAAGAGTTGGACATGATCATTGTCCGGTTTCCTCCTCACTCCTGGTGGTAATCTCCTTCTGTTGCCTAGGCTTTGTGGAAATTTATCTTAGGGAGCCATCATCAGTCTTCCCTCCCCTCTGTGGCATGTGATACCGATGATGCTCCCCCTTTTGTCCGACAACACCTTCCTTACACTCCCAGACACAGAGTTTTCTGATTATCTTCATATCTAACTGACGTTCTTCAACATTTCTTTTTTATTAATCCCTTTGGTTTTATTTTAAAAACGAAATATGCCAGGCATGGTGGCTCATACCTGGAATCCCAGGGACTTGGGAGACTGAGGTAGGAGGATTATAAGTTCCAGGCTAGACTGAGACTGGGCAACTTAGTGAGACCCTGTTTCAAAAATAAAAAAGAAAATGGGAGCTGGGCATGGTGATACCTGCCTGTAATCCCAGTACTCAGGAGGCTGAAACAGGAAGATTGCAGGTACGAGGCCAGCCTCAACAACTTAGTGAGACCCTGTTTCAAAAATAAAAGATAAAATAGAGCTGAGGGTATAGCTCAGAGGCAGAATGCCCCTGGGTTAAATCCCCAGTAAAACACACACACGTGCGCGCGCGCGCACACACACGTATCTTTAAACACCATAATCACATTCAATACTAGTTTATTTGAACAATCCACTGGGATATTTAAAAGTGCTGCTTGTATCCCTATCATTTCTGTGTTGAGAAACCTTGAGTGGTTCTCCATTATTTATCAAGAAGTTTTTAATCTGGGACTCAAAACTATGCCTCATCTGCTCTGGAACCCCTCTCCTCACCCAGCTTCCATTCTGGAGCCGAACTCTGGGTGTCCTCATGTGCTGCGCTTTGCCCGCTCCAGTCCATGCACACATGGCTTCCTGCTGCCTGAAATACCTGTTCCCACCCCATCTCTGCTGGGCACCCTGCTGGCTTTGCCAGGATTCCTTTACAGTGTTCTCCCCTGACCCTGTCTAGCCCAAAGCTCATTTTCCCTTCTCTGGAATGCAATAGATCTTCATTTATACCAATTCTATGGCAAGTTTCACTTTTTATCAAGAACTGTCATTTCTGTTTTATGAGACGATAAACACCATAAAGGCAGGGGCTGTGCTTGACTTTTCTTATTTTTTTATATGGGTTGAGAATTCCTAATCTGAAAACCCCCAAATCCCTTGAAATTGAAACTTTTTGAACACCAACACAATGGTCAAAAAAAGATTCAGATATTGGAGCATTTTGGATCTTGGATTTTCAGATTAAGAATGCTCAACCTGTAAAGTCTATACAAATATTCCCAAATTTTGAAATCGGAAACACTTCTGGTCCTAGATATATGGGCTAAAGGATACTCAGCCTGTATATGTATTACCATTTCCAGCTTCAAATACAATCAGTTCTTAACAAGTTTTTTTTTTTTTTTTTTTTTTTTTTTTGTAGTACTGGGGATTGAACCCAGGAGGATTCTACCTCAGAGGTACACCACTAGCTCTATTTTTTATTTTTTAGTTTGAAGTAGGGTCTCACTAAGTAGCTGAGGCTGTCTGCTAACCGTGATCTTCCTTCGGAGCCTCCCAAATGCTGGGATTACATGCGTGGGCCACCACACCTGACTCTCAGCAGGTTTTAATGTGGCTTCCCTGCCCCCTCTCCATCCCCTCCATGCAGAGATGCTGTGGTCTGGCAGTGTCCCAGCACTGGAACCCAATGCTCCAGAAAGAGCAGCAAACCCTCCCTCATCCCAGCAGGGCCTCTATCAGGCAATGGATGAATTCCACAGGAAGGGGGAGGGGCCAGTAAGAAGATATATGCAAATGTTACCCTCTTTGCTCCTTCTTAAAGAGCAAAATAAACATCCTATTTAGTTTTTTAAAAATAGACCTTGGAAGTGAACAATACATTGGCCGGCTTCAGGAAATGCCAAGGTCTGTCACTGAGGCCTAGACATTTTGTTCCTATTGTGTAGAGAGACGGTGAAGTTCTTAAGCAATCCCACAGACCTCTTGTTCTAAAGGAGCAGATGAGTTTCAGAGCATCTCCCATACGGCCAGGCTTTAACTCCTGGCCGTCCCGGTGGACACAGGACCTTCTACCCCAAGGGAACTCAAAGCTGACGGGGTGCTCTATCTGGTCCCAAGGGGTCCGGCCCCTTGAGGCTTTTCTGATTCATACTCCAAACTGCAAAACGAACAAATCTAGCTGTGCTCAGATAAGCAGTAGGATTTTTAAGCAAGGCCTGAAGGTTGGAGGCTGGAAACCGGGAGCCTGTCTTTATCTTACATCTTTCAAGGGCCGAGCCATCTTAATCTTTATTGCGGACAAGCAGCACATGCCCTGACGACAGAGAGAGGGAGTGACAGCAACTTTATACCACCAGTGTGACTTTAGGCCGATCAGGGAAATGACAGCCGCAAGCTCCTGTAACATCTCTAAAGCGCCCCGCGCTGCCCGATGCACGGTGTTCAGGATTGTCTTAGCCTTATTATATCATGGAAAGTGGCTCGTACGAGAGAAGTTTTTTTTTTTTTTTTTTTTTTTTTCCCCTTCAATTTCCTGCTGGATTACTCAGGTGGCTTTTCCTGTTTCTTCTCTCGCTCCCGGCCCCGGGTCCTGTAATTACTATTGCAGACCTGGAAGGCGGGCGCTGGGCTCGCAGACCCTCCCCCGGCCCCCGGCTCCGCCCTCGGCCGCGGGCAGCTGCGTTCCTTCAGAGCGGCGGCTCCGAGGGAAACTTGGGCGCGAGCGCGGCGCGGGCCTGGCGCTGGGCGCGGCGCGGTAGCGCTGCCTGCGGGGAGTGGCCGCGTCCCCCCGGCGCCCGCCGTGCGGGTGAAGATGGCCGTCTAGACCGCGGCGTGCCCGCGGAGCGCGCCCTGACGCCGGCCCGGCGGCGGGAGGCGCCGGCATGAGCGCGGGGGTCGCGGGGAGGCACGGACCCGACCCCGCGGCCGAGCGCGGCGAGGTGAGCGGCCGCGCGGGGCGGGGGGCTGCGGGTCCCGCCGTAACTCGCCGCGCCTCCGGGAAGTGGCCGGCGCGCACTTGAGCGCGGAGCGAGCGGCTTACAAAGGAAGCCGGCCGGGCGCCCGGCGCGCAGCCCGGACCCGGCGCGGCCCGCGGGGGGGCTCGGGGACCCCCGGCTCGCACCCCCGCGCTGGCTCGACCCGGCCAGGTGGCCCTCCGCCCGGGGTGGGGGGCCGGCGCCCAGACGGTGGGGGCGGGGAGCGCGCGGAGCCGCCTAGAACTTTATTTCCTGCCGGGCTTGAGGGAAACGCATTTGCAGTTCCTGGGCTCCCACTGCTAGGTCTCCACTTCCTTAAGTGTTTGAGATAGGCTTTGAGGTGAAGGCTACGTCAAACGGTGTGCAGATCTGCGAGCGGCTAAGATGCTCAAAGCTACCTTTTTTCGATGACATCAGGGGTGCTCGAGGCACGGTTCCCCAAAGCTTTGAATTTCCGAAGAGTGAGGGAGACCAACGGAAGTGGGTGCTGAGGGGACGGGAGGTCCGCGTGCTGGGGGGCCGCAGCAGCAGGCGCCGTGGCTGTGGGTGGGTGGGTCCCCCTCAGCGCCATCACTGAGCCCTTTATGGGGGACAAGGTAACATAGGGCTTCTGTGGTCCTAGAGTGCACCGAGGCAAGGGGAAGGAAGGAGACCGCTGTACAGGCAGCCACAGAGCCGACGGGTGATGCCAGATTGCCCACCCGGGGAAAATAGGCGGGCGGGGGCCCCCAGTCTTCTGCTGCTGTGAATGCCACGGCCCCTACCAGAGTTTTCCAAGTGTCATGCTTCTGTGCGGTTCTTGCCCAGATTTGTTTGGTGAGAGGCTTGCTGGGAGAGGTAGAGGCATTTCCTAATTCCTGCCGCCCCCCCCAAAGGACAGGCTGGAGGAATGCTGAGAGTGAGATGTAGTTTAAAAATAGGAGGGAGAGAGAAGGTGTGAGGAGTCAGGAGATTTTTGCCAATTTGTCACTGAGGGAGAGGTCTCAAATCTGAACTAGAACCAGAGCCCTGCTCCATAGCTAACACTGTTTAAAGATTAAGATGGATCATTGACCCGTCTTCTAAGGTCATATTACACCCTAAAAGTACTAAAGGCATATATGTGTTGGAGAGTGTTGGACAGACACTTGAGTGTGACTGCTCTGTCTTGCAGTGACTGATGTGTGCTGTTCAGTAACTTGTTTAAAAGGGAATCATAGATTTAGGACGATTGATCGGGGTGGCCAGAATTTGAATGGAAAGAGTGCAGACGTGGGCTGCTGTGAGCAGATCGGCACCATTTGTGAGTATATTCCGTGGACCCAGAGGGTCTGCGACACTCAGGTGCAAGGGCGTCTGTGACGCTCCATTCTCTGTCACTGGTATCAAGTAATCCTTATAAAGCCTGTGACCAGAGTCAAGAGTGTTTTTTAACCACTGCATCGGTTGTAAAAATACTACTTAAGCATTATGAACATAGTCTTGTCCCTAAGGAGATAAATTTCTGTTCCAATTTTTCTTTTCTTTTTTTTTTTTGGTGGTACTGGGGTTCCTGGAAGCCCTTTTACCTCCGGGCTACACTCCCAGACCCATTTTTACATTTTTATTTGGAAACAGGGTCTCCTAAGCCAGCGTGCGCAGCTGGCTTTGAACCTGCGCGATCCTCCTGTCTCTGCCTCCCAAGCATGGGGATTACAAGCGTGCGCCACCATGCCCGGCCCAATTTTTCTTGTTTTGTGTCTGCTTCCCCCCCCCCCTTTCCAGCCAGCTCTGGATTCCATGATTTAGTTACCCTTCTTTCTTCCTAATCTTAGTTTCCAAGTAGTAGTTGCAATTGTGTGTATGTGGAAGTTATTTTTACCTTTTGTATATGTATGTGTGTGTGTATAATCTATATATGTGTGTGTGTATACACACACACACACACACACACACACACACACACACACCTCTGAGCTACATCCAGCACTACTTTTTATTCTTTATTTTGAAACAGTGTCTCACTGAGTCACAAAGTGCCTCATTAAGTAGGAGCTGAGGCTGGCCTCAAATTACAATCCTCCTGTCTCAGCCTCCCAAATGCTGGGATTACAAGCATGCACCACCACGCCTGGCTGTATATGTATATATTTTAAACTAGCATTTGTAAAGCCAGAGGGTAGGTGTAGTTCAGACCTATGGACTGTAAATCTTAGTTCACCTTATCATGAGCAAGAGCTTGAACACCAACCATTTCTGTGTCATCTGTAGATCAGGATCCATAGACACAAATACAGCTCATTTGTATTTCTCATATTAGGCCTTTGGTGCAGTTTCTTTTCACTGTAACTTTTCTTTGAAACGCTCGTTTTCTTAAATGTCTCGTGAGGCAAAGTTGCCGTCCTCTTTTCTTCTTTTCTCCCTTTTCCTGGTTGACTCCTCCTCCTCACCTAGAAGTACAGCTAATAAAAGCCTTGCGTGTGTGCATGTGTGTGTGAGGGGGCTTTAGTGCCATATCCCTTACTGTCCAGGAGCCTCTAGGTCGGCCTGGAGGTCACCCACGGGGTCAGATGGTGACTAGGCATTTCAGGTCAGGAAGAACTCTGAAAAGACTTACCATTGTCCCAGGCATCATAAACAAGAGGTCTCTAGTTGGAGTTGACTAAATGAGCTTAGTTAGCCCTTCTTCAGGAGTCCTCTAGCCAGAGGATTCATTCATTGGCTCTTGGATAATAGTGTTGACACTGGGTGACATCCTGAACAAGAGGCAGTGGCTTTAGTCTTTCTCCAGTTGGAAACTGCCTACCCACACCCCAGACCCTGTCAGCAAGAACCAGGAGCTTTGGTCAACAGTGGGGTGTTAGTCTCTGCCACATATGTATATGCTCCAAGAAGGCTTGGGTTCAAGAGATCAGGAGGGATATTGGTCACCAGGTGTTTTGCAAGTGTGGGAGTGTTAAGATGGAAACATAGGAAATTCATGAGTGTGTTCCTTTTGTGTCTTTAGTTTGAATGATAGCCACTTCAGATCCTGTGAGCAAAATTGCCTCTATTTGTAGATATTCAACACATTTTTATTTTTGTCCACAAAGGCCCATATCAAGTCTGAACTCTTTGACAAAAACAGTAATAACAGAAATGCAGGAGAAAAATTTGAGAAGTGTGAATTGGCTTTTATGCTGTGTTCTTTGTTATTAGCTGCCCCTGTCAAAGACTGCAGGGATTTTTGTTTTTTAAATGTGAGGGTAAGGAAGGACTTTAATCAGCTAAATTAAAAGTACTTAGAAAATTAAATGCTTGACTTTCAGCCTCCCTTCCCCACAATCAGAAAGCTAAATGGCCACACTTTCAGTAGTATTAAAGTAAATTAAATTCCTCCAAGCTTTTCAAAGGAAAGATTTGTTACAGTCCTTCTCACTGACACGAGTTTGACGTCTGCAGAGAGCTCTGTTTTTCTTTGTAAAACTCATGGGTCCAGTGTGTAATTTAACCTTGTTTCACCATCATGGTCACATCTCTTGGCTCTTGGACCAGTTCATACTTTGGAAAGAAGATGGGTGTCACAAAGAATTTGTGACCATTTCTAATCCATTCCAGGGGCTACAGTATGATAGAGTCTTGTTTGAAACCATGGTCTCTTAATTCTCAATGCCTGACAATAGCTTCTGCTGTTTTATTTTGTGTGTTGTTTATTCAGTGGCTTGCAGGGATGTTAGTGGCCTTTCTAAGCACTTCCCAGAAACATGTTTAATTGTCAGAAACCCCATGAGATCCATTATATCATACCCATGGTGTAAGTACAGATAAGGAGGCATAAAAAAGTGAGAAAACGTATAAGACCAAATAGATTGTAAACGGTGTTGTTACCACTTGCACCCAGGTCTAGGCTTTCTCTAGAACACCACCAGTTCACACTGTTTCCTTTCTTTAGTTTCTGTTACTGGCTTTCAGCTTTTGTTCACGTGTTCCTTGGAGGGAGTATTCTAATTAATAAGCCTGTTTAACTTGATTTGTTTTGTAATCCCTGTGCAATGCTCAGAGAAGTGTTTTTGATAAAAATGAAATGGATATGATGAAAGGAACACACTCACTGCGATCACCTCCAAGTGGCTGCGAAATCAAGGCCTTGAGTTTCTAGAGCCCTAAAAAGCACATTTGTCTATAAGGGATGGCATGATCTTTACCCAGCAGTGGAGGGCCTTCTGTCCTACATTACTGCAGAGGAGATTGGGTGCCACAACTGTTGTTCAACTGCCAGTACACTCGGAGGCTCCTGAGGGATTGGTGCTGCCATATTTGAGGTGCCAGAAGGGGAAGAATAAAGCCTTCTTTGTTACAGGGCTCTCTCATCTTGCAGGCAGGACTCAGATCCCTACTACAACTGGCTGATTCACCGTGGGACTGCAGAGAGTTGAGCTAGTGAAGAAAGCCAGGGATCCCAGTGCACTTGACAGCCAGGGCCTAGTGGCACAGGTGTAGCAGACAGCCCAAGGATGCACATGCTGGACATCACCAGTGGGCAAGAAGCTGGCCAGGCCACAGAGATGGCTCCTGTGGCTGGAACCAGTAGAATTCAAAGTAACAAGAAAAAGGAGAAGCCAGGCGTGGTGGCGCACACTTGCAATCCCAGCATTTGGGAGGCTGAGACAGGAGGATCGCAGTTCATGGAAGCCTCAGCTACTTAGTGAGGCCCTTTTTAAAAAATAAAGAATAAAAAAATAGGGCTGGGAGTGTAGCTCAGAGGTAGAATGCCCTGGGTTCCATCCTCAGTGTGCTAAAAAAAAAAAAAAAAAAAAAGGAGGAAATATGATATGATATGAGAAGAGGAGGTACAAGCAGAGACCAGGTGGGTGTTCAGGAACCAAGATGGCTGCAGACCTTTGCAGAGAGGGAACCTTAATCCTGAGGATGTGCTTTCCCCATTTGGGGAAATTTAACCTCCAAGACTTTTCTTCTTGAGGAAGCACCATTTGGGAACTTCTGCTACAAGACTAAGTAAGGTGCCAGAGCTTGCGAGTGGGCATACCTATGTAGAGTAGGGAATGTCATAGAGATGCTCAGGAAATAAAACCCAAGGGGGCTGCCTTGCTTCCTCCTTCCTCCCTGGTGAGACTGCAGTTGGAAGAGCAAATCTGCACTTACAGTAAAATGAGGTTTTTGAATAAATATTTTAAATTTTGGTTTTGGTCCATGGAATCTAATGTCAGAAAACCAAGTTACATATTAAGTAAGCCCTAGATTCTGGGAGAAGGGTTTGTGTCAGCAAGATTATAGACTCAGGAAAGCAAAAAAAAAAAAAAAAAAAAAAAAAAAATTGATGTTGATTAAGAAATTTGATAGATATTAATTAGGGCATGGATTATTTCCTAAGTGAGGGGCTGTCATTATAAGTTAGAGGCAGTTCTTTCCTTGGACCCTCCCTCAGTTCATACCTATCCAGATTCCTGGCACTGGTATCTTTGACTCTTGAAAGAAAACAACAACAACAAAAAAAAACAAGCAACCTGGATTATATAGACAAACAGAAGTTAAATTAATAGTATAAACATTTACTGGGAACACAGAGCTTCTCTGTCTTACTAGTGCATGTTCCTTTTCTCTTGCTGACTAGAAATAGCTAAAATTAGTTCATGGGGGAAGAGAACACCTTATGGAAGGTTTGCATTATCATAAGGAGTGATGAGGTTGTAAAAGTACTTTATATAGACAAATCCTAGAAGATATCCCTTAGATTCAAACAAAAAATGAAAGCTTTCAGAGGGTCCTTTTAACGAAAAACCAGAATTAGCAGCTTTGATTCTACCTACCATATAAAAAACTGTATGTTGGGTTTATTAACTTTGTAAAAAAGCAATAAAAGCCTCTCAGGCTGGGAAGTTTGTGTAGTGAAAGGTACCAGGTGCTTCTGTCGGGGGGGGCGGGGGGATGCTCTGAGGCAGTTCTTTTGTCATGACACTTGACTAGTGTTTGAAATGCATGATGAGAGGCAGGCATGGTGGCCTGCACCTATAATTATTCCTGGTACTTGGTAGGCTGACATAGGAGGCTTGCAGATTTGAGAACAGCCTCCGCTACTTAGTGAGCCCCTGTTTCAAAATATAAAATAAATAAATAAATAAAAAGGGTGGGAGAGTAGCGTGGAGGTAGAATTCCCGTAGGTTTAATCCCTAGTACCACAGGGGGGGAAAAGGCATGATGGGACATATGGGGCCAGAAAGGAAAATGCATCTTAAACCAAGGAAAGGGTGTAGTCTTTGACTACTTGAGAGCGGAAAGTTTTACGAAAGCTCGGTGTGTGTGCACGAGTCAGTTAACTCCAGCAGGATTTGTGAGAAACACTTAAGCAGTTGTCAAGGGAAGGATGCCAAAGGGGAAATGGATGGCCTTGCAGTTAGAAAAGCAATGCTACTCTGGCTGCATGGCAGGGGTGGCAATAGTGGCTTGCCCTGGTCTGTGGTTGTATGAGCTTCTCTATGGGATATGTGCCCCACTTGGACACAAGTCTGTCCCAAGCCCTCCTAGCTCTCATTTGTGTTCAGAACACTTTCCATTTATGCACATATGAGGTTTTTGAAGGCAAGTGGAGAGTAAGACTGATCACTGTATTGCCAGCATCTAAGTCAGTGTGTGACAGGGAAGGCATCAGCAGACTCAACCCAGCTGTTTACTATGGCAGATATGCTGGATCAGCTACTTTTTTTATTTTAAAGTACACATTTGATTTTGTTTAGTGATTATGACTGTAACTTATCTCTTTCTCATTTATTTATTTATTCAACAAATATTACGTGTTCCGCATGTTAGGTCTAGGGATACACCAACAAGCAAAACTGCTATAGTCTCTGTTCTAATGGACCCTACATTCTAGTGGGAACCAGACAATGCACATAAACAGCTGTATGTCCAGTGGTAACATGATGCCCTAAAGAAAAAATAGGCAGTGAATGAGGAGGAAGGGTCTATTAAGGTGGTCAGGGAAGACTTCTTTGTGGGAGTCTCTGACTGAGAAGTGGGGGATAGAGTAGTGGAAGGAATGGGCCAGGGCCACGGTGCAGTGGTTAGAGCACGTCTGGCGTTTTTGGGTAGTAGCAAGGAGGTGATGTAGCATGATAGGAGATGAGGTCTAAGAAAATAGCTCTGGCTGCCAGGCGTGGTGATGCATGCTTGTAATTCCTGCACTTGGGAGGCTGAGAAAGGAGGATTGCACAGGTTTGAAGCCAGCCTCAGCTACTTTGCAACTTAGTGAACCCTATTTCTAAATAAAAAAATATAAAATAGGTCTGGGAGTATAGCCTGGGGGTAGAAATCTGGGTTCTACCCCTAGTCCCACCAAAGAAGAAGAAGAAGAAGAAGGAGAAGGAGAAGGAGAAGGAGAAGGAGAAGAAAAGAAAATAGCTCTGGCCAAACACATCTAGAGCTTCACGAGCTATGGAAAAGAAATCTGATTTACTCTGGAGAGTTTTGAACATAGGTCTGAATTTACTTTCTTATTTTTTTATGTTCTTAATTTATTTCTAAATTCTAGAAAATTTTTGGTTAAATTGTGGTACAGGCTCAGGGAATGAGGGGAAGAGGAGATGTAAGCATGCATGTGCGTATGCTTACACACACACACACACACACACACACACACACACTGAATGGAGTTATCAGTTGTCAGCTTTTCTCTTTTGCTCACTCATTCCTTGAAAACCTGAGTATAAGTGGGGTGTGGTGGCACTCACTTTAATCCTAGTACTTGAGAGGCTGAGACAGGAGGATCACAAGTTTGTGGCCCTTCCCAGCAACTTAGTGAGACCTTGTTTCAAAATAAAAGAATAAAATAGTGCTGGAGGTATAGCTCAGAGGAGAATGCCCCTGGGTTCCATCCTCAATACAATCCCCCCCCCCCAAATAATCCCTGAGTCTAACTTTCAAATAGTGTCATTTTCTATAATCAGAAATAAT
The DNA here is from genome assembly GCF_963383645.1 of Muscardinus avellanarius. NCBI lineage: Eukaryota > Metazoa > Chordata > Mammalia > Rodentia > Gliridae > Muscardinus > Muscardinus avellanarius. Next base: position 114,586,857 of record NC_137786.1, on the reverse strand, counting down.
CATTCATGTCATAAAAATAAACCATAATTTTTTGATCCTCTTCTGAGTATTTGAGTTCATTTTTCCCTTAGAAGGAGTGGTTTGAAGAACTGAGTATCATGGATGGCAGCCCAAAACGATTGCAGATTGCCTTCCCTTGATTGGTGATTCAGTTCTGATGGCTGCTAGTGCTGTGAGTGTAGGTGAATTCTCAATTAGAAACCTGAGCTCTACTTTCCACCATCACTTGGACAATTTCCTTCAACTTAAGTACATAAAATAACTATTTTTATTTTTACAAACAATAGTTCCAGTTTATTGATTTGTAACAAATATAGTTCCAAGGAGACTGGAATGCTGGCTCTTTTTTTCCTATTGAAAAGTTACCTGGCAGACTGCGACCAGAAAGTTGCTTGGTATCATGGAATCAAATAAAGGAAATGCTTCTCTTGGATAGTGCTAGTATGCTTAATTTTCACTGGAACTTGGTCTTGTCTAAGCTTTTTGCATGATGATGGGGAAACTGAGGCCTGAAGAAGGTTAGCTAAGGGCAGGGGGAAATGTACTATCAGATATTATTTATTTATTTATTTATTTATTTATTTATTTATTTTTAATTCCCAGGGATTTTCCTCCTTTTCTGCCTCAACTTTTGTTATTTCTGTATCACAGGATATTTACCCTGAAGTATGTGTTTTACAATATTCTGTAATTATTTTCAGAGGAGAAATTCTAATTCATCAGTAAACCTTGTGTACATTTAATAGCTCCCACTATTAAAATATTAGAAAAATTTATTTTTAGCTCTAACTATGGCTTGGGTATATTGTAGTTTTTGCTTTCAGTTGGTTTTTACTGCAGAGATTATCTTGTAGGGCTTAGATCTGAAGGAGCAGTTGTATTCTATTTGGGGGGAATGTGGGCAGAGCTGACTGGTTTGTCAGTGCATGACTCGATCAAGCTTCTCATCTTTTTTTTCTATTATGGAAAAATATAACAAAAATTAACACTTTAGCTCTACCCCCCAATTGTGGAGCTTGAACCCAGGACCTCACATATGTTAGGCAAAGTGCTCTACCACTGAGCTGCACCCCAGCTTGCTGTTTTAACTGTGCCACAGTTGTGGCACACATATATATTCGTGTTGTGGTGCAAACATCATTATCCATCTCCAGAACTTTTTTGTCTTCTCTACCTGAAACTAACTCTCTATCCAGTGGGCAGTCAGCATTGTATTATCTTCATGAATTTGCTTGTTCTAGGTTCCTCATATAAGAAGACTCATACAGTATTTGTTCTCTTATGCCTAGATTATTTTACTTAGCATAATGTCTTCCAGGTTTATTCATGTTGCAGCATCTGCCAAAACTTCCTTCTTCTTTAAGGCTGATTGATGTTCTATGTGTGTATAGATTAAATTTATTTAGCTGTTCACCCATTGATGGCCATTTGGGTTGTTTTCAATTTGGAGCTATTTTGAATAACCCTGTAGTGAACATGGTGTACAAATAGATGTTGGAGTCCCCGCTTTTATTTTTCTGGATGTATATCCAGAAATGAAATTGCTAGATCATATGGTAAACTCCATGCTTAATTTTTAAGGAATTGCCATACTGTTTTTCATCATGCCTGTACCATTTTATATTCTTGCCAATATAGGTTCTTGCCAACAAAGGTTCCCATTTCTCTACATCTTGCCAATGCTTATTCTTTTCAGCCTGGTGTGCACTCGTGTGTGTGTGTGTGTGTGTGTGTGTGTGTGTGTGTGGTAATGGGGATTAAACACAGAAGCATTCTGCCTTTGAGCTACATTCCATCCCCCCTTTTTTATTTTGAAACAGGGTCTCACTAAGTTGCTGAGGCTGACCTTGAAGCTGCAGTTTTCCCTTCTAAGCCTCCCAAGGCCTGGGATTACAGATGTATGCCACCACATCCAGCTTCAAGTGTTCTTTGATGGTAGTCCTTTTAACAGCTGTGTGGTTACAGTGTCTCTTTGAGGTTTTGATTGCACATCCCTAGTGATCCTGATGCTGATCTTTTCTCATCCTTATTGGTCATGTTTATATCTTTGGATAAATGTCTCTTCAAGTCCTTTGCGTTTTTTTTGCAGGTCTGGGGAAGGAACCCAAGGGCATTTGAGCTACACCCCCTACCCTGTATTTTATTCTTTATTTTGAAACGGGGTCTCACTATGTTGCGGAGGGCCTCACTAAGTAGCTGAAGCTGGCCGTGAACCATGATCCTCCGGTCTCAGCCTCCTGAATGCTGAGATTACAAGATTACAAGCATGTGCCACCATGCCTGGCTCCTTTGCTCATTTTTTAATTGGGTTATTTTTTGTTGGTTTTTGATTAATAGGAGTTCTTTATATATTCCAGATAGAAGCCCCTCTTCTGTCCAATTTGGCTTTCTCCATGTTGGATTTTGTCTGTACTTGTCCTTCGGTATTTCTAGATTGACAGTTAATGTAAAATGAGTCCCAAGGGTGGGTCACTTCTCCACAGGAAACTAGTGCTCTGCGCCGATGCCCAAGAGGCTCCTCCAGGGTCCCCAGGAATCGGTAACATTCTGAAACCTCACGGAGCCAACCTTTCACAGTTGGACAACACAAGCAGATGTGCTTGTGAAAGAATGGGTGATCTCTAGTGATGTTAGGCAAGCACAGAGTGAAGATCTGGGTCTGTGGCATGCAACAAGTTGTTTCTCCTGTTTCAGCAAGAGGAGCCTGTGCAGAGAAACCAGGAGGTCTGAGGCTGAACTGTTAGATTAGCTGTAACTTTATTTCTTGGTGCTGTGAATCTAATCCTGGTTAAACAAAAATCTAATTTACTTTCATGCTTGATTGGGAACACTTCTGATTAAGCATTTGACTGGGAGTGGGCATTACCCAGGAGGACTGTGGGACTGCCACGGTCTAGGGACAGCCATGCCTGGACGGATGAGTCATGGGGTACTGAAAGAGAGAAGGGGAAGACAGGTGATTTGGACGCCAGGAAAGAGGACTTTATATTCCCAACATAGAATAGTGGTTTTAAACTCAAAGTTGGTTTCTTTCTTTTTCTTTCCTTTTCTTTTTTTCCCTTTCCCTTTCCCCTTTCCTTTCCTTTTCTTTCCTGGTGTGCCCTAATATCGGCATGGAGCAGAAACCTGTATGCTTTCTGGTAAGATTAATAGAGTGACTTCCAAGACTGCTTCTCATTTTGGGCTTCTGAGCTTCTTGTGAAAATGCTGTCTGAGCCAGTCATGGTGGTGCATGCCTGTAATCCCAATGCTTGGGAGGCTGAGACAGAAGGATCACAGGTTCACGGCCAGCGTCAGCTACTTAGTGAGGCTCTCAGCACTTAGTGAGACTTTGTTTCAAAATAAAGAATAAAAATAGAGCTGTGGGTGTAACTCGGAGGTAGAATGCCCATGGGTTCAATCCCCAGAACCAAACATACACAAAATGCTGTCTGAACTCACATATAATTACTGTGGAAAAAAGTGTCTGATGCTGACAATACTGCTTTTAATCCCTTTAATTCTCCAAGTGTCAAAGATGCACATCTTTTTATTTGGCGATAAGATGTCCCAGCTAATGATGATATATTGGAGTCAGGGTACTATGTTGAATGATTTGGTAAGATGTCTGTGTTTTAGCCACCCTCACTGATTTCTCTACTGGGTCAGGTTACCTTAGTTTCTATCTCTATAAAACTATGCATTAGTAAAGTTGTAGGCTCTAAAATCATAGCTCCGCTCCTTCCTAGCTAAGTAAGCTGGAGAAAGTTATTTTTCTGGGCTGCACATTCCCTGTTATGAAGTAGTTAGTGATAATAGGAGTACATATTTTGGACAGATGTTGTGAAGACCAGTGACACTACCCATATAGTATTTATCATGGTGCCTGGAAAGCACATAGTTTTTGTTAGTTCTTGCTGCTGTAACAGTAATGATGATGATAATACTGTGCTTACTATACTACTTACTGACTCAAGCAAAGTGTCAAGCAAAATAGAAGCACTGTGTAAACAGAAGCATTAGTAGTTTTAACTGTGAGTACTGAAAAAAATTTAAAAAGAAGTTTTTAAATGCAGGCTGGTATGTCATGAAAACAATATCCAGGAATCCTGAAAGCTGCACAGCCCACTGCTATTTGTCCTCTCTTCACATTCATGCCAAAAGCTCATTACATGGGAAAACGTTTATCTAAATATTGGTGAATTGCTTTTTTTTTTTTTTTTTTGGATTCACAGATCCAGAACATTAGTGAACTAACCAGTGGTAGTACTAGTTGCTTTTACATTTTGATTACGAATCACATTATTTTTTCTTAGCTATAGTGTTTTCAATCCCTCTTATGCCTCCACACTTCCCTTAGGATGATCAATCATGACTACGCCTCTCCACAGGGTGGGGAGGCATGGCAGGTGCTGCCCCGACAAGGACACACTGCAGAGAAACAGACCGTGTTCAAACAGACCACGTTCATGTGTAGTTTTTTTCCTTGACGTAGATAAGGTTTTATCAGTGACGCACAATCTGTGAATTCTGTTGCAAGTTGTAGTCTGTCAGCTGGAAGAAGGGTGCAGACGCCTGGGGGAAGCTTTGCTCTGGAGTAGAAATGACTGCTGGGGAAGCACTCTGGAGGAGGGAGGCCTTGGCAAATGAGAGGATGTGGGATGTGTCTACAGCAACAAAGACCCACCCCGGTGTCTCTTCATGGCTAGCTTTTTCATTTGAAAGCTTTTTTTTTTTTTTTTTCTCAGCACTGGGCACTGGGGATGGAACCCAGGGGCATTCTACCTCTGAGCTACACACCCAGCCCTATTTTTTATCCTTTCTTTTGAAACAGGATCTCACTGAGTTGCAAAGGGCTTCACTGAGTAGCTGAGGCTGGCCATGAACCACGATCCTCCTGTCTCAGCCTCCAAAATGCTGGGATTACAAGCATGTGCCACCACACCCAGCTTGAAAGATTTTTCTTTAAATCTTCTAGTATTTCGCTGAGGTTTTGCCTAATGGACAGAAAGGAGGATGAGGCTGTACACTCTGTTGGTGTTTGGAAGTTGTTATGCAGTTTGGTATTTTACTGAGAAGCAGATCTCTTGAGATTGCAAGGGGAAAGAAGCTGACAGGAGTCTAGACCTGAGGCTGGCCTCTTACATCTGTTTTTGGTGGGGTTTTGGATTCCTTTGATTTCCATTTCCAAGGACTCTCCTGTGGTGATGCTTCCGTTCCCATGGCTTAAATACCATTACCAACCAGTTGCCTCTTAGGTTATCTCCAAACCTAAGTGGATTTGAATGTGCAACAGGTTAAAGGAGAGAAGCACAGGTCTTGTGTAATATAAAACCTTCGGTGGCCAGTTTTTCCCCTCTTCCTCCTCCTCCTTCTCTGCCTGCTGATCCCTCCTCCAGCAGTGACCTGCCTTCACCTTGTGACACCAGCTCATCTTCTAGACCAACAACATGTGCCCTTCCTAACTCCTAGTTAAGACCAAGTATACCATAGGGTCTCTTCATGCCTCTGGCTCACCACTTACCACTTGAGAATACACTCTGTTCACCTGTTTCTCTGTCTTAGAAGGTCACCTGGGGGATGGTCAAGGGCTAGAGAAATGTTTACTCCTCATAGCACATTTTTAGAATGTGGTTGACCAGACACATCATAGGTAAAAATGGTGAAAAGACGAGCAGCTTCACACTAGACAACTACTTTAACGTCAGCCTGTAGTATGAGCCCCAGGCGCCCTCTCTCTGGAGTAAGGACTGGGTACACTTTTCTTTGGTTTGTTTCTGAAGACGAACACTGAGTCCACCCAGTGGGACTGGGGTCACAGCTTTGCTTCCACCTAACTCTCATGGGAGTATTTGAGTCCCCTCAGGAAGAGATCAGAGCTAAAGCTGATTGAAAGCGGGTTCTAGTCCTGGGATAGTGGGGACCAGCTCCAGGAACTGGAATTGTTACAGGTTGTGTTAGAAATGATAAATGTGAGAGCCAGGAGTGGTGCCACATGCCTGTAATCTCAGTACTTGGGAGGCGGAGACAGGAGTATTGCAGATTGGGGGTCAGTTTCAGCAATTTAGGGAGACTTCCAGCAACTTAGTGAGACTGTTTCAAAATTTAAAAAAATAGGGCTAAGAGTATAGTGAAAATGTAGAATGCCTCTCAGTTAAATCCCTAGTACTAAAAACAAATAAATAAATAAAAATATAAATGTGAAGGATGGCAATACATAGGGTTCCCAGTGGTTCCACTTAAAATTTTTAAACTTTTACAATAGTGTGAAAGAAATATGCATTCAGTAAAAACTAAATTTTGGTCTTTTCTCAAGCTAGCAATATGGGGTATGAGCCTCCCTGTCTCCAAACTGGACAGCAGCAGCAAGCTATAGCTTCCAGTTGACCATGGGATTAGGAGTGCAACCAACTAATGCTCATATGGTCCTGGGCTGCTAAGCTGCAGTGTTCTGGAGGGTGGGTGTATTAAATGCTTTTTTTTTTTTGGCGGGTCTGGGATGAAACCCAGGGGCATTCAACCTCTGAGCCACACCCCTGCCCTATTTTTTATTCTTTATTTTGAAATGGGGTCTCACTAAGTTGGGAGGGCCTCACTAATAGGTAGCTGAGGCTGTCCTCGAATCACAATCCTCTGGTCTCAGCCTCCTGAATGCTGGGATTACAAGCGTGAGCCACCATGCCCAGCTCTTAGTAAATGCATTTTTAACTTACAGTGTTTTCAGCTTATTAGGAAGCAACCTTAGATAGATGTGGTCATGCATACTTGTAATTCCAGCATTCAGGAGGCTGAGACAGGATTGTAGTTTGTGGCCAGCCTCAGCTACTTAGTGAGGCCCTTTGCAACTCAATGAGACCCTGTTTCAAAATGAAGAATAAAAAATAGGCTGGGGGTATAACTGGGGGTAGAATGTCCCTGGGTTCAATCCCTAGTACCACAAAGAAGAAGAAGAAGAAGGAGAAAGAGAAGGAGAAGGAGAAGAAGATGGCAGCAGCAACCTCATGCTAAGTCAAGCATATTGTTCATTGATACTCTGGTTAATCAAACATAAAATTGTTAGAACTCATAAGAATAGTAACCTAATGCCTTTAGCCTTATGAAGGTTTCTTTCCAAATTAGAAATGAATATGTGATATTTAAGGATAGGGCTTTGCTTCTAGCTAAATCTCATGAAAATTATTCTCTATAATAATCTATATATAATTGTGCCCTACATAAAAAATAATTTCTTCCAAAAGCAGGAAAGTCCAAGCAGTTAAATTTCAGTAGTCATTTGCAAGTGACAGAAATATGTTAATTGCTTTTCTTGGGTAGATGATTCTTAATCCAGTAGGAATGATAGAGATTCAATTTCACTAATTTGACTTCTTATAAATGTCAGTGTTCATAGGTTACTGTATGGGGCTAATAAGATATTCCAGTAAAGTCTGAGTTATGAAGTGGATTTTATTCAGTGTGACACTGTAATATACCTCAGTGGTAGAATTCAGCATTCATTAAAGTAGTCAGCCTCCTGCTTGGTTAATTGGAGTGTCCCGAGCCCTTGGCACTTACATGGGCTGGATGGGAAGGTAAGCATACTTTCTGCTGAGAAGTAACGAGGGTGATGAGGTGGCTTGTCAATGCCACTTAGCATAGCATTTGGAATTGGAAAGTTGGTGTGATCCACTTTGTATAGAATTTGGAGGTTTATGACTAAGAAAGTAACTTCCTTGTAGCCATCAGTGGTCCCAGTGCTTGCAGAGCACCTAGCCTCTTAGTGTTTACTTTTGAAGGAATGACTTTAATTCAAACCTTGCTATAGTCCCATGAGATAGGTTCTATCTATAAGGGCATCTGGCAGTGAAGGAATGGCAACTCAGACAGATGAATCTTGCCCAAGGCCCCCATCATGGTTGGGTATAAAATATCCCTTGAAAAGCTCACGTAATAATGTTCAGAGTAGATGTAATTGAGATATGAGGGTTGTAATCTCATCAGTAGATAAATCCATTAGAATGGATTTATTTGGGTGGTAACCTAGGCCTGTGGGGTTTAGCTGGAGAAGGTGGGGTCCTGGGAGCACCACCCTAGGGAGTATGCCTGTGTCTTAGAATCCTCTTGCTTACTTGCCCTCTCTTGCTTTGGGTCTCCTTTTGCACACTCTTCTCTGCTTCCTGCTACATGGAGCTCCCTGCAGACATCTCCAAAAAACTGAGCAAATAAATCTTCCTTCTTATAAGGTATGTGATCAGTTGTCTTAGATTCTAGCAGTAAGAGTGTTGACTGAGACAGTCCCACATCTAGAAGGTGGCAGGGCTAAGTTTAAACTGGGGTCCAATTCCAGAGTCCTTGCTGTTTGGACAATGCATACTGCCTTCTCTGACCATGAATCATGGGCCCTTAGAACTGGCATCTCTGAGCCTGGGGTTTGGAGCAGACATTGATAGGCTGCAGTGGGTTGATGGGCAGTGACAATGATGTCCAGGTTTCTGGGAGAATTATGCTGACTGGTAAAACTGGAGAGCTCATAGTAAAATCCAGTCTTTGGAAAAGGATCAATCCAGATTTGGGCATACTGAGTTTGAGTTGCCTTTTACTCATCTAAGTGGAAGTGGAGGTAGACTGTTGGGTAATTAGGCTGAGGGGGAGCTTAGAATTTGGGAAGCTTTGATCTTCATGGTTATTCAGTCACAGTGTCGTTATCCCATATCTATTCTGTTTTTTATACAGTAGGTATCTATATTTCACATATCACATAAGTAAGGAGTAGTGTAAAGTAACTATATATTGTATTATATATTGTATTATGTGAACTCAAATGCATGTCAAAGGACTGTAGTCTCTGCTTTCTAACCTTTTATGTATACATAATAAAAACTGGGTATTGAACCCAGAGCCTTGTACATGCTAAGCACATGCTATACCACTGAATTATATCTGCAGCCTTGTGAGACAGTGTAAGGCAGGAACCTTAATCCCTTGAGCCCAAGGTTTCTTTTTACTCATAAGGGTTGATCAATTTTATTTTCTGGTAAAAAAAAAAAAATGTTGCCATTATGAATTGCTAGTGTTTTCTCTGTTTTAATGATGACTTCCTATAAGTAGCAATAAGATTGTTACATGGAAATTCCTAAATCCAACTATGTTGCTAAGTACAAGTCTACAGTTAAAGGCTCTATTTAATTTTTGTTTAAAGGGGATATGACCAAAATGCTAACTAGAACAACATTTAACCTACTGACTTGGCAAACTGTGCCATGTAATCAATTTAGCTCTTGTAATCGGAGTAACTATTTTTGTAGCTGAACGGAAGTGGCCAGCTTGCAGCTTCAGGGTGTTTTTGTGTTTTCCTGTAAGGAGCACATTAATTCAGTGGCCCACCCTGGATGACCCACAAGCTGGAGGCTCTGGTTGCTAGGATGGTCTTAGTCTTTGCTGCTTTCAGGAAGTGGAGGGAAGGACCCAAGCTGTGTGAGCACAGCCATCTGTAAGCTGGCCTTGTTTTCCTTTGCCCCCACTCTTCTGATGCTCTGAAAGCTAAGCTGGGAAGCTAGGCACTGTGCAGGAGGTGTCGGAGCCCAGCTACCCAGCCAGAAATGTCATTCAGGGCAAACATATTTCCTCAAGCATAAGGTATAACTCATTCAGAAATGAGTATTTATGAAAATAGAGTTGCTTGAGGGTACTTGGACGATGAGAGCATTTATACTTAGTGAGTTCAGCAGCCCAGGATTAGGCCCACCCAAGAAGTGGAGTAGAAATCTGACCGTGTGAATGATGGAAATAGCTTCCAGAATGCTCGTCTGGTCTGAGTTTCATGAACTTTCAAAGAATTTTAAAATTAAGTTATTATTACAGGCGTGGTGACGCACGCTTGTAATCCCCGTGCTTGGGAGGCAGAGACAGGAGGATTGCCCTGGTTCGAAGCCAGCCTCGCTGGTTTAAGAGACCCTGTTTCCAAATAAAAATATAAAATAGGTCTGGGAGTGTAGCACAGAGGTAGAAGGGCTTCCAGGAACCCATTACCACCAAAAAAAAAAAAAAAAATTAAGTTATTCCAGTTCAATATAGACACTTTCCTGTTGGTTCCCCCTTTGCTAAGAGGAAGTTGGTTTGCTAAGAATGATATCAGTAGCAAAGTAGAGGAAGGACCCAGCATTTCCAATGCCAGGAATCGGATTGGTGCTGCACTTTATTCACCAGCACACATTGCGATAGTGGTGAGGCCCTCGTGGGAAGTTGGTGCTGTCTGTGGCCCCACACAGGTAATCCCCCATGCGGCGCCTGAGGCCCACCCGCTTCCCATGACTGTTGGGTGTTTGTGTGTGTGCTGGAGAAGCTGGCCTCCTCTGGCAGGGGCAGACCCCTCTCTCTCATGGGGTACAGCTCGTACACATGAGTCCTGAGAGAAGCCCAGGAATTGGGTGGAGTTAGGATCGTGACGTGGTGGGCAGTCCTGGGAGGATGAAGAAGGGAGACAAGGAACGGCATGTTTCATGGCAGAGGAGCTTCTTAACCTATCCGGCGTTGTTAGTATTCAGTTTATTTCATCCTTCAGGTTAATATTATGGATGAGGAAATTCCTGATATTTGTTGACCCTTTGTGTAGTGTTACTTATATTTATTTGCCAAATACAACTTAATCATGAAAATGCTCCTTTTGTCCTGTAGCTGACTTTGCTTGGCACCACCAGGTGCCTACTTTGTGACCTATTTCCTAAAAATCCTACCGTATTCAGTTTTGACATGCACACCTAAATTTTAAATGGAGCCTTATTCTGCTTCTCCTATTGCCTTCCCTATAATCTTGTAAGCATCTTCAGTGACTGTGTTCTTCTTTACTCCCTCTGTAATACCTAATACAATACTAGAAAATCAAAGAAGACCCAGTTGGTTAAGACACTATAACATGAAAGGCATGACTCGGAATAAAGTATAAACCTCCCCACTCCCAACTTTATACAAGATCCCATTGCACACCTGCAGCACTTTCCCTGGAGATGGCTTTTAGAAAACCCTGAGTAACCGGGAACTTCTGATTCGGTTATACAGTATGCTGGAACTGATAACGACACTCTGCTAGAAGGGTAGAGAGGCTGCTGTTTGCTAGAAACTATGCATTGATTTGGCCATCAGTAACAAATCAATTTCCTGTTTTGGAGGAAATTTTGCTTTTCTCTTTACACTCTACAAATTTGTGCAGTATCATTTTTAGCTTCTCAGTTACTGTGAAACTAAAATATAGGGGGCTAAAAGCTTTTTAAATTTTTTTCTGTTATGGGACTAATAGTTCTCTTTCCTTAGCTTATAAACCTTTTCACATAAATCCCTTCTTTAGTAAAGAATTTCCTAGTGTGAAATTAGAAACAAAACTTGGTATCAAAACTAGAAATAAAGCAACTGACCAACCTCCTGATTTGCTGAGGACAGATGCAATTTTTATTCCAAAATCTCTGAGCAAAAAGAGATAGATGGTCATTATCTTAACAAAAACTCAAATGAGTGAGAATATTTGTACCAAGATGACTGATTTAACAAATATAATTAAACTCAATTCTCTGCATTAAAAACTGGAGGTTATTTAGCTTTAGCTTGTGCATATTTTATCTTTTTCTTGATTTTATTTTTGGTTGTACCAAAATGGAAATGTGATGGATTTGTTATTTGAGGCTGGGATACAAACTTACGTGACTTTGGGCAAGTTCTTTAAAATCCCTGTCTCAAGTTGCTCAGCATTTCAGGCACACATTTCAGTGCTGAGTGTTAGCCAGCAGCATTGTCTCTAACTAAGTAACTCTGGTGGACTGCCGTATTTGTAATTCAGGTCATGTCATTCTTTTTTTTTTTTTTTTTTTTTGCCATTCTACTACTGAGCTACACCCCAGGCCTATTTCATTTTATTTTTTTTGCTTTTATATATGTTCTTACTAAATTGTTGAGGGCCTCCCTCACTAAATGGCTGAGGCTTGCCTGGAGACTGCCATTCTCCAGTCTCAGGCTCCTAAGTACTGAGATTACAGGTGTGCACCCCACACCCAGCGCAGGTCTTTTTTTTTTTTTTTTTTTTTTAATGCGGTGCTGGAGATGGAACCCAGGGGTGTTCTACCTCTGAGCTGCAACCTCCAGTCCTGTTTTTTATTCTTTATTTTGAAACAAGGTCTCACTGAGTTGCTCAGGCCATTCTTGAGTACACCCATCATCTATATAGATACTGTGGAGTTTTCTTTGTCTCAAAAGAGCCTACAGGTGTTATCAGGTTATATGCACTCTGCTCCTCCCCTTTGCCTGGGTGAGCTACATAAAAAATAGAGAAGCAATTTAATTTTGTTCTTGCAGTTAAATTCCGGCCCTACCATTTTTGTTTCAGTATAATGAAGTGACAGAAAACTGTTAATGGCAAAATATCATTGTTTCTCTCTAGTGATTTCTAATTATGAGGACACCCTTGTCCATGTTGGGATATGGTCTCTTTCCAGCTGCTAACCTAGAAATGGGAATAAGCTCATCAGAATTTTGGCAATACAAATAACAAAACATAATTAGATTCTTGGAATTTATGAACCCATTCTTCCCACAAAACACAGTAATTATTCTTTTAAAAATGAATACAGTAATACTTTGACCGTAAGGAGAAACTCTGTGAATGAATTGTAAGGCATTATAATACTCTAGCTGGTGAGGTTCCTTCTACTTTGTTGTCCTTAATTCATTTGAATTCTTTTTTTTTTTTGTGGTACTGGGGATGGAACTCAGGGATATTTGATACGAGGCTACACCCCCAGACCTATTTTATTTTTTATTTGGAAACAGGGTCTCACTAAGTTGCTGAGAGCCTCATTAAGTTGCTGAGACTAGCTTCGAACCTTTACTCCTCTTGTCTCAGCCTTCCAAGTACTGGAGTTACAAGTGTGTACCACCATACCTGGCTTCATTTGAATTCTTTTTTTTTTTTTTTTTTTTTTTTTCGGTGGTGGTGGTAATGGGGATTGAACCCTTCTACCTCTGGGCTATACTCCCAGACCTATTTTATATTTTATTTGGAAACAGGGTCTCCTAAGCCAGCAAGGCTGGCTTCAAACCTGCATGATCCTCCTGTCTCTGCCTCCCAAGCGCGGGGATTACAAGCATGCGCCACCACCTCTGGCTTCATTTGAATTATTAATCTCAAGAAGATAAAACCACTGACTATGAAGTGGGTAGGCAGCACACAATCATAAAAATGAAATAATGTTGACTAAGTGGATGTTGATTCTTGGGACAAGGAAGCCAGGGATGGTGTAATCCCAGTATTTAGGAGGCTGAAATAAGAGGAGTTTGAGGACAGCCTTAGCAGTTAGAGAGACTCTCATCAATTTAGTGAGACTCTGTTTCAAAATAAAAATAAAAGGCTGGAGGTATAGCTTGGAGGTAGAATGCCCCTAGTATTCAGTCCTCAGGACCTGGTTTCTGGTTCCAGACTTGAGCCTTGGGACCCTAACTGTGGACCCAATGCTCCTTACCCAGTGATTGCAAACCCAAGGGTCTGGTTAAGTGGTTGATTACAACTATGCCATTATTAGTTATGAGGAAAGAGTGAGGGGGAAAACATGACATTTCCTCTGGTCACAAGGAATCACAGGCAGTAGTGTCAACAGCTTTATATCCTTGTGGTTTTCTGCTTAGACATATAAGCAGAACCCTCTTAGATAAAAGTATTACCTTCCATTATCTTAATGTAAACTTACTTTACAATTTAAGGATCTAATTTTTAGTGGTATTCTTATAATGAAATTCTTGTCAATTTAACTAAGATAAGTAAAATTTAACTAAGCTACCTAAGATTGAATAACTTGTCAATTTAAGCGGTATTAAGTTGCTTAGTTAAGCTAGATAAATCTGTAGAAAATTAGATGAAGTGAACATTTTTATCCTTAGTGAACTGTTAATTCTCCCAAAGGAGAGACTGAATATATAACATATATACCAACATCTCATATATTTATTTTTGAAAGGAAATTTAAGAGGTAAAGTGAAATGGTTGTCTTTCTGTCAGAGGCTGACAGTGTTGGTAGTACGTGGGCTCTTTGGAAATTGATATGTATGGAGATTGGGGATGTGGTTCAGGTTACATGGGATTTGAGATTGGGATCTCTATTTCCCAACTTTCTAAGCAGAAACCTTGTTACCAAATTCTCTACTTCTTCTAGTAACTGAAAAGTTACAATGGGCTTTGTATGAGAAAACATGGAGCATTTTTACATGCTATTATGTGAAATAAAGGGACTTAGGAAGGAATGGGGTGTGCGAAAACAAAAATAAAACTTACCCTAGGGGGCTGAGATTTCGAGTTCATATGAGGCCAGCCCTTAGGAGTGAGGTTGAATGCTTCATTCTTTATTTTGTATGATACTCCTTTCCCATAAAGACCTGAATGAACTTGATGTATGCTCATGGTTAAACTTTCGAATTCTGTCAGTGAAAGGCATAGTCCAGCTTCCCACACCACACACACACACACACACTTGATCTTTCTCCTCACATTCTGTTGCAAGTTAAGTGCCTCCCATGGTTAGGCAGCACCCCATAGAAGCTTGAAAGACAAACAGCTGTATGTATGATCCCTTACTGACTCAGAACTATTACATTTCTAGCCACTTAGGCTTCCTTAAAAAAGGATAAATCAGCCAGGCGTGGTGGTGCATGTATATGATTTCAGCACTTGGAAGGCTAAGTGAGATAGGAAGACCCCAGGTTTGAGGTTAGCTTCAGCAACTTAGTGAGACCCTGTTTCAAAATGAAAAGGCCTGTCTAGTGCAGAGGTAGAATGCCCCTGGGTTCAATCCACAGTACAAGAAAAATTAAAAAAAAAGAAAAAAGAAAGAAAAGAAAAGTGTAGCCAGGCGTGGTGACACACACTTGTAATCCTTGTGCTTGGGAGGCAGAGACAGGAGTATCACGAAGGTTCAAAGCCGGCCTCTCTGGCTTAAGAGACCCTGTTTCCAAATTAAAAAAAATATATAAAATAGGTTTGGGAGGGTAGCCTGGAGGTAGAAGGGTTTCCAGGAACCCCAGTTTCACCAAAAAAAAAAAAAAAAAGGAAAATGTATTCTTATTATGTCTTGAATAAGTCATAAACAAATTTTTAGGGCAATAGTGATAAAAGTATCATTTAGCATCCTAAAATCTGTTGTGAGTGAAAGTGAAATGTGTTACCAGCTTAGTTCTCCCAACCTCTTCCTTGAAACATTTTCTTATACTTTCTTCCTTCTTTTGGGAGATTAAGCGTCTTATATTGTATGCATTTCAAGTTTTCAAAAATAGAGTTGTATCTTCGACAAAATCCACGGTTAGTCCTGAGCCGTGTGTGTGCTCTGTGGCCTTATCTCTGGATGAAATTGTGTGGTGGCGAGAGAGAAATAAAAGCAGGTTGTCAGTGGGATATACTTTGCTGCCCTCCTGCAATCATCTTTATTACCATTTGCTTCTCCTGATTGCTGCACTGACATTTCCATGAAAATTACTGAGGGCAGCTGAACTAGATAAATTAGTCTCCTTCTTAACAAATAAAAACCATTGACATTTTGGCAGTGCTAAACTCATTAACAGTATTAGCCAGGAGTTCTGCTTTTAGCAAAGCTTCATCCTGAGCATGTGACCATAGGTTGCTGATGATAAAGACCTTACAGCTCCTAATTAGCAAGTGTAATAAATGGCAAACAGTTTGTGGGAGTCCCTGAATAACATTAATCAGATTTAGAAAGCTACCACAATTTAATCATTTGTTTCAGTGTCACTGTAAAAAAAAAAAAAAAACACACATTAATCCAGAGATATGAAGAAATTGCTTTTTCTTTTGATGTGTTATCATTGCAGTAGCTAAATTGGAAAGATAGGAGTTTCACCACATAAGCGTTCTTTATTATTTATGGATTCTTTGAAAAAGCTTAATTAGTTCATTGGTTTCTGGTTCCCCACCATAGAACCTGTTGGAGTCAAAAGGCCTGGCCCCATCTGAAGATATTGCAGGCTCAGGTCCAGGATAAAACTTGCCTGCTGGTGTTCCAAGACCTTTGTGAGCAGAGAGTTATGCCTTGTCTTCTTTCAGGTTACAAAGTTGGTCTGATTTTGTTTTTTGTTTTTGGTACCTGAGATTAAACCCAGGAATATTCTACCTCTGAGTTACACCTGCAACCCTTTTTATTTTTTATTTTGAAACACAGTCTTGCCAAGTTGCTGAGGCTGTTCTCGAACCTGAGGTCCTTTTTGTTTTCTTTAATTTATTTGAATTCTTTTTTTTTCCTTGTGGTACTGGCGATGGAAAGGGGACATAGAAGCCCCATCTAGCCACCACCGCTGCATTTTGACCCTCAGTGGGAGAAGGGACACAAAATTGTCTTGTTATCTAAGTATTGAGACAGATTATTGAAGATGTTCAGAGAAACAACATTATGGTCTGAAATGCTTAGGGCAATTGAGGCGGGTGGAACATCTGAAGGGCTTCCCATAAGCAGGAAGAAAGCATTCCTGGTGGTGCTGTATATGTACATGAGAGAGAGAGATTCAGGGTGTGTGTGGGGTATTGGGATGTCGTGAGCATGAGTGGGTAAGACCCATGGAGGAAGGGAAGAGGTGAGCTCTTCAGGACCTCTGTATGCTCCATGTTGAGTAGGTGCTAACACCAGCTACTCTGGGAAAAACCTTTGCAGGGGTTCAGTAGGCAAGTGGTGTAGGGAAACGTGCTTGGTGGAAGGTGTTGGTAGATATGGGGACAAGGGATGCGTAGCTCGACAGCAGGAACAGATTTATTTTGGGATACATCTGGGAGGAGGCACCTGACTGGGAGAGAGAGTCCACTAGAGTCGGGGCTCCTGCCTTACAGACTAGGGGCTTTTTATGAGGCATTAGGAGGGAGTGATCGTTACACAGTCGTGGCTTTTCCCCATTGGTGGTCTTGACAGGGAGCAGAACAGGTAGGTCTATGGGCTGGGGGCGGGGAGTTGGTTAGGTCACTTTTCCCACAAGTGCTGGAGTTCTTTCTTCTCCACCAACTCCAGCCAGGCCTCACACAGACCCCGCAGTGCCCACAGAAGGCGGCTTTAGACATCTGGGGTAGGATTGTTTGATAGGCAAGAGACTGGGGCTGCGGTAATGAGGAAGGAGAGCTGAAGAGTTGTTTCAGTAACCCAGGTTTATAGAGATTAGGTTGGATTAAGGTAGCAAAAGTGTTAGCTATACAAGTGACAGAATCTGCCAGTGAGAGATGTTGAGAAGGGAAGGAGGAGAAAGGAAGGCCTCAAAGATGGAGTTGTTTAGGGTGGTGCTCTTTCTCTATTGTCCAGGCCACTTTATTTCATTATTTATTAAGATCAATTCTTGTGTGTGTGTACATGGTACTGGGGATTGAACCCAGGGGCATTCTGCCTCCGAACTATATCCCCAGCCCTATTTTAGTCTTTATATTGTGAAACGGTCTCACTAAGTTGCAGAGGGCCTCAAATTGCTGAGACTGGCTGTGAACCTGCTATCCTCCTGTCTCAGCCTCCCAAGTACTGGGATTACAAGCGTGCACCACCACACCTGCATAAGATCAGGGTTTAGCTTGGAGATAGAATGCCTCTGGGTTCAATTCCCAGTAACCCGCCCCCAAATGTTATATATAAATACAGAAATTTTGATAGGTTTATTAAAATATAATTAATATACTATAAGTTTATCCATTTAAAGTATACAGTTAAACAGTTTTTAGTCTGTTCCCAGAATGGTACAACTATCACTGCAGTGTGTTTCTAGACTATTTTGTTCAGCCCAAAGAAATCCCATTAGCAGTTACTTTCTGCCTCCCAGTCTTTGGCGCAACAATTTATCTAATTTTGTTTATTTATTTATTCTTTTGATCTGGGGTTGAACCCCAGGGACATTTTATCTCCAAGCAATACCCCCAGCCCTTTAAAATTGTTATTTTATTTATTTTTTTCTGTGGTACTGGGGATAGAATCCTGGGGCATTCTACCTCTGAACTACACCCCCAGTCCTATTTTATTATTTTATTTTAAAACAAGGTCTTGTTAAATTGCTGAGGCTGGCTGGGAACCTGCAATCCTCCTGTCTTAGCCTCCCAAGTACTGGGATTATAAGCATGTACCACCATACCTAACTTTTATCAACTTTGGTGATTCTGTATCTGCCTATTCTGGAAATTACATATATAGTACAACTTTTCATATATATGAAATATATATACATATATACACACGTGTGTATGTGTATATATATATATAGTCACTCCTCCGTATCTATCTGTGGTTTCTGCATTTGTGCATTCAACTAACCAGAGATTGAAAATATCAGGGAAAAATTGTGTACATGAACATGTATATATTTTTTTCTTTTTATTACTCTGTAAACAATACACTGCAACTATTTATCTGGCATTGACATGATATTGGGTACTAAGCATGATCTAGTGGTGACTTAAAGTGTATGGGTAGATGTATGTAATTTATATGCAGATGTTACACATTGTTATACAAGGGACTTGAATGTCTGAGGATTTTGATGGACAGCTATGTGTGGCCACTTGTTTCAAGTTTCTTTCACTTAGCACATTTTCAGGGTTCATCCCTGCACAGTTCATCACTGTGCAGCTGGGTTTTGATTTGGCATCCGTTGGCTGGAAATGGTTACTAGAGGTGGAGAGCCACCTCACCTATTAAATGGAGTCGTGGTGGTACTCTTTACCTCCTGAGTCATTGTGAAGGTTTGATAATAGTGTGAACACTAACTGCTGGATTCTATTTATGCTTCGGGTTTTATAACATTTCCCTGGAGAGACGATAAGCCCCAGAGGTGAAGGGATAGCCTTTGGGCATAATTACATTTGGGTGGATGATGGCACGAGTGAGTACCCATCCTGAGGAGCCTCCACAGGAGCTCGGTGTGTCAGCCATCAATTCCCTGAGAGCTGGTGAGATTCTCTTGGGCAGAGTGTAAAGAAAGGTGAGCAGAGAGCCAGGCATGGTGGTGCACGCCTTTAATCCCAGTACTTGGGAGGCTGAGACAAGAGGATCACAGTTTCAAGGCCAGCAACTTAGCACGACCCTATTTCAAAATAAAAAATAAAATAGGGTTGTGGGTGTAACTCAGAGGTAGAATGTCCCTGAGTTCAATCCCCAGTGGAAGGAAGGCAGGCAGGAAGGCAGGCAGGCAGTCCGGCCTGGTGTGGTGGTGCACACTTGTAATCTCAGTACTTGGAAGGCTGAGACAGGAGGATTACAGGTTGATAGCCAGCCTCAGCTACTTAGTGAGGCCCTCTGTAACTTAGATCCTGTTTCAAAAAAAAAAAAAAAAAATTGGTCTGGGTATATAGCTCAGAGGTAGAATGCCCTTGGGTTCAATCCAAGTATCACAAGAATAAAGAAAAGAAGAAGGAGAAGGAGGAGAAGGAGAAGAAAGGAAGGGAAGAAAGGGAAAAAAAGAAGGTGAGCAGAGGACCAAGCTCCAGAGGCCTGCTCGGGAGAGCCGAGAACAGCTGCATGGAGAGAGAGCGCCCTAGGATATAAGGGCGTGTTAAACCTGTTCTTCTGAGATGGTTTAATAATGTGATCATTGCTAAGTTCTCTTAATTAGCTAACTGTTGGCCAAGGCATGTTTGTGCAGGATTTCTCTGACCCAATTTATTATTGGCCCAAGGCCACATGCTAACTGGTCAGTAACTTAGGCTCTCCTTTGAAAAACAAAATGAAAAAAAACAAAGTACTGTGGGCTTGAAATGTGACCTGGATCCCCCGCCCGATTCCGTGACCTAATCTCTTCATGCTGTAGGCTTTCCCCATCCAGGGAAGTTCCCTTGCTGGCTGTTGAGGATGCTCCTGATGCAACAGGTATGCAAAAGGGCTTCCAAGCGGAAGGCGCCCTTAAGCCTAAGGGAGTATTACCCATCTGCTGCCATCCCTCTTCCAAGTAAACACACAAAACCATGTGAAAGAGGCTGGGAGTTTCCCGGGGCCGCCAAGGCCTCAGATCTGTTGCTGGATGAAGAGAGTCCCACTTTGGAAGAGTAAGAAGTATCTAACCTGAATTTATTTCTTGCATAGGTTTTTCAGAAGCAATGGGGAGTCTTTGGTGATGAGAGAAAGAGTGTGTGTGTGTGTGTGTGTGTGTGTGTGTGTGTGTGTGTGTGTGTGTTGGGAGGTATGTTGAAAAAGAAAAGAAGGCAAAATACAAATGTAGATTGAAGAGAGAGGGTGAACTGAGTTCAGAAAAGAATATCAGGCTCCTTGGAGTTTGATATGTGACCTAGAACTTTGGTAAGTGTTGAAAAAAATATTCGTTTGAGAATGGAATCCAGGGGCATTCTACATCCGAGCTACACCCTCAGCCCAATTTTTTATTTTGAAACAGGGTCTCACTGAGTTGCAAAAGGCCTCACTAAGTAGCTGAGGCTGGCGGCAGACCTGGATCCCCCCCTGTCTTAGCCTCCCAAATGCTGGGATTACAAGCATGTGCCACCACACCCCACAAGTGTTGAAAGTAAACTCATGAGACAGCCCCAGGCAGCCTTTTTGGAAGGAGACCTGCTGTCTCTCTGAATATTACAGTTCATCCTCCCTACTTGCTTTATGGCTGGCTAAGTGGATAGAGTATTACCCATATCTCCCCCTCCTCATTTTCTGGGAACTGCACTCCATTTTCACTGTTTTACCCAGACCTGTTAACTTGCCCTGTGTTCTGAATATTTGAAAACAGAGCCAGGCATGGAGTCACATATTTGTGTGATCCCCAAACTTGAGAGGCTGAAACAGGAGGATTGCAGGGTTGAAGCCAACTTCAGCAACTTAGTGTGACTTTGTTTCAAAATAAAAAACAGAGCAGGGGCATAGTTTGGGTAGAATACGCTTGGATTCAATCCCCAGTAAGAAAAAAAAAAACAAAAAACAAAAACAAAACAAAAACGGAAACCAAGTCCTATCCACTCCACTGTCTCTGAAACGGGCGGCGTGAACACTGAACTCTGGTGACCTGTGACCTGGCTGGTTCGTCTGCAGTGAGGAAGGAGGGGGCAGAGGAGGGCAAAGTCGAAAGATGTGTGCTCGCCTCCTGTCTACTGTGCTCTGAGTTCCCAGAGACCCCTGTGTACTTACAGCAAATGAAAACATGTGTGCATGTTTTGCTTAAACTCTCTCAGGTGGCTCTGGGAATTTGTGACCAAAGGTGCCTCAATATTGTCATGAGATAGAAGCCTGAGATGTTTCAGGCTGCGAAGACCTGTGAGAAAGCAGTGTAGGATGTGGGTTTCCAGGTGAGTCACTGAAGATGTGGCCCGAGTGCCTTCTTGGAGTCAGAGCGAAGGCCGGCACAAATGTCTGTTCTGCCATTACCTTGCTTGGAGCTAGCAGAAGTGTCTGTGTGTGAGTCCAGGCAGGGGTGAGATGGCACAGCTACAGTGCTGCTTTCAGTGTGGCTCTTTCTCCTCAGGCAAACGGGATGTGGGTTCAAGCAGGGGCAGGCAAGTTTTTTCTGAAAAGTGCCACTGAGGATGCATTTTAGGCTTTGGAGGTCCTGCCGTCTGTCCCAACTGCTCAGCTTTGCCATTGTAGCGTAAAAGCAGTCATGGATAATGGAAACAAATAAATTTTATTTACAGATGTCAAAATTTGAATTCCATATTTAATATGGCACAAGTTTCTTTCCGTGTGTGTGTGTGTGTGTGTGTGTGTGTGTGTGTGTGTGTAGGGGTGCTGGGGATTGAACCCAAGGATGTTCTGAACTATGTCCAAACCCATTTTATTTATTATTTTGAAACGGGGTCTCACTGAGTTTCCAAGGACTTGGGTAAATTGCTAAGGCAGGCCACAAACTTGCGATCCTCCTGTCTCAATCTCCCAAGCCAACACACCTTTCTTTCTTTCTTTCTTTCTTTCTTTCTTTCTTTCTTTCTTTCTTTCTTTCTTTCTTTCTTTCAATAATTTGAAAATGTAACTGGGCTTGGTGGCACACACCTGTAATACCAGTACTTGGGAGGCTGAGACAGGAGGCGTTCAGGTTTGAAGCCAGCCTCGGCAACTTAGTGAGGCTTTCAGCAACCTTGCAAGACCCTGTTTCCAAATAAGAAATAAAATTTGGCTAGGATTGTAACTCAGAGGTAGAATGACTTTGGGTTCAAATCTTAGTAACACACACACACACACACACACACACACACACACACACACACATGCAAACCCTTCTAGTTTTTAGGCTAGAAATAAATGTGGCAGGTAGATTTGGTCCCTGGGCACATGGAAATAAGCGACCTTTTGCCTTCATGATAGCTAATTTACCCAAGCCCTTGGAAATTTAGTGAGACCTCTTTTCAAAATAAAACAAGTGGATGAGAATAGCTATTATTGAGTACGTCCTAAGTATTTTAACCTTTTCATTAACCCCATAGGGTCTTTCTAGGACAGTTGGCTGGTGTTCCATATACACCTGGAGATAAAGGATAGGTCTTTAAGGTCACTGAACCTAAACTTACTTTAAGCTCATTGAACTTAGTTGTTTTCTTTTTTTAATCTTAGAGCTAAAAATTAGCTGGTCAGTCTTCAGCTGCTTGACCCATGACTGATTCTCTCTGCTGGTTGTGTTGAGGGGGAAGAGGCCAGACATTGTCTCCACATTTAAATAGAGAAACCATGTCTCCTGGAATATTGTGTAATGCTTTGTGTGAAGCCCAGTTTAGAGTCACAGAGTTTTTTTTTGTTTGTTTGTTTGTTTTGCAGAACTGGGGATTGAGCCAGGGGTATTCTACCTCCGATCAACCCCCTAGCGTATTTTTTAATTCTTTTTTTTTTTGTTTTTATTTTTTGCAGTACTTGAAATTGAACTCATGGGAATTCTACTTCTGAGCAACATTCCCAGCCTAAATTTATATTCTTTATTTTTGAAACAGGGTCTAAGTTGCAAGAGGGCCTTATTAAGTAGCTGAGGATGACCTCAAACCCTTGATCCTTTGTTTCAGCCTCCCAAGTACTGGGATTATACACATGCACCACCATGCCTGGCTTTTATTCTTTATTTTGAAACAGAGTCTCAGCTAAGTTGCAGAGGGTCTCACTAAGTAGCTGAGGCTGGCCACAAACCTGTGATCCTTCTGTCTCAGCCTCCCAAGTACTGGGATTACAAACCTGTGCTACCACACTAGCACAGAGTTTTAATTTTTCTAACTTATATTTTAGCCATTGGAATTCAAATTTCCCTCTCCTTAATAGTCAAAAAGTCCAAGTATGCCATTTATGAAAACTACTTTTTTGAGGTATAATGAATATAAATGCACTGTACATATTCAAGACTTACAATTTGAGTAGTTTTATTATAAGTATATATACCTCAAACTATTACCATAATCAAGATAATTATTAGATGGGCATGGTGGCAACTTGGGAGGCCGAGGCAGGAGGGTTGCCAAGTTTGAGGCTAGCTTTGGCAACTTTATGAGAACCCAAATCAAAATAAATTTTAAAAGACTGAGGCTGTGACTCAGTGGTACAACAACCTTGGATTCAATCCCCAGTATCCTCCACCCCCACACAAAGTGGTAGCCATCACCCCTCAAATTTCCTTTCTCCTTGTTCCCCTTCTCTTCCCTAGGCAATCACTGACCTGCCTTTTGTTACTATATATTTGTGTGTATTTTGCTGAATCTTATATAAGTTCAGTCTTAAAATATGTACTTTTCAATGTAGGAATGTTTTTGGTAGTTTAATGGGTATTGTGTTGAAATCTGTAGGTTACTTTTGGAAGGATGGCCATTTTGATATTTATTCTGCCTATCCAAGAACATGAGAGATCTTTTTATCTCCTGAGGTCTTCTTCATTTTCCTTTTTCAATGATTTATTTATTTATTTATTTATTTATTTATTTATTTATTTGTGGTACTGGAGATGGAACCCTTTTACCTTCGGGATACACTCCCAGACCTATTACCTATTTTTATATTTTTTATTTGGAAACAGGGTCTCTTAAGCCAGCGAGGCTGGGTTCAAACCTGCGCGATCCTCCTGTCTCTGCCTCCCAAGCGCAGGGATTACAAGCGTGTGCCATCATGCCCTGCTTCAATGTTTTATAAATATTTTTGTAGAGGTCTTTTACCTCCTTGGTTAGGTTTATTCCTAAGTATTTTATTTGTGTGTGGAATATCCTAAGTGGAAGTGTTTTCTGGATTTCTTTTTCAGTCCTTAAATTCATTTGGAACAAAAAACCCTAAATAGTCAAAGTTCTTAGCAACATGAACCATGCGGGAGGCATCACAATATTTGACTTCAAACTACACTACAAAGTGATAGTAAGAAAAACAGCATGGTACGAACACAAAACAGACACATAAACCAATGGGTAAGAATAGTAGAAGACTCAGAAACAAATCCGAATATTTATGGCCAATTGATTTTTTACAAAGAGGCCATAAACATACACTGAAAAAAATGTAGTCTCTCCAACAAAAGGTGTTGGCAAAACTGGTTAACCATATACAGAAAAATGGAAATAAACCCCACTTTCTCACTCTGTACAAGAGTCAATTCAAGATGGATCAGACCAGAGACCTTGCAGCTCCTTGAAGAAGGCATAGGTTCAACACTGTAACACACAGACACAGGTAAAAACTTTTTCAACAAGACCCCAAAGGCACAAGAAACTAAAAGGCAGATCAATACATGGGATTGCATGAAACTAAAGAACTTCTTTAAAGCAAAGGAAACTATGAAGAATCTCAACAGAGAGCCAACAGAATGGGAAAAACTTTTTTGCCAATTATTCCTCTGATAGAGGACAAATATCTAGAGTATACAGAGAACTCAAGAAACTCACAGATAAGAAAACAACCCAATGAAAAAATGGGCAAGTGAACTAGACACTTCACAAAAGAAAAAAATTCAAATGGCCAATAAGTGTATGAAAAAATTGTTCACCATCATTAGCATCATTAGCAGAGAGATGCAAATCAGAACTCTCTGAGATTTCACCTAACTCAACTAGAATGGCAATCACTCAAAACACAAACAACAACAAATGCTGGAGAGGATGTGAAGTGGGAACTCTAATTCATTGTTCGTGGGATTGCAAATTACTGCAATCAGTTTGGAAAACAGTATGGAGGATCCTCAGAAGAATGAGAAGGAACTTACCATATGATTCAACAATACAACTTCTGGTGTCCACCCAAAAGAATGGAAATCAAACTACAAAACTAATGCATGCATATCTATGTTCATAGCTGCACAATTCACCATTGCCATAGTATGGAACCAGCCAAGACGTCCATCACCAGATTGAATGGATTGCAAAGCTATGGGATATGTACACAATAGAATTTACTCAGCCATAAAGCAAAACACAATTACGTCATTTACGGGGAAATGGAACTGGAGGACATGCTAAGTGAGATTAGTCAGTCACAAAAAGCAAAAAAAAATCTATGCTCTCCCTAATATGAAGAAGCTAGGGGGAAAAAATAGAGTCATAAAAGGAACTCTGTAGACGAAGAAGGAGAAACCATAGATGAACAGATAAGGCGACCTGAGGGGAATGGGAGGAGAGGAAGAGGGAAATTTCCTAATGTACATTTATATATCAAAGTCAATCACTAAGCCAAACATGAGCAGGATGGGTACTCACTCGTGCCATCGTCCACCCAAATGTAATTATGCCCTCCCCCTCCATGTCCTCGCTAACTAAGCGTGCTGGTTTTAGGAAGCATTGCAAGTGGATGTTTACCTTATGAACTCTGAAATACCATATAGTCACATCCTTAAGGATCAAGATTTTAGTTTCTAAAGAACCCTCATATCGAGTGCCTCTTTCATTCCAAGAATTTGCTGTATGGTGAAAAAGGGTCAAATAAAATGCACGACTTAGGCTAGTTTAATTTGGTTTCCAGTCTGGACCAAGTCCATTCCCCCCCCCCTTTTTTTCCTTTAAGTATGATTCCATTGGTTTTCTTTCTTTGCCTCAGCCCTGATGAAGTGTGAGCTTTGTGTCTTGATCTGTGTGGAATTGGTATGGCGAGAGTCCTGCTGTTTCCTGCCACCCCATAAATGTCTGGGAAAATTAAGATGCTCCTGGAGATAACCCCCTTAGGTAATAGCTCTATCACAGCTTTTACTTTCCAGAGTGGATTCCCTGCAATAAAATTAGTGCAGTCTTTTTGCCCTGTCCTTGAAAGTCATGCTACTCTGAGAAATGAAATGTTGCTGAAAATGTATGCATCTCAAGTGGGAGAGTTTTAAACAATTGGTGAGGGCCATATTTAATGGTGCCAATTCTGCAGCTAGTTTCTAGGTAGAGGTCTGCTGCACTGAGCCCCTGGCCCTTCTGCTGTCCAAGTGCATCAGAGCTACTAGAAAATCATTGGTAGCAGTGTAGTGATGGTTCTTTGGTATGATGGCCAATATCTGATCCAGTTACTGTCCTTGCTGCTGGCTTGTCTTTTGCCTTCTGCTTCCATTCTCATCAAGGACCCTTTCCATCGGTCATTTAGGTTTAGCTGTAGTCTCCCTGACAGATCAGCTTGGAAAGCTGCCTGCCTTCTCTCTTTCCAGCAAATGCTGCTACACTGTTGGTTGGCCCAGCAGAGAACAAACTTTATTTGATGAAGTTAGTCTTGTGAACACACTTACTCTAAACAGGAAGAACTGAGAACTTTTGTTTCTTATCAGCATTTCTCTGCCAGCAAGGTAGGGTTAGTGATTATTACTCTGCAGACTCATTCTTGGTGCCATGAAGCAAAATCTAAAGCCTGAAAAGGTTTTCTTGAAGCACGTGCATTGAGAGTAGACAAATATACAAATATTCTCAAATTGAATTTTGAAAAATGTATCAGAATTTCAACGTTTTTACTTCAGTTTGGTGACTTTGTTCACCTTCTTTTGCTTTCTGCAAACACATGAAATCCTCTGAAAGGCCAGGTTGGCTTATTTGGGTGGAGTAGTGATTCTCAAAGTTGGCCTCTGACCAGCACTATCTTTATCACCTGGAAACTTGTTAGAAATGCAAATTTTTGGGCCTAACTCCAGAACTACTAAATCAGGAAATTAGAACAAGGGCCCAGGAAGGTTTTTCCTTTATTGGTACTGGAGATTGAACGTAGGGGCATTCTACCTCTGAGATACACTTTCAGGCCTTTTTATCTTTATTTTGAGAAAGGGTCTCATTAAGTTGCTGAGGTTGGCCTCAGAATATCCTCCTGTCTCAGCCTCCAAACTCAGAAATTTTAAAAACTAAGCCCTCCAGGTAAAATGTTAAAGTTTAACAATCATTGATTAGTGCCAAATCTGTGTTTTGATCCCAGCTGTGTTACAAGCTAACTGGGACTGGTTACTTGGCCTTCAGTTTCTTTATTTCTATAAAGAGAGGAGAACTGTCTCTGCCTTTCAAGGTCATAATGGGAGAATAAGGTGATGTGTATAAATATTTGTACACAAGTACTCAGTAAACAGTAACTGGTGGCATTTGGTAATATCTTTAAAAGGCCTGGTGATAGGCCCTGAGAAGATCAAGTTATAAGTACTGTTGCTATAGTCATGTGCTAAAGAGCCCCAGGAGCCTGAAGGTACAGGCATTCTGCAGGCACCTTTCTCTCAGGAACCTTAGGTACTGGAGGTTGGTTCCAGGGCTTCACAAGTTATCACTAAAATACATCTCCAGCCCTTTTTAAATTTTTATTTTTTCTGAGCTGGGTGTGGTGGTGCTCTATTGTAATCCCAGCTTTCGGGAGGTGAAAATTGGAGGATTGTGATTCACAGACAGCCCTTCATAACTCAGTGAGACCCTGTTTCAAAAATAAAATAAAATAAAAGAGAGAGAGAGAGAGAGACTAAAAAATAGGGCTGGGGGTGTAGCTCAGAGATACAATGCCCCTGGGTTCCATCCCCGGTACCAGGAAGAAAAAAAAAAATCACCGACTGTGGTGGTGCATGCTAGTAATCCCAGTACCTGGGAGGCTGAGACAAAACCACAGGTTTGAGGCCAGCATCAGATACTTAGTGAGGTTCTCCACAGCCTAGTGAGGCCCTGTTTTAAAATAAAGAATAAAAATAGGCTGGGGCTATAGCTTGAAGGAAAGAATGCCCTGGGATCAATCCCCAATACTGCAAAAATAATAAATAAATAAATAAATAAATAAATTTATTTATTTTGAAATAAGGTCTTGCTAACTGCCCAGGCTGACCTTGAACTTGTGACCCAGAGTAGCCGGGAATTTAAGCATATGCCACAGTGCTGGCTTTAACTCATTTATTACATGAGTGAGGCCAGATTTTCTTCACATAAACAACATATCAGAACAGAATGCATGCAGAAGCAGGCTTGAAACTCCAGTTTTCCATTAAGCCAGACATTGAAAAGATTAGCAGAAATGCATACCACTACCATTCTTCTCAATGAATTTTTATCTTTTGGAAAATAGGTTTCATAAAAAGTATATAATTTATATGTAATTTGAAAGTCATTTTAAATGAATAAAGAAGTATTTAAACACACCTCTTACTTTTGAATATGGTAAATAACAATGGTATAAGCAACTATAAAAGTTTTTTGGGGTCCTCAGTAATTTAAGAGTATAAAGATCTGGGGACCAAAACATTTGAAATCCACTTTTAAGGAGTCCTCCTCCCCTTTAAGCCAGGTTTGGAAGTCAGGATTGCAATTTCAAGGGCAGCCTCAGCAGTCTAGCAAGACCCTTAGCAATTTAGTGAGACCCTTTTTCAAAATAAAAAAGTAAATTAGAGCTTAGAGCATAGCTCATAAGTAGGATGCCCCTGGATTTGATCTCTAGTACCAAAAAAAAAATAAAATAAAATAAAATAAAATAAAATAAAAAAAAGAAAAGAAAAGAAAGGAAGGAAGGGGGTTTAGCTCAGAGGTAAAATAATGCCTCTGGGTCCAATCCCCAATAGAGCATCTCCTACACACACAAAAAAATCAATTCCTGTTGTTTTTTGTTTTGGTGGTACTGGGGATGGAACCCTTCTACCTCCGGGCTACACTCCCAGACCTATTTTATATATTTTTTTATTTGGAAACAGGGGGTCTCTTAACCAGTGAGGCTGGCCTTGAACCAGTGTGATCCTCCTGTCTCCACCTCCCAAGCCCGGGGATGACAAGTGTGCGCCACCACGCCTGGCTCAATTCCTGTTTTTACTCTTGAACTTGTAATGAATGCAGGCCATTAAGAAAAATAATATTTGGAGCTGGGCGTGGTGGCTCACGCTTGTAATCCCCGTGCTTGGGAGGCTGAGACAGGAGGATCGCACAGGTTCGAAGCCAGCCTTAGCTACTTAGTGAGTGAGGCTCTCAGCAACTTAGTGACACCCTGTTTCTAAATAAAAAATATAAAATAGGTCTGGGAGTATAGCCCAGAGGTAGAAAGCCTTGGGGTTCCACCCCCATTACCACCAAAAAAAAAAAAAAAGAAAAATAATATTTGTTAATCAAAACTATTCATCTTTTTCTACTTTTTCTAGAGTAATTTCATAGTTTTTATGTATTTTTGTTGTTGATGCTTCATTTTTTATAGAAATAAAATATTACTGGATACAGTATTTTATTTGATGGAAAACAATGCCATGCATATAAAATAACTTCACTTTCATTGTGATGAAAATTTACGTGTTCTAGGAGTTGGGATCATTCTCAAAGGAAAAATAATAGCCAGGTGTTTCTCTTCACCCACCTGCCCCTACCGTGTTCGAATTGATTGCTGGAGATAAAGAAATGAAGTGGCTTCACAGCTCTCTTTGCAAATGACTTTGAAGCACATTAAGAGCAAAATGCTTTCCAATTAATTATATTTTCCTTTGGTAAATGATAATGGACCTGTTAATTGACTTGGGTAAGGGTGGAGTCTATTACCTGACTTTCTGTTTTTTCAAAAGCTGTCTTCTAACCCGTGAAATAGATTTTTGGGATTTGAAGTCAGGGCTGACTAATTTTAAAGGACAATCTTGATCCCTGAATAATGTTTGACACTTGGCTAAATGAGAAAGATGATTTTTTTTTTTTTACTTTTAAATTGGGATTTGTCTGTAACAATGGGGCATCTCACAAATGACTGAGAATGAAAAATAAATTCATGTCTTTGTAATGGAGTTACTTCTTGGTTTTTTGGGGAATGGAGGAATACTGTCTGGGAGAGAATCGATGTGCATTCACTTAGAGGATTTAACAATAATGGAGCTATGCAGTTTTTTGTCTTGCTTTTGCAAAATAGCAAATCATAAAAATGTGGGTGGTTTTAAGAGAAAACACCTTTTAACCCTTTTATACATGATATATCTACAAGCTAAATAGATCACTTATAGATCTTTTGGTATAAGAATTTTAATGGATGGCAAAGAGCATAATTATGTGGTCAAACAGAGCAGTACTGATCTTGTTCTTCTTGTATAATCTCTTAATTTACTGTCAAATTGCTTTAAAAGTTTTAATTAGCATAATTAAGTGGAGTAAGTGATAAGATATATTACTTTCTGTATTTTGTATGTGTTCTCTCCTTGAGTCACAACATTTAACAGGAGCCTTTAAACTTAATTACCCCCTCTAACCTAGGCCAGGTGTGAAACAGCAATCATAAATATTTAGGTCAGTGTCTCTACAAACTGAAACTGTTTCCAACCTCATCTGAGTGCTTAGTGCTAAATGTTTCCTTTCATTTATCACAGTCTACTGGCTTTCAAATATATAATATCGGGTGGTACTGGGGTTCCTGGAAGCCCTTCTACCTCCAGGCTACACTCCCAGACCTATTTTATACTTTTTATTTGGAAACAGGGTCTCTTAAGCCAGCGAGGCAGGCTTCGAACCTGCGCGATCCTCCTGTCTCTGCCTCCCAAGTGCGGCGATTATATGTGCCACCCACGCCTGAATGCTTTCAAATATTTTGAGTGCCACCCACAGAAAGGGCATTTTTACATCATGACTCAGTATATACCTAAACATGTTATATTAACGTTGTTATATAAAATTCTTGCCTTTGCCATATGCAATGTACTTTGATATTTTTTTAATTCCCCTTTAGAAAAAATATTGGTTTTAGGACCCCTTACAATGTGCTCACTGAAAATGATGTCATACAAAACTCCTTCCGTTCACCATGGTGGTGATTCTATATCTTTTTTACTCTTCACTCCTGCTGACCTTCCTCACAGGGGCTGATGTGCAACAGCCGCAAACAGCATCCTCCTTGGTAGTATGCAACCTGCTGCTTGTATAGGTTCCCCTGTCAGACCTTGGAGACATCACTTTCTGATGGACATTCAGGCTAAAACCCAGGTAGGCTCAAGACACTTGCAAAACGGTGCATGTGTTGTGGCCCTCTGCAGGGCCAGGTTCAAATTCCTTGGTTGCCAGAAGATCCACATACCAGAGAAGAGAAGTGGGGCTTTATCAAGTTTAATGCAGATGAATTTGAAGTGAACCTGGATGTCTGTGGTTGCCTGGACAAGTGGCAAGGCTTCTACTCATGAGGGCTCCACCGTGCTGCCCCTCCACAATCATGTCACTAATAAATCTTATTTCCTGTCTGAAATATAGAAGAAGACATGTTCATTGACAAGGTCCTTGAAGATCTAGCTTTGTTTTTCCAAACTCTGTACACTCTCTGGACATTTGCCCCAACTCCTCAATGCTGATGCCTAAGTCTGTCAGCAGCCTAAATTCTGGTACCATACATTATAGTATGCCAGGGTGACTGAAAGTGTTGCCTGGAGTGTATGCCAGAAGCTTGTGAACCTTAAAATTAAACATGTTCAGCCCCACAAATCTCCAGCTGCTTACAATATGTAATACCACTATCACCCACTGACCAGATAGGGGGGAGGAGGCAGAATGAGAGGAATTTGTGACCAGATACAGAAAGCAGGCATGATAAACAATACAGGACATGATAAATACAGGACATGATAAACAATTGGTAACCACCCAGCTCTTCTACCAGGTTGCCTTCACCTATAAAGATCTGAATAGAAATTAGTCACATTGGAGAACCAAGGAAGCGAGTTCTCCAAGTGAGTTCCAGCTCTCAGAATGGTTTCTGTGTTTTGTTTTACTAGCATGCTCAGCAAAGTGGGCAAAAAGCTGACATGGTGTGGAAATAAAACAAATGTTAGCAATAACACAGGGTTGAAGACCACAGTGATTCTTTCCTGAGAGCTGAGGCTACACCAGGTGTCTGTGACGCGGTGTGAGTCGGGCTGCGTCTGCAGTGGCCATACAGCTCTTCTTTCCCCCAGGTGCGTGCCTGCTGGAGCCCTTTCTGGCTATCTTGCAGGCGACTCAAACTCAACACATGCACAGATGGACTCATCTTCACCAAATGAAGAATAGGCATTCTTTACCAAACCTATCATTTCAGTAAGTGGTAACGACTTCTATCTAAAGTTCAGGTAGGCCGGGTGTGGTGGTGCATGTTTGAAATCGCAGTTCCAGCCTCAGC
The DNA here is from genome assembly GCF_963383645.1 of Muscardinus avellanarius. Classification (NCBI taxonomy): domain Eukaryota; kingdom Metazoa; phylum Chordata; class Mammalia; order Rodentia; family Gliridae; genus Muscardinus; species Muscardinus avellanarius. Next base: position 114,554,452 of record NC_137786.1, on the reverse strand, counting down.
CACTTAGCAAGGCCCTTTGCAACTCAGTGAGACCGTTTCAAAAAATAAAAAATAAAAATAAAAATAAAAAAAAAATAGGACTAGGGGTGTAGCTTGGAGGTAAAATGCCCCTGGGTCCCATCCCAGTACTGCAAAAACAAAAACAAAAACAAAAAACAAAACAAAAACAAACATGTCCATTGAACTCTTAATTAAGTTCCTTGAATATGCTGTACTGTGTCTTGGCTCAAAACCTTGGCAGATGCTGTCCTTTGTGGCAAACACTTCCCATCTATATTTGTTCCCCAGACCTCTTTCTCAGAATTTCTAGAAGTCCTTGTCTCTATTTCCACAGGAATTAAATTTTTCCTTCCTAGGACTCAGTATAACAGGTTGTGATAGTTTGGTGACTTTCCTGTCTGAGCTCTCATTAGATATAAGCCCTTTGAGGGCAGCTAGTTTCTTATTTTCTGGTATATACACAACATCAGGCACAGCATCTGACACAGTAGATACTCATGTTTTAAATGAATGAAATATGCAGTTCTAGATGTGGTCAAGCTTTGGGTCAGTAAGGGTGGTATCTGGAGGAGGAAGGGATTTTCTACAGAAGAAACAGGGTTGTCTCCCTAGAATTAGAACCTTCCATTTGGATTCACTTTGTTTGGGGTGTGGTGAATTCCCAAAACAAAAGACACACTCAGTTTAAAATATAAATTCATTCAAGGCAAATTTTATGTTGGCTCATTTCTGCCATTGTTCATTAAATAATTCAGAATTTACTGGTGGAGAAATGTTGATACAGTTGAATCAGGCCAAATAAGCGCTTTGGAATTTTAAAATTGTGCTGTTTTAAAATATTACCAGATCTAAATCATTCCTTTCACTGTTTTTGCATGACATTGTTCCACACTCCGATGGCATTTTATGTTTGTAATCTGTTCCTATTTTACTAGCACCCAGAAGGGCAGACATGATGTTAGCCTGCTATCCCATATTTAGCAGTGCTGGGATTATTAGCCTGTGGTTGGAGCCAAGTAAGTGTTGAAATAAAAGCTCTGTGGGATACTATGCATCATACTCCTTCTGAGGCTGAGGGTGAACATGAGGTTCTTACTGGGTTGTTTTCCTATAGAGAAGAGAGTAAGGAAGAGGTCAGTATTGGCTAGCTCTTTCTCATTAGAAAATGTCAGAAACCCAACTCAAACTGGGCTTCATTCAAAATGGGAAAGTGATTCCTTGGCTAGGAATATATTCTTCAATAACAATAAAAAAGCGGCAACTTAAGTTTTACACTTACAAGGAGTTAATTTTGTAGTCTTAGAGGAAATCCATCCAAGGCTGTGAGCACTCGTGGGTGTACCCTCCTGTCTCGTTTATCCTCAGTCACAGAATAGCAGGAGAAACGGGTGGAAAAGAGCAAGACATGGCCTCGGCTTTGTCGAGGAAATCTCTGCAAAGGACTAGGACCTGCATCTTCTTGGCTCTGATAAAACTGGAAAGGGAAATTAAAGTTAGTTCTTTTTTGGAAGGTATATAGTAGAGGTAAGGGAAGGGAGATTGGAAAGGGTAGTCTACTCTGTCAACTGACATGGTCTTTCACCTCATTTTGGGAAAATCCTAGGAGATGGTCTGATTTTGATTTTGTTTGGATCTTGGAGGCTCAGATAATTCGCTCAAAGTGTTATCAAAAATATAAATGGCTGAGACCAGAGGATTGCAGTTTTTGGGCCAGCCTCAGCTACTTAGTGAGGCCCTCCACAATTTAGCAAGACTGTTTCAAAATAAAGAATAGAAAATAGGGCTGGGGGTGTAGCTCAGAGGTAGAAGGCGCCCCGGGGTTCAATCCCCAGTTCCACTAGATAGATAGATAGATCAATCAATTGATAGATAGATAGATAGATAGATAGATAGAAAGAAGCTGGGGATGGTGGCACAGCACTTGGTAGGCTGAGAGAAGAGAATTGCATGTTCAAGGATAGCCTCACTAACTTGGCCAGGCTCTCAGCAACCTAGTAAGATCCTGTTTCAAAACAAAAACTTAAAAAGGGCTGGGGGTGTAACTTGGAGCAAAGGTCACTTGAAGGAAGATGTTCTGGGCATCTGGGTCAAAGGCTGTCTGTGTGTGGTCATTTGCTTAGGATCACAGCACACTTTCATTTGCTTCATGTGTGTACATTATTTTTCAGCTTTATACTTCCTGGTCCTTCTAATTATTTGCTTTCTCATTAACAGAAGTAATGTTTGCCCTCTTTCTGGCAACACTTTAATGTATTCTCTTAATTATACAACTTTTTGGAAGGCTTTATTATGAACGAGCTGCTTTCAGGACCTGCTGCACAGCTGTCTTCCTGAAATTTCTTTTCTTATTATCCTTGGATTAATTCTACTTTTTCCTTGGACTCTATCTCCTTTTCTCTTAAACCAATTTTTATTTTTCTGGAGTATGTTTTGAAGTAAGCTCAGAAACGGTGTGTGGCAAGAGTCTGTCCTTTGAACCTGTGCTTATCTGCTCTCACACTTAATTGGCAATTTGGCTGACTATGAAATTTTTGAGTTCAAAGTCATTTTCCCTCAGCATTTGAAAGGGGTTGCTTTCTAGCAGTCAGTGATACTGAATCTTTTTCTCCTTGATATTGTGACATTTCATGAGAACCAGTCTTTCTTTTATTACTCTCAGCACCTGCGGGCCCTTCCATCTGAAGACATGTTTTTCAGCTTTTGGAAATTCTTTTCTTCTATTTTACTTTGACATAGGGTCTTGCTTCACCCTCCAGAGTAGCTGGGATTACAGGCATGTGCCATGATACCTAGTTCATCCCATATTAAAGATGAATAAATAAATAATAGATTCAATAGACTGATGGACTCTTTTTTTTTTTTTTTTTTTTACTGGAGATTGAGCTCAGGGGCATTCTACTTCTGAGCTAGACCTCCAGCCCCATTTTATTTTAAAACAGGGCCTCACTAACTTTTTAAAGGTCTTACTAAATTGCTGAGGATGGCCTCAAACCTGTAGTCTTCCTGCCTCAGCTTCCCAAGTACTGGGATTACAGGTGGGTGCCACCCTACCTGGTTTTAATAAACTTTCAGACTTTCTTAAATGTTTTCTCTCTTGTCCTCTCCCCTAACCTACCTTTCTGGGATTTTATTATCCTTTTCTTTTTTTTATCCTTTCTATTGATTTTTTTTTTTTTTTTTTTTTGGTGCTACTGGGGTTCCTGGAAGCCCTTCTACCTCCGGGCTACACTCCCAGACCTATTTTTTTTTAATATTTTTTATTTGGAAACAGGGTCTCTTAAGCCAGCGAGGTTGGCTTTGAACCTGCGTGATCCTCCTGTCTCCACCTCCCAAGCGCGGGGATTACAAGCATGTGCCACTATGCCCAGCTCTATTGAATTTTTAATTTTGAAATCCTCAACTTTAATTGCCATATCCTCTTTTCCTAATAACATCCTTGTTTCCTGAATATATTATGTGTTTTTCTAATATCTTTGGCTATACTCAGATTTTTTTTTTTTGTGGTACTGGGGTTCCTGGAAGCCCTTCTACCTCTGGGCTACACTCCCAGACCTATTTTATATTTTTGAAACAGGGTCTCTTAAACCAGTGTGGCTGGCTACGAACCTGTGCGATCCTCCTGTCTCTGCCTCCCAAGCATGGGGATTACAAGCGTGCGCCACCACGCCTGGCTATACTCAGATTTTTTTCTCCTAAAATTCTCTTGTGTGTCAACTTCATGAATTACTATCACTGTTTTTTTTGGGGGGATTGTTTCTCTTATTTTCATATTTTATCCCCCCCCCAATCTTTCCTTGAGTCTGGTGATCTTTGGTTACTTCTCCATATTACACTTGAAGGACAGGCAGCTTGCTGAGCCTCCCGCTCCCCTTAGGCTCATCTGGCCTGTCCTTTGCTCAGGTGGAACCTTCCTGGGCTCTGAAAGTGAGTCCAGAAACAGTTTTCATTTAGGATGTGTCAAGATGAAGGAAAAAGGCCAGTTGAGGTTCCCAGTGTCAGAGTGGAGTGTCCCACCAGGATGCAGTCCCTTGGAGAGTAGGTGGACTAGTCTCTGCTAGTCCTTACTATTAGCAGTTTCCTGCACACTTCCAGAGAATTTATGGTATGCACATTTCAGAAAAAGCTGCTTGGGTTGGATGGGTTGATGCATGCATGTGATCCCAATACTTGGGATGCTGATACAGGAAAATTGCAGATCAGTACAGGATAACTTAGCAGGACCCTGGTTCAAAATAAATAAGATAGGACTAGCTCAGAGTTCTACTGCCCAGGATTCAATCCCTAGTATCAACACAAGGAAGGAAGGAAGGAAGGCAGGCAGGCAGGCAGGCTGGCCATTTGGTTGCTGTGTGTGGATGGGGTAGGATTGGAGTGAGATAGGAGGAGAGAGAATCCAGAGTCCCAAGGCTACCATAGCAATTGAATTACACCAAGTATTGGAGGGCAGTCCCCAAAGCGGGAGAATCCTTATGATTTACTGTCTCTGCTCATGTTCTTCTTCCTTTTACACATCTCCTCAGGTCACCAGAGGGATTCTCTGGCACTAATAATCTCAGGTAGCTTTTTACAGTAGTCATTGAATGTGCATTATTCATACTTTCTGTAGAAGAGCAGTTGTAAACTGCAAGCTCAACAGCTGGTAAAGCCCCTGGGTATAGTTGGTGCAGTGTGACAATGTTTAGTTTTTAACTTGACAGTTGAAAATTGAGATTTCCCTCAAACCGTGTGTGTGTGTGTGTGTATGTGTGTGTGTGTGTGTGTGTGTGTGTGTGTGTGTGTGTGTGTGAAAGAGAGAGAGAGAGAGAGAGAGAGAGATAGAGAGAGATTGATTGATTGATTGATTAGGAATTTAACCCTGGAGTGTTCTTCTATCTTGGAGCTACAGCCTCACCACTCTTTTTTTTTAATTTATTTTTTTAAACAGGGTACCACTAAGTTGTTGAGGGTGGCCTCAAACCTGTGATCTTCCTGTCTGAGCCTCCCGAGGACTGGTATTATAAGCATGCATCACCATGCGCAGCTCATGGCCTCTCTTGAGAAGGTGGCAGATCCAGCAACACTGGCAGGCTTGCCTTGCTGTGGGGATCGACCAAGCCTGAGAAGCTGCTGCCTCTGTAGATGCGCCAGGTCTTCTCCACATGGTCACAGTCCCTGCTCAGTCCAGGCCCACTTTGAGCTTTCATGCCCTCTTATTCAGTGAGAGCCAGGCCCCTGTAGTCCTGTTTGTTACCCTCACTCTAGAGATAGCACTGTAAAAGATTCCAAAGTAACAGAGAAGCCATCTCTATCTTAAAGTTTTCCGTGTGTGTGTATGTGTTTGTGTTTCCCATGTGTGTGTATACACATATGTATTTGTTTATATATTCTCAACGTGTGCACGTGGGCACACACGGAGGGGGCTAGGAACGAGGTCGTTAGGAGAAGCCATGTGTTTTCCAGTGTTGGTCACTTTCTTCTTCAGCTGTGAGTCACTGACATATATAGAATATACTGGGACTTCAACCCCAGGGGCATTATCTTCAAGTTATACCTCTAGCCCTCTTGATTTTTTATTTTGAAACAGGGCCTTGCTAAGTTACTGAGAGTCTTGCTAAGTTACTGAAGCTGGTCTTGAACCTTGGAATCCTTCTTGGAAGCCTCAGCCTCCCACATAATGAGAGGTATGTACTATTATGCCCAGCTTCTCTTACTGAATTTTTTTATGGCATTCCACTTTGAAGCAAAAATGAATGAGATAAAATGGAAACTTTAATTCAAACAGTTTAAATGTAAAATAAGCAGTAATAACTTTTTTGTTTAAAAAGTAAAATAAAAAAAGCAAGCAGTACTGATGAAAAGTTCTGGAAGATCATACCTTTCGGCTTGGCCAGACTGGTGTAAATTTTCCTGATTTTGTGGTTAGCACACCTGCCATTCTGAAAGGCAGTATGTGACAGCTGGGGTCCTCTTCCTGACGTTTATGAGCTGAGACTCCTAACTTCATTGCCTTCTTGACAGTTCAATCGTGATTTGTTAGCCTGCAGGAGAGTGGAGCTGCATAGAGGGTTCTAACTGTATAGTTAAGGCAGTACTGTAAAAAATCCTCCCGGATAAGTTCTCTGCCTCTGAAGTCAGCAAGGACAGGGTATAAATGTTTGTGCAACAACACAGTTGTAGAGAACATTGTCAGCTGAGACAGTTTGTTGGAATGCTGTGTCCTAAATTTACCTGCTTTGAGGCTGTGTTTTTCTAAGACCGTCCTGGAGTTTTCTTTGTGTGTATAGGTTGACCTTGGCCTGACCCCAAGATTTCCAGTCATCAGCACTTAGGAAGCAGAGGGAGTAGGATTACATGTGTTTGGAACTGGGCCATTAGGAGAAGCCACATGTGTTTTCCAGTGTTGGCCACCTTCGTCTTCAGCCTTGAGTCACTGAGTATTTGATCTAAATTCCCCACACCACTTACATAAACAGTTGCCTGCGCTTCTCAGGAAGCGGGTGACATAACTTTGTGACTGATGTCAAGATTCCAATAGCAAGAACACAGGATTAAAGAAAACACTGGTAACCTAAGTAACTTGAAGGCGCATGTCTGAGCGTGTTACAGACCAGATGTGGGAGGCAGCGTGCTGCGGGAGATGCGTCAGGAGGATGGCGTAAGAGGCGGAGTGGGGCCCCGCGGCTGTGGCCTTGCTGTGTGTCCCTGCAGCAGCTTTTCCCTCCCATATCCCCTTTGCTTTGTGTGAACTGAGGTGGCTGGACTAGACCACCTTCCAGGCAGTTTTTTTGCTTGAGCAGTCCTTACTCTAGTTGACTTTGCTTGAGAGATTGAGATTCCTGGGGAAGACGCTTCCCAGTGGCTCTGTCCTTGGGGGTAATGGTTGGCCCTGAGCTAGTGACAGCATGTCCTATATAGCTTGGGACTGATACATCTCCACTGCCCATTTCCCCTCCTACCATCACAGTCCATCTATTGGACCTGAAGGGGGACTGGACTGGCATTACTAGCAGATGATCTTTTCTGTCCTGGTTTCATCTGGATTTCAGTATGCCAGGGAAGTTCTCTTGCTTCCAGATGTTTCTTATTTGGTAGTCAGTACTGAAGTCCTGCAATTTACTTTTTACCTTTTTTCCCACTTGGCTTTTGAAAGTCTGTGCCTTGGAGTTTGAAGAGGCCATGAACATGGCAAACTTTAGAATCACAGAGGATTATCTGGGTGTGGTGGTACTTGGGAGGCTGAGACAGGAGGATTGCAGGTTTAAGGCCATTCTCTACAACTTAGTGTGACCTTCAGCATCTTAGCAATGCCCTGTTTTAAAATAAAAGGACTGAGGGTGTAGCTCAAAAGGGCTGAGGGTGTAGCTCAGAGGCAGAGAATCCCTGGGTTCAATCCCTAGTACCACAAAACTACTTGCATACATACATACATACATACGTACATAAAAGGAAAAGTAGATAACACCAAAGGCTTCCAGGTGGAGAGTGACACCAGGGTCAGAAGTTTTGGGAAAAGGTCTGGAAGGCTAGCTCTGTCTGTCCAGTCAGCGCCCCGGTCCCACAGAAGAGGCTGAAAGTGAGGTGGAGCGAGCCGTCCACTTGGCTCTGCCCAAGACCAGCAGCAGCACGTGGACTGCACACTCCCAAACCCAGAGTGGAGACAGCAGATCCAGCCGAGCAGGCGTGTGGAGATGCTGAGGAGGAGGAAACAGAGCGGAGGCACAGCGGTGGGCGCAGGCTGGAGAGGGGCCGGGACAGGGAGAGGGCGTGGGACTGACAGACATGGAAGGAAGTCTCTTCTCCACGGAGAGCTGCGCAACAAACAAATGAGCATGTGGCATGGCTGTTGGGGAGCCGGCGCGGTGGGGGATAAGTCAGACTGCCCTCCTCTCTCCACCGGCCTCCTGAATGCTCTGGGTTTCACTGCTAGGTTGGGCATCTTTGAAAGAAAATGATTTTTGTCGAGTCATCAAAGGGTGAGCAGTCCAGGCCAGCTCCTCAGTCTCTTTTGATTCCGAGTCCACGCGGCGCGCTGTCCGCGGAGCCTTTCGGCCGGGAGGGGCGGGGGCTAAGCAGTGGAACCAGAGACCATTGCTCGTTGTTCTGGGTAGAGCATCCTTAGTACTAGAAGCCTGGTATTGCCAAGGGTAAAAATACTTTTGCTCTTCAGGACTTTTCTTGATAAATGTATTGGACCAGCCAGACCTGACCAGCATTACCTCTTAGCATTTAGAAGATTTCATACCCAGAGTTTCAACACCAAGGACTTTCAGGAAGCAACCAGATACTTTCTTACACTCTCTTCTTATATCTACCTCACCCAGATATACAACCTGTGTTTTTTTTTTCTTTTCTTTTTTTTTTTTTTTGTGGTACTGGGGGTGGAACCCAGAGGCTTTCTACCTCCGAGTTATACTCCCAGCTCTGTTTTATATTTTATTTGAAAACAGGGTCTCACTAAGTTGCTGAGAGCCTCACTAAGTAGCTGAGGCTGGCTTTGAACCTGCGTTACCCTCCTGTCTCAGCCTCCCAAGTGTGGGGATTACAAGCGTGCGCCACCACGCCCAGCCAACTTGTTTTTCCCCTGTGCTCACCCTAGCAGTGAGGCGGCGGCAGCTCTGGATGAAACTGAGTGCGGCAGCTCTGGGTGGCCTCGTCACCCTGCCTAATGTGCTCTTGGGTGCTTATTATTTTGACTACTGGTGTTTTATACCATGGATGTGGAAGCGCCCTCTGCCTTTCTCACAGTCTCTGTTCCCGCCTTCGAGTTTTTCCTTCTCTCCTGGCTTCTCTGGCCTTTTCTCCTTCTTCCAGCTGCCTGCTGATGGGCTGAGCCTGACTCCATCACTTTCATTTCTACTAAAACTTGTTTCTGAAGACAGATCTATCAGTGAAAGTCATGATGGCTGCCTGGAAAATAAAGACCAAATTCCTCAGCTCAGCAGCGAAAGCGCACTTGTGTCTCGCCCCATCCCTCCCTGTCTGCACTCACGCATCATGAGCCATTTCAGGTCCTCCCTGAGGGTGCTGGTTAGGTCTCCACTCCCATCTCCCCTCCTGCTTACAGTGGGCATTGTCTGTGTCTGCTCTTTCCCACAAATTGCTCTCTGCCTTCACAGTGCCTTCCTCCATCGCTCCGCTGTTGGTGAGGGCTCATTCCCCTTGTTGCTAGAATATTCTTTTCTAATCATATTATTACCTGCATTTTATGTACAAGCTGTGTCTGCCACAAAAGTTGTAAACTGCTCCAGGGCAGGGCTTGTGTGTTAAGATTTTACCTCTTTAGAAAACAGCATCTTCCTTTGCCACAAATTATTTGATGCCAGAGGTGGAAATAATGAAGTCTGTAGCGCGCTGGACAGGAATTCAAGTGAAGAAAGCCTCCAAGAGCCACAGAGAACTATGCCAAGTCTCCTATCTCCCTGGACCTCAGTTTTTGCACACTTATGTGTAGACAGCGCTGGTCTGTGCCTTCTCAAGCTGTTTTTCAGGTCAAACCTGGTGTCTTAGGATGCCTCTGGCAGCTTGATTCGCAAACCCTGCATCTACTAGGATGATTAGGTTTACAGAAACATATCACTCTAAAGACAACACAGAGTTTACAAAATAAAGTGGAAGAATTTTTCTTAACCTTAATCACAGAAAATGATGAGACAACTTTAAGAAAAAACAATAAAAGGCTGAGAACGGGAGATAAAAACTATCACATCTCAGGGCTCATTTGCTTGGCTCAGGGGCCTCTGACTACATTCAAAATAGGATTGACTTCCTCTTCCCACTCCTGGGAATTCCTGCTTGAACTTCAGGTACTTGCCAAAGGTCGCTGGGCCTCCTTGTTCCCCTAGAAATTAAATCCTCCTCTCCTTCCTTCTCTAAACCTGGAAAGTGTGGCAGAATTCCCTTGATCCTCACAGTGGAACTCCCTGCCCTCCACTGGGATGCGTCTTTCCCCTTTACACCCCCACCTCAAGATGAGACTTCACCAGAAATTGCCTTCGGGAGAATGAATTTTCAAATTTGCCAATTACCTCAGTGGGTAGGATCTCATTGTACTAAATATCTGTCTAGAGACAAGTGCATGAAAACATATTAACTGCCTTTGAAACACAAAAAGTGTAGAATCTGAGTTGTTGGGGAAAGCCTAGAAATTCTGACTGGATGTTATTTACTTCCCATTCATCAAATTCTCTGCTAGAAAACCATCTTTTATAACTAAATCTAAGTATTTATCCTTTTTTTTTTTTTTACTAAGACTCTCTTCTCTCTCTCTCTCTCTCTCTCTCTCTCTCTCTCTCTCTCTCTCTCTCTCTCTTTTCTTTTGTTTCCTATCTCCCCCCCTGGGAAATATTTTCAGCCAGGACCTTATCTCAGAGCCTTTATGACAAGATCTTTTTCTGAGCCTCTGAAGTAACACATCCAGAGTCATGTGAAGCCCAGACTTCCAGACATCATCCGATCCTGAGATGCTGATGATATCATTGGCCCTTACTCCTGGTGACTTTTCCCTTTTAAAGTGGCAGTTGCTGTGATTGAGTAGATTTTAAATTGTCTCAGTAGGAATTCTTAAGACTTGGATCTCTGGGTTTTCCATCATTGAGTTTGGCGGTGGGGGAGGGGTGAATAATGGAATAAATAGAAGTGTGGGGCTTTGTCAGACATTTGTTACTGAGTCCCAGAGGTGAAAACGAGAAGCTATGCATTCCTTATGAGGATTGCAGTGTAATTTCAAACTGAATCACTACAAGTTATATTTCATATGTAGATTCCAAACCAACTATTATCCTAGTAGTATACTTTTTGTTGGGCTATGTCCTTGGATGCTCCAAAGATACTGTGGCCAGAGCCCAATTCTACTCAGCTCACCCATTTCTTTTCCTGGATTTATTGCTGATAGCTTATGGAGATTTAATTTAAAACGTGCAATTGGAGCTGGGTGTGATGGTGCACGCTTGTAATCCCAGCATTCGGGAGGTGAAGATGGAGGATTGAGGTTCACAGATAGCTTTAGCTACTTAGTGAGGCCCTTCACAACTCAGTGAGACCCTGTTTCAAAAATAAAAAAAGACTAAAAACTAGGGCTGGAGGCATAACTCAAAGGTACAGTGCCCCTGGGTACTGTAATGTGAATATAATGCCAGGCGTGGTGGCATATGTACAACAAAAATAATAATAAAATAAATAAAATGTTCACTTGGGTTAAAAAGACGATTTGGGGAACAGGAAGGATATAAGGGATTTCTTTTATTTGCTTCTCAAGATTGAATTGATCCTCTATGGGGGAAAATGTATATTTTTTTATGTGCTTTCTTTTTTTTTTTTTTTTTTTTTTGGTGGTACTGGGGTTCCTGGAAGCCCTTCTACCTCTGGGCTACACTCCCAGACCTATTTTTACATTTTTATTTGGAAACAGGGTCTCCTAAGCCAGTGCGCGCGGCTGGCTCAGAACCTGCGTGATCCTCCTGTCTCTGCCTCCCAAGCGCGGGGATTACAAGCGTGCGCCACCACGCCCAGCTATGTCCTTTCTAAAAGTAAGAGTTGCCCAGAGGCTTTATTCTAGTAGGTCTGGGCAGTTTTTAACCCATCCTGACGTATCAGGATTATTTTTGCAAACTTGCAATCTGGTTGAACAGCAGTGGGGAAAGTCAGACTTTATGACAAATGGGTTGTCATAGTAGATTTTTTTCACATACATTTGAAAAGAGTGATGAGAATATACAGAACTAGTGTTGGGGTGTAGTGAAGTACAGCATTGTTTTCCTAATCACTTGAGGGAAACGTCTCTGTGCTGTTTAACTGTCTTTACTCCCAGTTCCTAGGGCAGGGATCAGTCAGCCTAAAGTTTAGTGAAAGGATTTCTTGAATGGGGGAGCAACTATGGGTTTAAACTAATTTTGTTTCCTTCCTTTTGGAGTCTTGACATTTTATCTTTCAGACTAAATAAATTCTCAATCACAAGTGATACTTCTAGTAGCCAAAGTACTAGCTAGCTATTAGAAGTGTTACTCAGTCCCCTTCCCCCTTTTAAATTTGAGGCTGCTAAAGTTTCATAACATATAAGTTAAACTTTAGAGCACATGTTCAACACATTTTTGTTCTAATTCCAGAGATCAAATAGTATATAATTTCAAGTATTTCCTTTATTGGATCAAAGTGTAATTGTTAGAGTATCAAAATATATTTGGACCTATAGGCTTTCCTGTGTAATTCTCCTTGAAGATTACTTAACTGTGTTTATTTTATCTTACATATTTCATGAAAGTACAGATTACCATTGCATGTATTGTTAAAAGTATATCAACAATTGGGGCCAACATTTATATTTACATATGCCACCATGCCCAGCATTATATTCACATTACATTAGTGTGTGTGTGTGTGTGTGTGTGTGTTACTAGGGATTGAACTCAGGAGATTTTGCCTTTGAGCTACACCCCCAGCCCAATTTTATTTTTAATTTTGAATCTTGCTTTATTGCAGAGTCTGGCCTCAAACCTGCAAAACTCCCGTCTCAGACGCCCAAGTACTTGGATTACAAGCATGTGCTACCATGTCCAGTTTATATCAGCTTTTTGGGGATGAGGGAAGTGTGTTCCCATTTAGAAATTTGTTTATTAGATAAGTCATATCTATTAGAAGCAATTATTTAGATTGAGATAGTTTTAATCTTTCCATAGGTACTTTCCAAAGAAATGTCAGAACCTGATTTTTGTCATGAAATGGCAGAGCCTGATTATAGCCTATGCTATAGGAGTGGATCTTGGGATCTTGTTGTCTGTCTGTTTACTGTTGCGGGTGCCTAGCCAGAATGGTTTTCCAACCATTCATTGCATAGCAATTTAGTGAGACCTTCAGTAACTTAACAAGTTACTGAAGGTTTTAAAATAAAAGGGGCTGGGAGTGTAGCTTGGAGGTAGGATGCCCCTAGGCTCAATCCCCAGTACCAAAAAAACCCCAAAACACAAAAACTTTTTTTGTGTACTATTTCCTCAAAGGAAATTTTAGGTTCTAAACAGCTATTCTACAAAAGTTGGAAATAAAAACATTGTTACAAACTCAATAGCATTAGTCTCTTCTTCCTGCCATATTGCCTCACTGTGGCTGGAAGTTAACCTTGTGTGGAATTGCATTCTGCTCCTTTCTACCATTTCCCTGAGAGGACAGAACCCAGCCTCCTGGCTGTGTCTGACTTTGAACTCAGCATTAGTTGTGTTTGTTTTGAATTTAGAACAAATAAGCAATAGTGAAACCAGAGAGGTGGGGAAAAATCTGTAAGCAAGATTGTAGTGCTGGAGATTTTTGTTTGCTTAACAGCTTTAGTAAGGAGTATTTTTTATAAAGCAAGGCTAACATAGAAATTGGTTTCTCATGTGTTACCATAGCTAATCTGCCAAACAGAAAATAAGAAAAAATAGGACTAGAGTGAAATATAGAAAGTGCTAACAATTAGTTGTGGATACTGATTTTGTAAATGAGTTTTTTCTCTTCATTTCTCAGTTTTTTTCAGTGATATGATTGCTTTGTTTACAAAACAAAATTTCTCCCCAAATATTGCTGCTGTTAAAGGTGTCAGAAGCTCATCAGCTTCATTTAAGAATATTTATATCAAGTCAGATGTGGTGGTGCATACCTGTAATCCCAGTCCTTGGGAGGCTGAGATAGGATTGCAGGTTCGAGGACAGCTTGAGCAATTTAGTGAGACCACTGGCAATTTATCAAGACCCTGTTTCAAAATAAAAAGTGAAAAAGAGTATAAGGATGTGGTAGAGTATCCTTGGGTTCAACTGCCACTTCAGCACATAATGTCTACATCAATAGGCAGCGAGAAACACTGAAACAGAGTTGGTATTTTACTATATTTTGTATTTGAAACTTCCCAAGTGCCCCATCACCAAATTCTTGGTAATTCACATGGCATCTACCTTCTGAGCATTTCCTGCACGATCATTGCCTAAGTTGCCTGGGAGGCCAAGTAGAGCCAGGTCCTTGATATCTGTCTGATAAAAGCCTAACAGCCAGAAATATTTGAAGTCTTATTGTTGAAAGAGGAAACTCCACATGGCACACTTCCTCCTTTTGCCTTGGAATCCCTGCTCCCGGATTCCCTCCAAATAATACTGGTTCTTGAAAATTATTTTTCTGCTGTTGCTGAGAAGTAATTTGATTCTGGATACTTCAGGCATGAGATAACCCTGGTTGTTTTTCAGTGCTCCTGCCTTAGAAGAAATCAGATAAGTGGCACAGTACATCAAAACTCTTGTCTGTCTTCCTCCTGAAAGAGCCATGGAAGGTTCCAAATCAGTCAGAAATTTATAGTGGAGCTGAGGCTAATCAACGGAGAAGGCCCATTTATAAGCACAATGTGTCTTATCGCCCTTATAAGTGCCTGTGCTCTCTTTAAAATACAGAAAACCCTTGTTCCCTTCCTTGTTTTAGATCTGAAGGTCATGTCCCCTCTGCTCCTTGGTTGACTGCTGTCATTTTAATGTAAGCTAGTTTTCTAGGCAGAAATTAGGTTAGGTCATTTTACAACCTCCCAATCCCAGAGGCACCAGTCTTCTTGGCTTGGCCACGTCAGATAAAAAGGCAGTAAAAGTTGGTTGTAGTTGCTTTTCCTGGAACATACCTGTTTATTTCCCCACTGTGTGTGCATGGTACCAACAAAAATTGCTAAATCATGTTGAAATATCTTTGAACTGTGGGACCAAGAAATTTTTGTGGCATTAGCTTTAAGCATAATGGCCAAAAATGTATTCATTAAAAAGGAGAAATAAGGCCAGACATGGTGATGCACACTTGTAATCCCAGCATTTGGTAGGCGGAGAGCTGAGTATCGCGGTTCATGGACACCCTCAGTTGCTTAGCGAGGCCCTTCACAACTCACTGAGACCCTGTTTCAAAAAATAAAAAGAAAAAGACTGAAAAATAGGACTGGGGGTGTAGCTCGGAGGTAGAATGCCCCTGGGTTTCATCCCTAGTACTGCAAAAAAACAAAACAAAAACAAAAAAACACCACCACCAATAACAAAAACCCAGAGAAATAAAATGTTCACTTTTGTGCCTCAGTGATCTCAGTAGTGTATTTTTACCAATTAATTATTTACCTTAAATATAAGCCATATTCTGTGGATACTATTAACAAGCAAGATACTCAGTAAATGGTATACTCTCAAGATATCTTTCCTCAAGGCATATATGTTTCAAAATTTTCTTTGAATGGACAAATTCAGTAAGTTAGCAAGTATTTAACAAATACTTTAAGGGCTTTCAATATATCAGGAGTCCCACTGACCACATTCCTTCATTTTTTTTTCTTGGTACTAGGGATTGAACCCAGTAGCATTCTTCCTTTGAGGTAATACCTCTAGCCTTTTTTATTTTTTATTTTGAAACAGGTTCTTGCTAAGTTGCTGAGGCTGGCGTCGAACCTGTGATCCTCCTGTCTTCGTCTCCCAAGTGCTGGGATTGTAAGCATGTGCCACCATACCTACCCTTCTCAATTTTTAAAAACTATCAAAGTGAATATAACTGACATTTAGAGTCATTCATTTCTCTTATACACATTGTGACTTCTTGGTTTTTAAACTGCCTTGAGAATTCACTAGAGGAGGAAGGATGGAGACTCCCAGGAGAGCAGCCCCTGGGTGTACTGACTCACAAAACACACTCTGGCTCAGTCTCTCAGTGTTACCACTAGGCTTGTAACCAAAGCAAACCTTACACCAGTGAGAGGAGGGAACTTGGTTCTTTCTCTGACTGTTCATCTGGTCTACCCCGCTCTTGTTATTTAGCTTAATAGTTTGTTTTATTGCTTGTTTTCAGTGAGCCTCTCTTGGATATTGCAGCATTTGTAGTAGGTTACAATGAATAAAACCAGTATAGCCGGGCGTGGTGGTGCACGCTTGTAATCCCAGCATTTGGGAGGCTGAGACTGGAGGATCATGGTTCGCAGACAGTCTTAGCTACTTAGGCCCTTTGAACTCAGTGAGACCCTGTTTCAAAATAATGAATAAAAAAAAAAAATAGAGCTGGAGGTATAGCTCACAGGTAGAATGCCCCTGGGTTCCATTCTCAGTACCACAAAAAAACCCCAAAGAAACCCAAAAAACAGTATATACCTCTCAACATTTTGCTTGGCATCATTCTAGGGACATTATAATTCATGAACTTAATGAATCTTCAGCTGCCTCAATATCCCTAGACAGAATTATTCCCATCTTTCAAATGAGGAAGAAGAGACAGAAAGATTAAGGGACATGTGCAAAGTCTGCTAGCCAGTAAGTGATACAATTTAGGTTTAAGCATGGGAGTCTGGTTCCAGACCCAGTCTCCTTGTCCACTGCCCTGCTTCCTCACGGCCGGGCCTGGGAAAGCCTGTCTGCCACTAGCATTTCTAGGGTTTATTGAAGTTTGTGTTCCAGAGGACTATGACCTCCTTGGTTTCTGGAACAGGTGAAGCAATGTCACTTCAAGCACAGAATCAAGTACATATCACCTGTGAGCAGCTATCTTGTACTCCCCAGGAGTACAAGGCTCAGTTGTGTGGAACAGAGAGGCCTAAAAGGGAGATCTTGCAGCCAGAATCTTGGTCTTTTGTGGAATTCACACTGTTGGGGCACCACTGGCCTTGCCTGAACACGAGAAAACCCAATGTGGTTAGGAAACCAAGGAAACTGTAACAGGAATATCACCAGTATGGCCCCCATCTTCTGCAGTCACCACATCCTGCAGACCCTGACAGAATCATGTGGCTCTCCAAATTGGGATTATTTTATTTAGGACTAAAATCCCCTTTGTTCATTCTTTTGTGTACTGAAGTTATGCTTTTGAACAGAGAATGTGAACACCCTGGGGACAGAGTCATCTCAGCCTTGAACTATTCCTCTGGACTATTCTGTGGGGCACAGGCAAGGAGAAACAGAAGTTAGGGGGCTTTTTAAGGAGTGCCAGTGGTGGTGGCATGCATTTAGAATCAGCCAGGGGGCTGAGGTTATCAACTGGATCTCAGATGGCAGGTGCAGGAGTCCTGACTAATTGAGTCAAATCTTGGTTTTGTCTCCTTTCATAAGGCATTTATGTCTTTTTCATGTATCTTAGCAAGCTAAATTGCTAGAACCCAGGAGTTCATCCCTCAACCAGGAACCTGAGCTGCTTCTGGCGGCTTCTGTTTTATTTGTAGTCTGCATATCCGGGATCCATGAAAAAGTATAGTGTTATGTACAAGGCTGGGTGTGGCATTGAGTTTCCTTGAGGAAATGGTAGGAAGAAGAGTTCCATTTGAACTCTGGTTGTTTTCTATATATAATACCTGCATTCAGCATAGTTTTCTGTCTTTCTGAAGAAAGAAAACTCAAAACTGTCAGTAAAGCAAGAAACCTTCGCTTGAGGGTTTTGGGCTTTGTAACCAGCCTGTCCAGGGAAATCTGCCCTGGGACCCTGAAATGTTCCACAATCCTACAGTGTGTTCCTACACTCTGATCTGAGCAGAGATGCCACTTCTAGTCACATTTCATATGGAAAGAAAGGGGTAAGCTGTGCTGTGTGTTGTTACTGAAATGTGGCCCTCAGAGCCTTCCTCTTGGCAGGGCCCAAACACTTGATTGTTTTCGCGTGTATTTATTTATATGAGCGTGCAGACTTACAGGCCTGTTAAGTCAGTGTGAAGGATTTATCTCATGTATGCTGAGGATCAAAGTAGCAGCTTGATTTAGATGGGTTTTTTGATACTATGTTAGTGTATTGTGTGACAGGTTTCTTGATGCATTTAAGTATCTTTTATCATTACAGTGATGATTAGGCAATTTCATTTTCACAGAGTCTCTGAAAGTAAGCCAGCAGCACTAATTCAGTTACTCGACAAATACTGAGTGCATATGATTCCTTTAGTGCTGTGAAAGTGGATGTTGAAGCTTAAACTTTGTGTTGTTGACAGGTGGCTCATTTTACCACCACTCGTAGTAGTCAAGAGTGGCAGAACTTTTCTCATACCTAAGCATGTGTCCCCAGCTCTCTTTTCTCTGGTATCTCTTCATCTTGTGAATTCTTTCCTTTTCAGAGCAGAGGATGGCCAGATGAGCAAAATCATTTCTGATAGTGAGCATCATCATAGGCCACTTTCTAGAGTGACAACATTTCATAGTAGTTAGGACTATTATTTGTGACCTAGGGATTTGGGGCAGCCAAATATTATGCAACTTGGGATGGATTTGCATCTAATTCTCATGGAAATGTTGATTTAATAATAAATATTTACACCTTTCTCTCTGATGTGGCAGGCATGCTGTAGGTATCGGAATAGATAGGGGTGGAAGGAGATAGAGAGGGAGAGAGGGAGGAGAGAGAAAGCACATGCATCTCTAAACTGTAAATCACAGACAAATGGTCATTTTGTTCCTCTTCGCAATCACTAGATTGTCTCTTGGAATGATACAGAACGAAACACACCTGGGGTTTCAGAGAATCTGACAAGCTAAGGAGACTTCACTGCATTCATATTTGCATTTAGAACATGATTCCTTGGTGACTTTGTTCTTAAATTCACATTTGAAGGGCATCCCAGTCTAAGACATTAAGAGGCACTTAGGGTATAAGGTTAGTTATATGTGATATTTATAGGGAAATATCAAATTCTTTTAGTAACTTATTTCCTCCAAATATGATTATTTTAGCTTTTGAACTCACATGATGCTGCATGCATTTAACAATATAACTGTCCCTCTGGCCCCTAAACAACTTGTTTCAAAGGAGCTTGTTTCCCCTGCTGCAAAACTCTGGATAAAGTAGATGGCCTGTACCACTTGTCTTCCCTCTCGCATGGCTTTGTGTCCCTGATCTAGTGACCGTCGAGTTTATGGAGCACATGCGAGCAGCTGGGTGCTTTGCAAAGTGCTGTGTTTCTCATTCCCTGTCCCCCTGTTGTAAGCGTCCACGGCGGCACAGGGATGGACTTTTTTTTTTTTTTTTTTTTCGTGTCTAGGGATGGAACCCAGAGGCATTTGACCTCCGAGCTACAGCCCCTGCCTTATTTTTTAATTCTTTTTTTTTTTGAAACAGGGTCTCACTAAGTTGTGGAGGGCCTCACTAAGTAGCTGAGGCTGGCCATGAACCACGATCCTCTGGTCTCAGCCTCCCAATGCTGGGATTACAAGCACGCGCCACCACGCCCGGCTAGACTGTTTTTGAGGAAGCTCCACTTCAAAATTCTTTACTGGCACGGCCACTTCTAAAATTCACACAGAGTAAGTCTTCAAATAATTACTCAGTAAGCTTCAAGCTCCTTCAATCCTGATGAAGCTCTTGGGTAGATACTTTTATTGATCTCCATTAGCTAAGAGGTTAAGAAAACTGCCTCACAGTAAGTGAGGTGGCTTTAAACCCAGATGGTCTGACTCCCAGCCCCCCTCTAGCACTCAGCATGTGGTTATGAGCCTGAGTTTTTTTTTTTTTTGAAGATCTGTATAAAAGTTTTGCCCCATAGAAGTGTTCTATGCCTTATATCTAATTTGCAATTCTGTATTCTTAGTGTTCAAGTAAGTCCTCTTTTGCTTTAAAAAATTTCAAAGTACTTTTTGTTAAAGGGTTCTTTGAAGTGTTGGTGCATTGAATATATTTGTACATGATTGTGCATGAATCTGAATTTGAATGATAATGTGAGTACCTGCCAAATACACTGACAGATTTTTCCCATATTACTTACTTGGAGCTTTATGTGCTTGTGACTCCAAAATAGGGAATGCACAGAATGTTTAGCGATATCTGAAATCTTAGAGATTTAGACAAGGATGTGGACATGTTGACTTACACTTGCTATTGTGTGCAAGTGTCTAGGCATCTAGTTCTGGAAGACTTATCCTGAAAAAGAACTAACAGGAGCCCCGCCCTCCCTGAGGCTCAGCATTCCAACAGTGGAAGAAGGGAGATAGACCATGTCAAATGGGTTAAGCAGAAACTCTTCTTGCAAATCTGGAAAATATTCTAGGTATATTGTTTCCTTGCCCCAGGAAACATAAATGTTTGTGTTTTTTTTTTTCCCCCTTGGAGTTTAGAGAATTGAATTTTAGAAGTGATAAGTCTTATTTTTGCTTGTTAGCATTTCCTTTAAGGTGAAAGCTAGCTAATGCTATAAAATATTTGTGCTTAAAGTAGTGATAAGCTGTGTAAATAATTTATTTCATACTTTATGAATCCATTTTTCAGTTATTATAAAGCCCCAGAGGGTTGTCTAACTTAAAAATTGGATCCTGTAGAACTTAGTGCCAGTTAATAAATTGTTAGCTGCTATAAAAACCAGAGATCAGTGACATGTCCTTGATATAACTGACAGCTCGCAAAACACATTGAGCCTGAACAAAACCTTTGTATTCTTTCTTGTCTCAAAGTTCAGTACATATTTCTTTCACACATATTGGCTTATTGGTAATCATATTTATCTTGGAAACAGTACTTGCAACTTTTGTAGCTGCCAAAAATATATGTCAGCATTTTTCTAGGAGAAAATTCCAGTTAGAGAAAAAAGATTAAGGAGAAAGTTCATTAGCATATTTGGCTGTAGGAACAAAGAGAGCATGAGAGCCAGCCACACTAGTGAGTGAAATGTCACCCGTCATATTAATATGCTGGGTTGTCAGCTGGCTAGATGCTAGATAACAGGTCTTTTTTTCCCCTTTCTTTCTTTTTTTTTTGTGGGGGGGTTTCTGGGGATGGAACCCAGGGGCATTCGATCTCCAAGCTACACCCCCTGCCCTATTCTTTTTTTTTTTTTTTTTTGCACGACTGGGGATGATGGAACCCAGAAGCATTTCTACTTCCAAAGTACACCCAGCCCTATTTTTTTATTTTTTATTTTGAAACAGAGTCTCACCTAGTTGCAAAGGGCCTCACTAAGTAGTAGCTGAGGCTGTCCTCGAACCGCGATCCTTTTGTCTCGGCCTCCCAAATGCTGGGATTACAAGTGTGCGCCACTATGTACTTCGTTTTTAAGAATTGTATCTGAAAACAGTTTTTAAGCAAATGCCTTTTACTGGGGATGGCCAGATGTAATACAAACGGAGCTCCTAAATTGAATTAGTTAGAAATGTGACATTAGGGAATTTCTAAAATTGAGAAACTCTTAATGGGGAAAAGGAGAGACTCAGAGGGATTAAGAAGCATTGAAGTAAGTATTGTTTCAGTACCTCTGGACAGCTCGACTGAGAGAGAGGAGGAGGAGGAGAGAGGAGAGGGAGAAAGAGAGGAGACGGGGCAGCAGGAGGAGGAAGAAGAAAGAGGCAGGCAGGCAGGCAGGCAGGCAGGCCCATTGGTGCTGTCTTTGCTCTTACTAGGGATTGCCCTCCATAGGCAAGCTCTCCAGACTTCTTTTCTCCATGAGGAAATATTTCTGGAATTATATAACAGTTTTGGAGACTAGGATTTGCTTTTCAGAATGAGAACTTGAAATGGTTGGACTGCATATCCAACTCCCAGGGCTGGAGAAGGGTTTGCTGGGTGCTTCCTCTCAGGAGGGAAATATGTAGGAGTCTGCTAATAGGGATTGAGATGATGGCCTGTTCAGTCCTCCTGAGTTATACACCTTAGCTGCTTGGAGAGAAACTCGGTGGAACGGTATTTTTTGTTATAGGAAAACCACAATCTATGGTAATGCAGCCACGCAACCAGGTTCATAAAAGTGAGGTAGAAACCAACAGCAGGATGCGTCCCCAGCGTGCCAAGTACTCAGCTTTATATCTTCCAATTACTACACCAACTTGTGACTTCCAAAAAAGAGGAAAAGAAAACATTTTTCCAAAGCAGACTATGTAGGTTAGTGTTCTTTCTGCTGTGGATGGACTAAATCTTTAATCTTTTGTTAGATCAGAAGTATGAGGTTGCTGAATTGAAAAATCAGTGTGAAATGTTTTCTCTCCTAAAGGAAGGAATGTCAAAGTAGTATAGTTTCCAGCTCATTATGCTAGAATAGTAAGAAAGGCAATGTTGCTTATGAGAAATTTATTAGAGCTCTCTTATTAACATTTGTGATATCACATTGATTAATTCTTGAAAATACAGTGGTATTTCTTGTTGTTTATGACAAGTCATGAGTCTTCCCACTGTGGTACTTAGAATTTTACTACCTTAATGTCGTATTTCAAGAGCATTGATGTGTTAGTTCTCTTTAGAGACTCATCAAGTTGAATTTTTAATGAAGATAGTTTTAAGAGATGAAAGCAAATTTTAGAATCCAGCAACAGTTAAAAAAAAGCCTTATTGCTGCCCTAATTTAGTAAGAAAAAGGATTAGAAAGTTCTATACAATGACCATTTTTAGAATTTACTATTTAGCATCTTGTTTGAGGATTAACATTTTTGTGGTGGTGTGAAGTCATCAGTGTGCTTTCCTCATTCGACTGCACATTGGTGGGGCAGAATTCCAGTGGAACAGAAATGTCCTGTGTGCAGTTGTAGAACAGTGCTCTCGGTCACTTAGACCTTGAAGTACTGTCCCCATTGAACAGAGGGCATTAGAAGAGGTGGAGTTTGGCCTGTGATCGTACAAAGATTACTTTTGCTGACTTGAGAACTTAGCTTATTTTTTGTTTGTCTTATAAAACCATCTCCTCAATTTGTGTTAATTGAAACCACTAATATTGCACACTAGGTACTTGGAAAAATAATTACAGTTTATGGTAACTGTTAGTCATCGTTAAGTGTTTACTTGCAGAGTATTTAACTTTACACTTCCTACAAGAAAAAACAATAATTCTTTTCAGCTTCTGAAGAGCCTGCCTGTGCACTTAGTTCACGTGGAGTGGTGTGGCCAGGAGTTTGCTGTATTTTGGCTTTTGTCCCCCCTCGCTGGCTGACTGCCTCCTCTTGGTCTCCTATGCTGGTTCTTTCTTCTTGTCCAGCCACGTGTGTCAGGGTGTGCAAAGCTCCCTTCCCCGCCCAGTGCCAGGACTGTGGAGATCGTCCGAGCAGTGACTCCTATCAGCGTGCACACTGAGCTGCCTCTTTCTCGCCTTTTCATGAATGTCCAGAACGCATCACAAGCTGAGCTTTTAGAGCCAACTCTGACCTCCCATAGGTGTGAGTGGCAGCCCTGCCCTCCATTTGCCCAGCCCAAAGCAGTGGACTGTTTCTTGATTCTTCTTCCTCATACCTATACCCTACCTGTCACCAAATCCCATTGTCTTTACTTTAAAAACCCATGCAGAGTCAGAATGTCAGCCACCGAGCCTCTGTCGTCCATGTCACCACTGCAGTTCCGTCCTTGCCTGGCCTTTCTACATCCATTCTTACCTGTCTACAGCCTGTGCTCCCCACAGCAGCTGAGAGATCATTTTAGAACAGAAGACAGTTTGTGTTACTGCCTGCTGTAAACCCTCACCCTTTCACACTCAGAATAAAAGCCTCCAAGTCCCAGAAGTGGCCCACAGGGCCCTGTCTGAACTGACGCTCCTTCTGCAGCCGTTTCCCCTCAGCTTGCTGCTACATGCGCTGGGTGCCTGACTTTCCTCTGGCCAGCCAGCAGTGACTTTCCAGGGCTGCGCTTTCCCCAGATGCCCATCTGGCTTGTTCTGCACTTCAGCAAGGCTTTTAGGACCATTCTGTAAATGTTGTGACACTCCCCCATCCCTCCTTCTGCTCCTGGAAGTCCCTAAGACTGTCTTGGGGGTATGTATGTATATATATATAGTATTACTTTATTGTTATTTGACTAAATGTTCTAAGTTGCACAAGAATGGGAACTTAGTTTGTTTTGACAGTCCAGTATGCTGTGTGCATAGTAGAATCTCAATAATTGTTTAACTAAATGAGTAAATTTTGGAACCTTTTTCTTGCAATACTACAAGAAGATATTATTTCTACATTTTTTGATAATTGCATTGGTTCTCAGTAATTGTCTATATCCTCCTGAATAATTTCATTTCAGTTTCTCTCTGTTAAAAAGCCTTAGTTGTAAATATATATATTTTTAAAAGCATCAAACCTTAAGACAACATTCCAGCATGGTGTCATGAACGCTTGTGCACCCTTTGCCAGTTCTAAGATTTTGCCCCATTTGGTTTCTCATCTTGTATCTGGTTATGAAATTTTTTTCTGAACTTTTGTGTGTATGGTGTTGGGAACTGAATCCAAGAGCACTCGTGCTAGGCAAGTGCTCTACTACTGAACTATGTCCCCAGCCCCTTCTCAATTCTTTGACTTAGTTGTAGAGTTGTAGATATAATAACCCTTTATGCTTTAATGCATAAATTTATGCTTAGATTGTCTCAGAACAGGTACATCCTCCTACATGCTCATTATAAGAGTATTCAGAAGCGATGACATTGATACAGTACTATTGCCTAAATTTAAAGTCCATATTCAAATTTCCTCAATTGGCCCCACAATATATTTTGTAACTTTTTAAAAAAAATCTAGTTACCCAATCAAATTTCATAATTGCATTTGGTCATCATGTCCGGTTGGTCTCCTTTAATCTAGAATGTAGTTCCCATGGTCTTTTGTGACTTAACATTTTGAAGAATCCATGTTATGTATTTGTCAGGATATCCTTCAAATTAGTAACCTAAGTTTAGTCATAAGAAAATATTTTGAGCAGGAAAGTAACACAAGTGATATGGTATGCTTCTCAGTATCATATTGCTAGGCAAATGACTTTCTCATAATTGGTGATGCTAACTGTATCACTAGGTTAAGATGGCGTTCAACAGCCAGGTATGGTAGCACACACTTCTAATCCCAGTACTTGGGAGACTGAGACAGGAGAATTGCAGGTTTGAGGCCAGCCTCAGCAGTTTACTGAGACTATTCCAAAATAATAATGCTGGGCGTGGTGGTGCATGCTTGTAATCCTAGCATTCGGGAGGCTGAGACCGGAGGATCTCAGTTTGCGGACAGCTTCCGCTACCTAGTGAGGCCCTCTGCAACTCAGTGAGACCCGGTTTCAAAATAAAGAATAAAAAATAGGGTAGAGGGTGTAGGTCGGAGGTCCAATGCCCCTGGGTTCCACCTCCAGACACCCCCCCCCAAAAAAAAAATAAAAAATAAAAAATAAAAAAAGGACTAGGGATATATCTCAGAGGTAGAGTGCCCCTGGGTTCAATTCCTAGTACCATAAACAAACAAACTAAAAGATGGTGTTTGTCAGGTTTCCCCTTTGGAGATGTAGGTTTTCCTTTTATAGTACACAATTTTTGTATGTGTGTGTGTGTGTGTGGTACTGGGGGTGGAACCCAGGGGCTTTTCTACTTCTGGGCTATACTCCCAGACTTATTTTATGCTTTATTTGGAAATAGGGTCTCACTAAGTTGCTGAGAGCCTCATTAAGTAGCTGAGGCTGGCTTTGAACGTGTACAATCCTCATGTCTCAGCCTCCCAAGCGCTGGGATTACAAGGGTGCGCCACCACACCCAGTTTATAGTACACAATTTCTGAATGGTACTTTAAGACTATGAGGTCATCCTGTTTCCCAGCATCCCTTCACCCAGTGATTTCAGTATCTGTCAATGATTTCTGCCTGAATCAATTACTATGGTGATTATGAAAACAACAGCTTTCATTTTCTATCATTCCTTCTATATTTATTAGTTTATACAGCTTTTCCATCTGTCTCCCTGTTTAAAAATCTTTTAGTGTCAGTACAAATTGATGATTTTTCAATTCAGTGTGTTCTAATCAATTGCTGTCATTCACTTTGCTACTGAAAGTGTTCCAGATTTAGGGCAAGTCTGTATCCCAGTTTTGATGGGGAATAATTGAGGCAGCTGTTCTTGGATATGGTCAGGTACTTTGAGGAGATTAAGAATCTCCTAATAATTGCATAGCCCTGAAGGGAACAGATAGCAGGATAGAACCTTCCTTGGTGTCCACGGTGAACAGCCTGGTCCAGCTGGCTGCTGAGAGTCGTGAGATATAAGGCCAAGGTGTCTGGAAGTTCTGGAACTGGTTCTCTTCTATCCTCTGATCATTCCTACCCCAAGTAGCACAATTTGAAAAATAGTCTAAGAAGATATGGGCTCGTCACTTCAGCAGTGGCAGTGGTCCCCCGAAAGCAGCCCCTTTGGGAGAGATCCTAGAGGTTTTTTGCCTTGCTCTGTAGTAGTTTCCAGATCGATTTAATCCCGTGGTGGCTTGGTCCCCTTACCTATTCAGAATGTTTAAATTTTATCCAAGTGATCTTACTGTCAAAAGCTTAGAAATAAGTTTGTTCGTTGAACAAGTGCTATGGTAGACATATTCTCTGGTCTTATTCGGGATATAACCTGTGGCTTCATTGTAAGTGGCCTGGCTTCTGCGTTGTGCTTATTTAATACCTGGGTTTGGTTAGACTAGATCAGCCTTTGACCCGAAGGACGTGTTGGCCCAGGATTGAAAGATCGACTCAATAGCTGATTAGTAATCTTCTTTGCACATTCTTTTCACTATAGGATTTTCATGACCGGTACTAAAAAGTAGAAAGTAAGGGATAACAATGGGTCTTATAGGGGAAAAGGAATCCCCTTTTACAATGGGAGTAGAATGTCTTTGACACCCACTTTTACTTTGTAGCCACTGTAGTTATACAGAAGTATTTTATAAGATTTGGACCTCTGCCCATGGAAATTTTATAAGCTATCCTACTATTGTTTCTTTTATATGCTTAAGTTCAACTATATCCACAGAATATAATGGTCATTGTTTAATGACAGAAACAAAAGGAGTATAAGCTGTTCCATAAACCATATTTACTTAAAGTTACATGAGTAAATAGGCCCTGCAATCATGAGTGAGTTACATGAGGAAATCTCAAATCTGGAAACTATGAAGATAGTGGTAGTGGTTATTCTTGAGATAAGGAGATAGGCAAAAAATATATAAGAGACTAAAATATATCCAAAGAAATATTGTAGTTATTTTTCATTAACTCATAATTTTGTGATGTTTTAAAGCTAAAATAAAATCACTAATTGGTTTCTTTTAGAAACAGATTTTCATATCACTCTGAAAGAAAAAGGAAAAGAAAACCTGAGGCTGGGTTTTTCTGTGACCATTAAATATCTCTGCCATAATTATATTATTTTTCCATGGTAAATAAGAAAATATACATTCTTAATTTTCATAATTTACAAGAGGTATAATTATCTCCATTTTAAGATGTAAAAACAGCTAAGATAATCAAAATAACCAAATTGGAGTCAATCAACTGGTTAAGAGTAGAGACAGACTTTGAACTCAGGTCTGTCTGAAGACAAAACTTTTTAAGGAAAATTTGTTTCTCTTAAGGACAAATAACATTGCAAAGGTGGAGAGTTCGAATTTACAAAATTAAGGCTGAGACAGGAGGATCGCAGTTCAAGGACAGCCTCAGCTACTACTTACTAAAGCCCTTTACAATTCAGTGAGACCCTGTTTTAATATAAAGAATAAAAAATTGGGCTGGGGGTGTAGCTCGGAGGTAGAATGCCCCTTAGTTCCATCCCCAGTACCACACACACAAAAAAGAATTTACAAAATTACAGTTACTTATAATTTCACACCCCAGAGATAACACACTTTTAACACTTTAGGGGATATTCTTCATTATTGGTTTAAGAAAGTGTTGTGTTAGCTTAACTTAGAGCTAGTGAAAAGCATATGGATAGTATTTAAAATTATAACATCTTTTCTTCTAAAATGGAAGTTTAATAATCTCAGACACTTGCACTAACTGGTTACTCGAGAATGCTGTAGCATTTAGACATACATACTGTTTAATTGGTAAATGAAAGCTATCATACGAAATTCTGGTTTATTCTGCACGTGGATTTCATAGCAGTGCTCAAACTAAACGAGAGCATATCTCATTTTCCCCCATGGTGGCCTTTCCTGTTACATCAGTGCCTGGCAAGGCTGCTGGGGGTCCTAGTCCTTCTGCTCTACCTCATCACGTGTGCGATACGCCTTTTCTTTCTCTGATAGGCTTCTTGTCCTGGCGCAGAGCTCCACTCCGTGCCAGCTCTCTCACTTACCCTCAGCTTCGCGTTCTCTAGCTGGAAGGCATGAGGTGGGATCATCTGGCTTCCTTCCTAGGTCTGATGGGCCTGCTTCTCACTGCCCCTGGTGCCCTGAGCACGTGACTGTGGCTGTGCAGCACTCAGCAGTGAGCCAGGCACACAGAGGTGCCCAGCATGTGATTCTGTCCTGGTCGGTTACAGTTTTAGAAGGTCCCAGGGGTGAAGGACTCTGGGGTATGATCATGGAGTTTTTGCTCCTGGTAGTATGGGGTGGGTGAGGGCACATTCAGAGGGAACAACCAGGAGAACTTTGCCAGATGTTAAGTGAGTGCCCAGAGGTAGCTCATAGGCCCAGAGGAAGGCTGGTAGGAGTGAGGTGAAGTGGACAGGGTGCTCAAGAGGTTTGGGTTGAAGAAGGGACCGGTGACATTGAACTCCTAGAGGAAGAGCAATTTTAAGCAGGGGCAGGATCTAAATGGAATCTGCCTGGGAAGATAGAAACTGAGCTCTTTAACTTGGTGGCAGTCAGCAGATCTGCCTGATGGCAATTTTAGAAGGGTAGTCATTAGTAATGTTAGTGGAGTGGGATACCAGGGAGAACAAACGTGACAGATACAGACACCTGGGTTCAGGTTGGAAACCAGAAGCTTGGTGATACTGACATCTTTGAATTTAAAAGGACTGTCAACAAGTGAGGAAATGTATCTGAAGGCCATAGGGGATCTAGAAGTGTTTTACCAATATGTCAGTTGTTGTTTTTCCCACCAGACATAGCCTCCTTCTTCAACCTTGTCCCTTTATTTCTACAGACTGAGTCCGAGCTGGAAGCCAGGCTATCATGACTACGTCTCTTGTATCCTGCCTGAGTACTGCAGACCATGGTCCATACTACCTTTTGTTCAATTTTCAGCCTATTTTCTGTAATTGATTCTCTGACAGAAGCTTTTCCCAAGGAGTTGCTTCCCTATGCCCTGGCCAGATGGGTCTCTGTGAAGGGGACTGTGAAGTTGGACTCACCTTACCACATCTGTGCTGGATTTGAAGTTAGCAGCAAACACAGGGCTGTTGTTTGCACTGTAGCAAAGTCTTTTTTTGTGACCTTTCAGTTAAGGTTTCTCCTCTTTTACTCCCATTTGAAGAGCTGTTGTTTGGATTAATGGTGGTACGTTTGGAATTTACACAGAAGAAAACATACTGTTTACTGAGTCTGGGAGCCTTAAGAGACCGCTGATCTTTACATGTAATGTTAAAAAATTCAGTAGTTTCACCACCATTAGAAGATACTTAAAGATAAGTTTCTTTGAGAAAATAGGCATTTTCAGTTTCAGGTCCATCCATTTCAGACTTGGAGTAAGGAAAAAGAGACTGCATGCATTCACTTTGCAAACTATATAACCACACCTGTTAACTTGCTGTGAGTATCATTTGACTTATTGTTTGCAAATGATCTAAAATGATGCTTATGCATACACAGCACGGAGAAGAAGCCAGTATATGAGCAGAAGCTCTGGGTGATTTTCAGTGCTCAGTGTAGATGTACTGAAAATGAAATGCTTCTCTTTGAGTGAGATACCAATCAATAGTCAGATGACAGAAACAAATCTGTGAAAAAATGTCGATTTCTCTCCCCTGTGTCTCTCTCGCCCCCAATCTATTAATTTTCTATCCTTGGTAGAGCTGACATTCTGTGACGTAGGCTAAGAATCTTGACTTGTACCTCTTTATTGAATCATTATTTAATATCTGCACTTTTGTTTGGAACCAGAGGCTGAACCCAGGGTCATTCTACTTCTGCGCTACACCCAAGCCCTATTTTATTTTGTGATAGGTTCTTGCTAAGTTGCTGAGGCTGGCCTTGAACCTGTGATCCTCGTGTCTCAGCCTCCCAAGTACTGAGGTCACAGGCATGCACTATACCACACCTGGCTAATTTCTGCTTTTAAAAAAGAAAATTCCCAGTAAGTCCTCCTCTTCTCCAATTCCTACGCTGACTCTCAGGGCAGGAGAGGACTTGCTGCAAATCAAGATGCTGATTTTTCTTGCTAAAAGAAGCAAGAGGAGATCTTCACAAATGGAGAGAGCTGCCATGTTCATAGAGCTGAAAACTCAGTAGTGCTGTGACATATTCTCCTGATCTATAATTTCAAAAGTTCCAGATGGCATTTTTATAGAAATCAACAAGGTAATTCTAAAATGCATATGTGAATCAAAAGGTTTTAAACTAGCCAAAATGACCCAGAAAAAGAAAAAAACAAACGTGGAAGGTGTATAATACCTAAAATCAAGACTTGTTATAAAATTATAACAATCAAAGGAGTGTGGTATTGGCATTAAGGTAGACAAACAATCCATGGAACATAACAGAGTCTAGAAATAGACCCACACAATCATTTTGATTAAAGTGCGATAGGGTAACAATAACATTTCATCAGGTGCTGAAACAATTGCAAAAAATGCATCTCATTC
Organism: Muscardinus avellanarius; assembly: GCF_963383645.1. NCBI lineage: Eukaryota > Metazoa > Chordata > Mammalia > Rodentia > Gliridae > Muscardinus > Muscardinus avellanarius. The sequence continues at coordinate 114,524,061 of NC_137786.1, read as the reverse complement.
TTCCCTTACGTGCATATAAAATTGAATTTGAAAGGGTCATACAACTTCCAGAAGAAAACAGAAAACATTTTACTTTAGTTCAGAATTCTTATTTTAAGATTTTTTGGTGTGTGTGTGTGTGTGTGTGTGTGTGTGTGTGTGTGTGTGTGCAGTATTGGGGATAGAACCCCAGGGACATTCTACCTCTGAGCTACACCCCCAGCCCTATTTTTTATTAGTTATTTTGAAACAGGGTCTCACTGAGTTGCAAAAGGCCTCATAAGTAGTAGCCGAGGCTGTCCTTGAACTGCAATCCTCCTGTCTCAGCCTCCCAAATGCTGGGATTATAAGTGTCTACCACCATGACCGGCTTAAGATTTTTTTTTTTAATACAATGGAAAAAGCATGAAGTCAAGACTTTATTAAAAAAAAAAAAAGTCGCCGGGTGCACGCTTGTAATCCCCGTGCTTGGGAGGCGGAGACAGGAGGATCACGCAGGTTAGAAGCCAGCCTTTCCAAATAAAAATATAAAGTAGGTCTGGGAGTGTAGCCCGGAGGTAGAAGGGTTTCCAGGAACCCCAGTACCACAAAAAAAAAAAAAAAAAAAAAAAAAAAGTCCTTTTCAAAAGACACACTGTAAGCCGGGCATGCATTTGGGAGGCTGAGACCTGAGGATTGCAGTTTGTGGACAGCCTCAGCTACTTAGTGAGGTCCTCTGCAACTTAGTGAGACCCTGTTTCAAAATAAAGAGTAAAAAATAGAGCAGGGTGTGTAGGTTGGAGGTCAAACGCCCCTGAGTTCCAGCCCCAGACCCAAAAAAAAAAAAAAAAGACTGTAATGTAATGAAAAAGGCAAATCACTGAGAGAAAATATTTGTAAAGGATTTGTGGCAAAGGACACCTATTTAGAATGCATGAAGAGCGATTATAACTCAGTAATGAAAAGACAGAATGACCCACTTAAAGGGCATGCAGAAGACTTGAAAATACTTGAGCAGACAAATAGCAAATAGATAAAAAGATGCTCAACATCCTTTGGCTAAATGTCAATAAAACCCCAATGAGACACCACTACACATCCACTCGAATGGATGAATTGAAAAAGACTGAATAGAATAAGGATCGGCATGAACACGGAGCAGTTAGAATGCCGATGTATAGCAACCACTTTAGAAAAGTTTGGTAGTTTCTTAACAAGTTAAACACACATCTACTCACTCAGACAATGCAAACACCTGTACACGAACCTTCATAGCAACTTCATCTGCAACAGTTAAAAAGCTGAAAAAAAAACCCTGAAGGGCATCAGGAACTGAGCAGATAAACTGTGGTATATCCATACAATAAAATACTAAGGAAACACACACACACACACACACACACACACACACACACACACACACACACACACACACGAGAGAGAGAGAGAGAGAGAGAGAGAGAGAGAGAGAGAGATATGAACTATTGATTCATGCAAAAATAGAGGAGTCTCAAAATAATCAGGCTGAATAAAAAGAGCGAGACCAAAAAATAATACAGAGTCTGTGATTTCATTTATTTAAGACTCTAGAAAATCAAGTGACAGGAAGCAGATCAGTCATTGCCTAGGGTTGGGAGATATAGGAAGGTGCGAGGGGAAGTTTCGGGGAGGGATAGATAAGGTATGTTTCTTTTCATGATTTTAGCATCGGTCTGTGTGCGCGCGCATGTTGCAATTGTCCACTTTATATATTTGCAGCTTATTGTATGAATGTTATCTCAGGGCTGGATCTGGAAAGGCAGGCCCTTTATTTCTTAGATCTTGTGCATTGTTTAGAATGCATACTTGCTTATGATAGGTACTTTGTAATTATTTCCTATAGTGAATTTCTGTTTAAAATACAGTTGAGGGGAATGGTCTAGGGAAATGTGAGAAGAACTGCTACAGATTCTGTAGTCTTTATTTATTCAAATTTAGGCAAGCTGGGATCCTTTCCCTTTTTAAACAACCTTAGTGTGCATTTTCTTTAATAATAGGCTACTTTCTGGAAGTGAACACTAAAATAGAGCAGGTTTCAGATCTGATAGCTGAAACCTTAGACTTTTCCAGCTTTGGTTCTGGAGGGGCGTGGGTCCCATGGAGATCAGCTTCTTAGGGCTGGATAGACTGGGACCTTGAGGTTCTAGAACCCTGACTCATACATGGTGTTGGCCTTGACATAAAACCGTTCTGCTGTCCTGTGGATTCTTTTCAGCAGATGCACTTTTCATGTTATATTGCCACTTCAATTTGTTTTCCTGCCTGATTCAGAGAGAAGAGAGTTAATGATTCTTATTTTGGGGAAACCCAACTAAACATAGAGTACAAACAATTTATGTCAAAGCTGATTCTGCTGAATAATTTGCTTCTGTATTTCTGATGAAATTACCCTAATTACTTTTGTGCAGGTATTGGGAAATGGCTTCAAAATGTATTTGAAAATAGCTTTGGTATTAGAAAGCCAGAGTTTGGGTGCCACAGGCACTTAGACAGGGAAGGACCCTGCAGAGTTCCTGGCACCAAAAGGGATTAGCAAGAAAACAGAGGTAGCCCAGGGCCTTTACATTTTATTTTTTTATTTTTAAAATTTTTTTATTGGTGCACTGTATTCATACATCATAGTGGGATACAAAAAAACTTTTGTAGACATACATGCACACATCGCTCAGTCAGCCCCCACCCGACCCCCACCCCATTCTCTCCCCATCCCTCCTTCCCATGCTTGGCTTAGTGGTTGACATCTAGTATTATAGCAATTTATCCAAAATTAAAAATTATAATCTCACATAACAGTTTCATTTGTCTGATACCAAGTTTTTGATGACTTAAAGATAACATTTCAATATTTCTTTTTGCTTTCTTATCAGAGAATATTTTTTTTCTTTTTTTAGGTGAAACTATCATATATTTATATATTTATTTTTCAGAAAAAAATCTATCCTAATATTTTAAAGACAAGTAACTTCTAGCAGACAGGCTAGAATGGGGGAGGATGGTACAAGCCTTCAAGAGATTCCTGACTTCTTTGATTATTGAAGTAACATATTTTGGGGTCTTAAAGATTTGAGCTTACACCTATAGGAAGAACACTTTTGATTAGACAGGATGTAAGACAAGTGAATCCCCACATCAAAAGACTTGCCTGGAAAAGGGGTGGATCTAATCAGGTCAGAAAGACGATGGGTTAAGCAAAGATGTGAGATAATAGAGTTTGAGCTATTCTTTTCCGATATAGCTAAGAACAAGAACTCGTGGCTACATCTCACACCAGAACAGTTTTGCTGTCCCACTGTCACAGTTTTGTCTCTGGGTTCTATTTATTTTATTTATTTTTAATTTATGTCTGGGGATGGAACCCAGGGGCATTCTACCTCGCTACACTCCCGGTATATTTTATTTTGGAGCAGTGTCTCGCTAAGTTGCTCAGGGTTTCTTGTAAGTTGTTGAGGCTGGTCTCCAACCTGTGATCCTCCCATCTTAGCCTCCCAAGTACTGGATGGATGCCACCGCACCAGATTTGTTGTTGAATTCTTATGTTGCTCTTTTTTGAGACTCCAAGTGAAATGGAAGGGTGAGAGGGCTTTTGACCAGGAGACTGGCTTTATGTCACTCTCCCCACACACCATGGAGATTTGCACCTGCCCGGTTGGCTTTACCACTGCAGTGTGCTGGCAGAACAGCAGGAGACCTCTCGGGGCTGTGAGGAGCGAGCGGCACCTCCCTCCAGTGCCCAGAGCTCTGGGCAAGGAGCTTGAAGCTTCATCTTTAACATAGCTTCTTTCCTGCTGGGACTTTATAAAAACAAACCCCACCTTTTAATTGAATTTTCAGTCATATTCAAAGGTTAAAAGAAAAGCAATAGGGGATTCCTTGTTATATAACATCCTAGGGACTTAACTACTAAAAATTTTAAGCTGTGATTATATGATTATTATTAATATTCTATTTCCAAACAATTCAAAGTGATCTGTTATGTGACAGATCTGTTTAAACTTTACATTTCTTTATATAAATTCTTGAATTAAAAAAAAATTTTTTTGCAGTGCTGCAGATGGCTAGGCAACAGCTCTACTACTGAGCTATACCTCTAGCCTGAAACTTTTTTCAGAAAATAAAAACATCACGTTAAAACCAGTTTTGAAGTCTGGAGCCATGGTGTATGTTTATGATCCCAGCAACTTGGGAGGCTGAGGCATGGGGATTGCATGTCAGAGGCCGGCCTCTGCAATTTAACAAGAACCTGTCAAAAACTTTTTTTTTTTTTTTGGAGATAAATTTGTGGCTATGCAAAGCTATTAACCACTCATTTTGAACTGTTGGCTCCCGACGCTGGCAACTTACTGCTGGAATACTAGCAGCTGGCCGGGGACCCAAGGAAAGCCTCTGAGCACTGCCAAAGGTGGATCCCGCCAGCCTTCCTGTGCAGGAGGCAGCAGGGCACCTCCCCAACAACAGCTTCCAGGCATAGCGCTCCTTGTGACATGAAACCTTGAGCACCCCGACATCTAAACAACCTGAAAGCTAAAAGCAACGAGCAGGTCTCCACCCTCCATTTTATTCTAGGTTTCACAGCAAGTACTTTGTTATTTTCAGAAGTCTGGATGAAAACTTCCAGGAGGCAGGGGGCAGCTTCAAAACTGCTGCTCCACTGCCTTTTCCTCCTGCACAGGGAATTTTAAAAACTTCTTTGTAAGCTGGGCATGGTGGCACGTGCTTGTAATCCTAGGCCTTGGGAGACTGAGACAGGAGGATCTCAACTCTTCTAATGTTCCCCTTTTTATTCTGAAGAATAGTTATTAATTTAAATTTTTTATTTTTTGAAGTAGCTAAAATTCTAAACCTGAGATTCTCTCATATCTACCACAACTTCCACAAAGACATTGCCACAGACGTAGTGTACAAGTCAAATTTTGTGACCAAATTCCATGGCCGAGAGGACATTTATCTTCTAAAAAAATTGCATGGCATTTTCATTTGTAATGTAAAACATAGCAACATTTATGGAAGGGAATTTACTTAAAAAAAAAAACACAATTTTTAACTCGGTTAAACAGAAATGCACCCACTTTGGTGTTAGAGGTTTACTTCTACCTCTAGGCATCGGCTCTTCAGTTGCCCCGTGGGATTTGTAGGGAAGAACTGGGGGAGCCCTGCAGCACTTAGCTGATTATGCTGACCCCCCTTTCCCCTCCTGGGCAAGTGGATGGTGGTGCAGTAATCAGGAGAAAGCCAGGCAGGCAGCATATCTCCTGCCCCTTGCCCTTGCCTGACATCCATCTCTGCTCCTAAAACACTTCTGCCCTGCCCCCAACCTGCGGGCCCAGTGACAAAAATACCATCCAATCTCCAGAAGATGCAAATTTTAAAGATGCAGAAGAATAAAATTAATAAAAGTCAGATTGTGTAGCCGGGCGTGGTGGCGCACGCTTGTAATCCCCACGCTTGGGAGGCAGAGACAGGAGGATCGCGCAGGTTCGAAGCCAGCTGCGCACGCTGGCTTAGGAGACCCTGTTTCCAAATAAAAATGTAAAAATAGGTCTGGGAGTGTAGCCCGGAGGTAGAAGGGCTTCCAGGAACCCCAGTACCACCAAAAAAAAAAAAAAAAAAAAAAGTCAGATTGTGGATGCACCTAGACAGCAAAGGTTCATAGACATTTATCACAGACGAGTGTTCCCAAGTCAGTATCTTTTCAGTTGGAGAGCGAGAGAGAGGAGCTAGGTGGGGAGGGCTCCTCCACCATCCGCCCCTCTTTTCCCTCCCTGTCTCTCCATCTTTCTAGCTTCTTGAGAGCCAGTTCAGTGGTTGTGGCTCCTTTCTAAGCTAAACTGTTCACAGTGTCTGGTCAGCATGGGGCAGATCAAGCTGCAGAAAATACTGAAACATTGTTTCCCACGAGTCCCCTGCCCCCCAGGATGTGCTGAGTGGGAAGAGGAGAGGAACCTGTAAGCACCGTGGGCACTTAACAGGGGTACACTAACAGGAGTACAGGACCTCTGAGCATTTCTTTCCTGGAAATAGACAGGCGGATGGTTCCAGGAGCAGTACTCCATAGCCTGCCTCAGTGCTCGGGTTTCACTCCAAGAGACAGACAGCAGCGTGCCGGCCATCCATCATGCTCACTTGGTGCAGTCACAGCATCGATTTAGCGACATGGGTAGTAGGCAGTTTTGCCCCTAATTAGCTTAAAAATCCACTTCCCCCATTTATTTCCAGCCCTTTCAAATGCTTTAATATACTAATAAGGTATTA
>NC_137786.1:113227815-113312815 GCF_963383645.1 Muscardinus avellanarius | reverse complement strand
ATATCTTCAGTAAGACACAAAGCTGTGAATGGCAGATGCAAAAAAAAAAGACAAAATTAGATTTCATCAATACTAAAATTTTCTGTTCTCTAAAGATAATTTTTCAAAACTAAAAAAGCAATTCAGTTTTTATAGGCATTAATGTGTGGATGTCTGTGTACACAGGGGATAACTGTATGAAGAATACTGGACTCTCTGGTTTTTATACTACTCTGTGAGTCTATCCTTATTTCAAAATAAAAAGTTATTATAAAAGGAAAAAATAAAAAAATATAATGTTAAAAAAAAGCAATTCATACTGGGAGAAAATATTTGCAAAAAAGTTACAACAAAAGATTTGATTCTAAAATACATAATGAAAACATATAAAGATGCCCTTGTGAATGGTCATATCAGCTTTATTTGCAATAGCAAAAACCTAAGGAAACTCAGAGGTCCATCAAGAGGTAAATGGTTTACAGGAATTGTGGTATGTTCATTACAATGGGTTACTTCTCAACAATAAAAAACAAAAAGGCTATTTATATAGGGGAAAACACTAGATTTTCAAAAAAGGCATATACTGTATGATTTCCACTTACATGAAATTTTAGAGAACACAAACATCTGTGGTTACAGAAGGCAGATCACTAGTTGCTTGAGGAATGAGAGGGGTTGTAGAATGCGGAAGGCTATTGATAGTAAGGTGGATCCTTTCAGAAACAGTGAAGTCACACTCAGGACTTAGATGCCAGAGGTCTGCTGGTAAATGTATTGGTTTGAAAAAACAAGTTTTTATTACAATTGCAGGTTATTCTTTTTAAAACTAGGTTTTAAAAGCATTCTCTGAGGAGTTCTTAAGGAAAATAGTCTCCTAGGAGGCAAGATAAGAAAAATCCTAAAGCCTGCAGAGGCCTCTGCCCTCAGACTCTAAGCTAGTCAGGATGCTGGTGCCAATGCCTTGTTCTGTGTGGGTGGGAGACCCACCAGGTGGGGCTGGAGTTTCCCTGCAGAGTGCTGAACATTGATTTTACCTCCCTGTTGCCATTGATTTTCATTTGGAGAATGGAAAACTGAAGTATTTGTTTTAAATCTTCCAGACAAGCCACATTCTCAAATTCTATAAGTATAGTGAGGATGGGAAGAAAAGATGTCAGGACAGAACTTAGAATATCTAAGTGTACCCTTCAAAGCCTGGGGGAGCAGTGGGAACTCGTCTATTTTTAAATAAGGAGCGAGACGGGCCAACTTCCCAAAGGGCTGGGCCTCTCTAATGTAATAGCTCTTCATCTCCGTTTCCTAACTATCTAGAATAACAACTAATTCTTCTCACTAGCAAAGAATTCAGATCCAGTCGAGGCTTTCGGTACAGTAGACCAATCTGAGAGCTTTCTCTCTTTAATGTGAACTTGAAAAAAAAATCAAAGCATTTGAGGTCAGAGAGAAGTACATCACAGAATGTGCCTCAAATACCAAACTCAGAGGATATTTGAAAGGATGATGCTTGTTTCATCTCAGTTTTGTTTTACAACAAAGCACTGCCTCCTGCCACAGGGGCTTTGAACTGGTTGATTATACATACACATATCTGTTGAGGTTTGGAAAACACGTGACCACAGGGAAGGTGGACAATTTCCGGACGCCTGGATGTATTTCTGGAGCTTCACAGCTCAGAGCACTGCCAGTTGCCAGAGTGTGATTGTGCCCACATCCATTACTATGGCTTTATTTTTGTGTAGCTGGTGCCCTTTTTCCAAGGGACCCATGCATTTGCTTGGATTCCGTTTTAAGCCGAGAAAATCTTCACTAACGGTTCCCACTCTCACAAGGTGTCTGGCTGGGTAGGGTGCTAATGCGAGATTGGGGCTATTCCTAGGCTGATTGTAAAATCAGAGCTGCTGAGTTTTGGGTTTGCCCAAAACTATGTCAATTTTGTAAACAAACAAACAAATCACCATCTTCTGTTGTTTTGCAAATACATACCACTGAGGATGTCATTGGAAGCACATGCCAAATATATACCGCTGAAGAAGACTAGAGAGAAAGCAGCTAATTCAGGAGAAGCACTTTCTACTTAGAGAGTGTTAGGCACATCTTGCAGGAGTATATTACTGACTTCTCACAGCAGTCTTCCAGGTCTCTGTTATAATCCCCATTTTACAGATAAGACTGTTTAGGTTCCAAAAATAACTGCCATGGTTGTACGGACCAGTAAGGGATAGATTGATGACTCCCTCTGGATTGCATGCCCTTTGCCAGTGCCTCACAGATGCTCAGGGAGTGAGTTCCAGAGGGCTAGTTGCTTCCCTCACTGCCAACGCCCACCAGCCAGTGAGCTCCTGATTTAGAGGTACGCTGTGCATCTCTTCTCATCCTTCTCCCTTGCCATGCAATTTGTCTGGGATTAATATCGAACCTATTTCTTCCTTTCTGCCCCTGAGGCAATAAGTCTGGGTTCCTTATCCCCTTTGTGTTTTTTCAGAAGCACTCATTCAAACCACATGTCACTTAAACACAGACATATTTAATTACTCTAAACCCACAAGACTTTTTTTTTTTTTTTAAGCAACAGAACCACCATATGGCTCTGCCCAGGGTAAGGAAGCAGCTTCTCATGGGGCTTTCACTGAGGATAATTTTATAACTCAAGCAAGCTACTCAACTTCTCCAGCCCTTTGTTTTTCTCTCTGAAACTGAAGATATTGATTAAATGTTCTTAGTGATAAGAGTAGAAGAAAGTAAAAGGCAGTTCATGATGGAGATGTGAATAATTACATGGAATTTTCAGTCCCTAGGAGCATGGGGACAGTGACAATCAGATATTTCACTAAAAGCAAATTTACCAAGCTACGTTTAAAAGTATATTTTTAAAATAACAAATATAAGACTTCAGTATAATATACCCTACCCTTATCTTGTCTTGCCTATTTTCTTTAAAATAAGTGCTTCACTACCATCAGAAGTGGGAGCAGATAGGGAAAGCTTACCTGGCAGGGACTTCATCTGAGTGCCCTGGCCCTCTGCCTGGTGAGGCAGTTTCTGTGTGTGGCCCTTAAGGACCAGAGCATCTTCTCTGGAAGCTTGTAATCTTCATGCTCTGTCTTCCAGAAGTATAGTTTATATTTCTCATTAACTCCAAAGCACTGAATCATTGTCTGGTCTTTTGTATTTTTTGTTTTCAGGTTTTTTCATTTTCTATTTGTAGAAGATGGAGAATGTTTTATGGTTGAATTCCCAGATGTGTGTATGTGCCCAGATGCTAATCATCCATGTGTCTGCAGAGCTGGGAATGGTTGTTTACAGGGCCAGGGGTTGATTAATGGCACCTTCTCTCTCTGACCTCCACCTCCCATAAATACATTCTGTGCACTGCTATGTTGGCAGTGTTACTTGGTATGACAAAACTGAGGGTGCTGTATTTATTTATAGGATGTCCTTTTGCCTTGAGGAATGCACTGACTGGTATATCTTATGCTATAGATTTAAGTGTTTAGAAGGAGGAGATTGAATGGGCATGCCTGTTTTGAATAGATAATCACCGGGTGTCCTTTCCACTAAGAATTGGGTCTCATTGGATAGCACATAGGTGTGACTCATATTGGCCCATTTGTCCCTGCACATGAGAAATAAACAAGCTAGAACCCTCTCCCCTTTCAACTCCCCCTCTCCCTCTACCTGCAGTGAGATGCTAAATGGCCCATTGAGGGCTGAAATCTCCATAAGTGTGAGCTCACTCCCCTTCCCCTCCCTCTACTGTGTGTTGGAAATGATAAATTGCCCATTGTGAAGGCTGAAATCTCCACAAGTGTGGAGCTCACTCCCCTCCCTCTGTAGTGTGCTGGAGATGTTAAACTGCTCATCTGAGGGCTGAAATCTCCACAAGTGTGAGCCCATCCCCCTCCTCCTCTCTCTGCAGTGTGCTGGAGATGTTAAACTGCTTATTGTAAAGGCTGAAATCTCCAAAGTGTTCTGGGACACATGACCACTCAGGTACATCAGGGCCTCACAGGCATGCCATCACAACCAAAAGTTACCAGACTGAATTTTCCCACTTCTACTTATATTCTCTTTAATTTTCCCAAACTTCATTCCTTCTCCTTTGTTCTTCATAATTCTACTGTGGTCTGCTTGCTGCTCTGCAACATCGGAATCCCAACTCACAGGCTTTCAATTTAGATGTTTTATATCAGGTATATCCAACCATTGAACTGTGAAAAAGATTTTAGGAATAATAGCCACTGTAGTAGGACCCATTTGGGGCACTGTCCATATAAGTTCTGGGGGAGAAAATGGTCTCAAAATGATTTAGATGTATGTCCAAGGATATCTTTAGGAGGACTTGTGTTTTAAATAGAATGTTCTCAAGATAATGAACAACACCCGGCATGGTGGTGCATGCTTGTAATCCCAGCATTTGGGGGGCTGAGACAGGAGGATCCGGGTTTGCAGCCAGCCTCAGCTACTTAGTGAGGCCCTTTGCAATGCAATGAGGCCGTGTTTCAAAATAAAGAATAAAAAATAGGGCTCGGGGTATAGGTTGGAGGTATAATGCCCCTGGGTTTCATCCCCAGTACCAAAAAAAAAAAAAAAAGAAAAAGATAATGAGCTGAGCTGTCTTTAATATTCCTGGTGGTGAGGTGGGCAGTGGCAGGCCTTCTCTGGACAGAGAGATAGGAGAAAAGAAAGGTAATTAATTTGGGGACCTTGACGATGCTTTTCATGGTCCCACATGGATCCCGATGCAGCTCTGTTACCAAGTGATGAACCTTTCCCAGCCTGCCTTTCTTGTATAGTCTCCAATGGCTAGGTTGCTGTGTGTGTCATACATCCCACTGAAGATCAGGCCTGGTCTCTGATTGGTGACAGCCACCTGATGGGAAGAAAGAGACCCAGGATCAAATGTACAATAGTCCTGAGAAACTCAGGGGAAAGCCAGGTGGCAGGGGTCTCGTCCCTACTGTCCTAAACTGCATTTCTTCTCTTAGTAGGTACCAGAGGAGGAGGGTGATCACTGTAATGCTGCCGAATGGCTTTAGGGTCTGAGTCTCTCTTGCTATAATTTAGAAAGGCTAAGAGATGAACTACTCACTCCTGAGAGCTGGGTCAGGTTTGCAGTCACTGCTCTCTAACACATCTGAGCACATGATTCAGCTGCAAACCAGTCAGAATGTTCTGGTGAATAAGCTTTTCTGCTGATCTACATGTTCTCCAACTTCAGCAGTTTCTCCACATACCAGTTAACCTTCCTTGTGTTACAAAAGAAAGTGGTCTTATTGTTCCTAATGGCTCTTTTATTATTTATGGCTCTAGGATGGGGTAGCCATACACTTTGGTACAGCCATTCTGCTGGTCTAAGAGCAGTTCTCAGAGTGATATCTGGTGCAGTGAAGGGTAGAGTAATGGCACAGTGTTCCCTGAAGTGCTGTTGTTGGGGGTGTGGGTTGGTACATTTCTGGTGGACATTTTGGCCTTATCGACCTTGTAGTTTAATTTTGGAGAATCCCTTTTGGATTTTGGAGAATAGAGTAAATAGAGCTATACATAAGATTTATGTAGCTGGGCATGATGGCACACACTTGTAATCCCAGCATTCAGGAAGCAGAGACTGGAGGATCATGGTTCACGGATAGCCTCAGATACCTAGTCCCTTCACAACTCAGTGAGACCCTGTTTCTAAAATAAAAAACTAAGCCAGGCGTGGTGGCGCACATTTGTAATCCTCGCGCTTGGGAGGCGGAGACAGAAGGATTGTGCCGGTTTGAAGCCAGCCGCGCTGGCTTAAGAGACCCTGTTTCCAAATAAAATATAAAAAATAGGTCTGGGATGTAGCCCGGAGGTAGAAGGGCTTCCAGGAACCCCGGTACCACCAAAAAAATAAATAAATAAAAAGTAGGGCTGGAAGTGTAACTCGGAGGTATAATGCCCTGGGATCCATCCCCAGTACCGGAAAAAAAAAAAAAAGATTTATGTATAAAGATATTCAATGTACTTGGTGGCTTCTTCACATTGGGTTCTTCTGTGATAAAGCATTGTGACACATTGGCTTTCTATTCCCTGTGTGAATACATCTTTATACATCTTGTCTTTATGTGAGAGGCACCTGAGTATGCAACTGACAGTGGCCAGAGTGGCCCATGATAAAGGGATACGGCGTGCATGCAGACCAGGGGCACAGGGCACATAACTGGAGGTGGAGGTGGGGCTGTTGTGGTTTGAAAGCCAAATGTCCCTCAGATCTCATGCTCTGGAGCTGCCATGCCCAGATGTGGGTCCTTCGGGTATGACTTTGGGGACTGTGTGTCTCTGCCCTTTCTCTGCTCCCCACAACCATGCCCTGAGGATCAAGCCTTGGCTCCTACTTGGCAGCCAGTACAAGTGGACTCTATATGTGGACTGAAATCTCCAGTGCCACAACAATTAACCTTCCTTCTTCTAAGTTCTGTGAGGATGCTGAGTGAAATTGGTTGCCTGAGGCATTTTCAGAAAGGGCAGCAGCCGAGTTGGCCCTTGGGAGAGGGTGGGAAGATAAGTGTAATAAATAAAACCAAGGAAGCTAGGCTCCATTCTTAGCCAGTCATCCATACAATTCCCTGCCAGTGAGGGCCACAAAGAAACTTCCCCCGATGCACCATCTTCTCTCCTCCAACACTGTGAAGAAAGCTTTCAGAGCAGGGGCAGGAATTGATGCTGGTCTGGTTACGCTGGGCTCCTTCTGAACTTTTGCCAAATGCCCAATGGCAAAATGAAATTTTGCCAAATGCCAATGGCTTGTGGGTGATGATATTCTGCCCAGTCTCCTCGAGATGCCATGTCTCAGTTGGTATCTAGACTGTCTAAACTTGTCCTACAAAACCTCATGTTCCTGGTCCCACTGCTTCACTTTGCTGACTCTTTCCTTCCTAAGTCAAATCGCATGCAGCCCTCTAAAATGAAGTACCTCACTGCTGGTGACTAGAAAACTAATGTGGGTATTTTTCTCTTGCATACACTTACCTACCCCATGATAATTAATTGCCCCCAAGAAATGCAAACTGCTTTCTAAGATTATTGCAGTGAAGCCCATAGTGGGATTGCACAGCCTTGAACCATCCTCAGGTACACACCCAGCTTACAACCACTTAGCAGGAAGCAGTATTAGCAACTGCCCCCCCACCCCCCCACCCCCCCCATCACCCCATCAACCCTCCTACCCCTGCCCCACTCTGACCCCTCCTGTGAAGAGGCAGGATTATGAATGCTTACAGAAAGAGACAGGAAATGAAATCCACAGCTCCAGGATTGCTTGATTACTATTTGCTTTTTTCCAATTAGTGTATCCATTGCTAAAGGTTTCCTCTAAGATCTCAGGGCTAGAGATGGACCTCTCTTTATTGGGCCAGTGAACAAAAGAAGAACAACAAAACAGGAAATCAAATAGTAATGTCAGAGGTCAGTGGGTAAAAGTAACAATTTCTTTTCTGTCCCCTGTTAAGACAAATGGATTTTTAGAACAGAGTGCATCACTAACCATTATCCTAAGGGAGTAAGGAAAGCACCACTGTTAGTTTACATTTTCCTAATATCTTGGTGTTATATTGCAATGTGGCAGTTTTCCTTAACAAAGCCAAATTTTAGCCGAGGCTTGTGAGTGCATATATACACATGTGTGTGTGCATGTGTGCATGTATGTGTGTGTACCATGTTATATGCAGGCCCCAGTGGCTTTGCTTGTCAACTAGCTGAACTTTAAGTTAAAGCCCCAGAGTCTCCAGCCTACAGAGCCCCTTGCTCCCACTGGCTATGGTCTGCCACTCTCTTGATGGAAGGTGACTACAGATGTAGTCTCTAACCAGTTAGTGGCATTTGCATAATCATATCAGCCTGCTAATCTTCATTATCTAATCAGGAAACACTGAGGGCATTTTTAAAATTAAGGCTAGAGGTACATTTGACAAAGATTGGGGATGTGTGTGTGTGTGTGTGTGTGTGTGTGTGTGTGTGTATTCCCCTCTAAGGAAACTTTAATTTATGCAAGGTCAAAAATTGTGTGAAGCCCCAGAGATCTGTCTGTAATCTGGCCACCTCCTTTTCTTCTTGCTGGTTCCCTACTGACCAAGCATTGGTTCCTGGCTCTCTTAGGTGTAGAATAGCTTGAAGGATTCTTGAAATTAATAGCAAATTTCTTGACTCAGAGATTTTCTTGGAAAAATTAACGGTCTGGGAGTCTTTATTGTCTTGAAGTATGAATAGGAGCAAAATCAGTGAGGTTACACCTCTTCTGAATAAATCCAACTAGTCACAGTAATTAAATATTATGCTTAGTACTATTCACTACACTTAATATACATTATAGGAATTATATTTAATATAATGCTAGTTTTCAATTCTTTCCTCAATTTCTGGTACAAAGTATTAATGAGTATGTGTTGAAAAGTAATACTGTCTATAGATTCCTAGCCATGTTTGGAATGTTTATGCCTTCAGGTTTGATAATTTTGCTTAAATGGATTCTCAGAATTTAATTTGGAGAGGATAGATTTCATGTCTCCATCTCCACTGAAACTTTCTGAGGACGGGTCAGGGGGCTTTTATCTAGTAGGTGAACTTTCCCCCTCCCTACTCCTCCTTCCTGCACCTGGGAATTTTTCTTCAATTTTGATAACTTGGTCTTTTTTAAACATTTCTAGAGATGTGGGGACTGGCAAATAGGTGTCAGTTAGATGTTTTAAAGAAATAAATAGCATTCATTACTTTAAAAACTCTGGAAATACATTTTGTTTTTAGATTTTGAACAAATTAGACCAGCAATACATGGCTGTAAGAGAATCAAACAATAAAAAAAATGTAGACTCACAAATAGAAGTTCTGTTTTTCATTCCTCCATCCCATCTCTCCTGTCTCACTGTGGACATGTTGCATATTTGGTGTGTCTATTCTTAATTGTTTTCAATTCATTTACACAGGAAGAGACACAGATAGTATTTGTGGCAATTCTCATTCAGAGCTATTGAATTATTTTATTAATGAAGAGTAGATGCTTCCCTAGCTGCCATATCCATACAGCAACCCAGACAAAGGGCAGATCATAGAGTTCTACATTGAAATCAGCCATAGTCCTGAAATTGACATCCAGGTATACCCAGAGAGACATTTATGCTTTTGAAATTGCATGTATAGCAGGTACATAGCTTTTTGGTGGCCCAGATTCTGCTCCAGGACTTTTTTTATTTACTTATTTTTTATTGGTGTATTGTAGGCATATATCTTAATAGAGTACAAGATGGTAGAGACATACATGCAAACATCACTCATGTAGCCCTTCCCCAATTTAATCTCTCCCCTTCCCTCCTTCTCATGTTTGACTTAGTAATTGACTTTGATATGTTTATGAATGTACATCATGGACATTAGGGAATTTCCTTCTTTCTCCCTCCCAGCCCCCTCAGTTAGGTCACCTTATTTGTTCATCTATAGTTTCTTCTTCCTCATCTAGAGTTCCTCCTATGACTCTTTTTCTTCCTGGCTTTCGCATATTAGAGAGAGCATTCAATTTCTTATTTTTCTTTTTGTGATTGACTAATCTCACTTAGGGAAATGGATGGAACTGGAGAACATTATGCTATAAATTATGTAATTTTGTTCTTTATGGCTGAGTAAAATTTCATTGTGTACATATCCCCTAGCTTTGTAATCCATTCATCTATTGATGGGCAAGTTGGCTAGTTCCATAGTTTGGCAATTGTGAACTGTGTGGCGATGAACAGGACTTCTTATTTTTAAAAATTTTTTATTGGTGCATTATATTCATATGTCATATTGGGGTTAAAAACTTGTGTGTACATATATTTACACATTGCTGATTTAACCCCTACCCGATTCCCTCCCCATCCCTCCTTCCCTTGCTTGGCTTAGTGGTTGACTTTGATATGTTTAAGTACATTGTGTGTTTTAGAGATTTCTCTTCCCCCCTCCTTTCTCCTCCTTTAGGTTGTCTTGTTTGCTCCTCTATAGGATTTCCTTTTTCATCTAGAGTTCCTCCTATGACCCATTTATCCTTAACTCACATATTAGGGAAAGCATCTGATTTCTTATTTTTTGTGACTGACTAATCTCACTTAGCATAATGTCCTCCAGTTCCATCCATTTCCCTGGAAATGATGTAATTGAGTTTTTTTAATGGCTGAGTAAAATTCCATTGTGTACGTATCCCACATATTTGTAATCCATTCATCTGTTGACGGGCATCTTGGCTGGTTCCATAGTTTGGCTATGGTGAATTGTGCAGCTATGAACATAGATACACATGCATTCGTTTGGTAGTTTGGTTTCCTTTCTTTTGGGTAGATACCCAGAAGTGGTATTGCTGGATCAAATGGTAGATTTGTTCCCATTCTTCTGAGGATTCTCCATACTGCTTTCCAAAGTGGTTGCACTAATTTGCAATCCCACCAACAATGTTTTAGAGTTCCCACTTCTCCACATCCTCGCCAGCATCTGTTGTTGCTTGTGTTTTGAATGACTGCCATTCTAGGTGGAGCTAGGTGAAATCTCAGGGTAGTTTTGATTTGCATCTCTCTGATTGCCAATGATGTTGAGCATTTTTTCATGCATTTATTGGCCATTTGAATATCTTCTTTTGTGAAGTGTCTATTTAGTTCACTTGCCAATTTTTTGATTGGATGGTTTCTTATTTTAGTGTTTAGTTTCTTCAGGTTTCTGTATATTCCACGTTTGGGTTTGAAGTCTAATTGTCTGAAATCATAGTTGCTACTCCTGCTTGCCTTCGAGTTCCATTAGCATGGATTACCTTGCTCCAGCCCTTTACCTTGAGTTTGTGCCTATCTTTACTTGTAAGGTGTGTTTCTTGTAAGCAGAAAGTGGATAGATTCTGGTTTTTAATCCATTTTGCCACTTTATGTCATTTTATTGGGGAGTTGAGGCCATTTACATTCACTGTGCTTACTGAGAGATAATTTTTAATTCCTAACATGTTAAGATTTTATTTATATTTGAAATACTGTTTATTCTGCTTTGCTTAGTTGTCTGCTGGATGGGAAATCTTGTTTCTTTGGTTCTGGCGTGTATTACCTATTTCTTCTTTGTAATTAATCTCCTTGAGTATTTCTCTAGCGCTGGTTTTGAAGACATAAATTCCTTCAGTTTCTGTTTGTCATGGAAGCTTCTTATTTTCCCACCTATTTTGATAGATAGTTTTTCTGGGTAGGAATTTTTTGGCTGGAAGTTGTTTTCTTTCAGAGTTTGGAATATGTTATTCCAAGCCCTTCTGGCTCTCATGACTTAGTTTGGGAAGTCTGGAGTGATTCTAATTGGTTTGCCTCTGAATGTCACTTGGCCTTTTGTTTTTGTTGCCTTTAAAATTCTCTGCTTGGTTTCCACATTGGTCATTTTGACAATTATGTGGCGTGGGGAACCTCTTCTCTGATCCTGTCTAAATGGAGTTTTATTAGTTTCCTGGACCTGTGTATCGACCTCTTGCTCTATGTTTGGAAAATTTTCTGCTATTATTTTTTTTAAGAGATTATTGTTCCCTTTGGTTTCACCTTCTTTTCCCTTCTCGATTCCAAGTATTCTTAGGTTAGTTCTCTTAAAATGGGCCCATATTTCTTCAATGTCAAATTCTTGCTGTCGGATTTTTTTTTCTAAATTATAAACCATGCGTTCGTTTTTGGAGTGATCATCTTCTAGAAGCGAGATTCTATTCTCCATGTGGTCTAATTGATTGCTTATACTTTTAATTGAGGCCTTTACTTCAATGATTGCATCCTTTATTTCTTTTAGACTCTCTCTGAATTCTTTTCAAAGGCCTGTATTTTTTCTACAGTTATTTTTCTGATTTGATCTTCTAGAGATCTCTGAATTTCTGTGTTATCAGGTTCTGATGTTGTGGGGTTGTAGGCATTCTTTGCTGCATTGTTATTCCTCTTTCCCATGATTTCAGAAATTTGTGCCTTCTCTGGGTTCTTTGCTGGGTGACTACAACTTCACTTAGGGTCATCTGGATCTTGAGTCTGTGGTAATCTCAGTCCCCACTACTCCTTTACTGGGTTGTACCATAAAGTCTCACACCCAGGGAGTTAATCGAGGCTGCATGTGACCATGGGGGTGCCAGGCTAGGTTTTTTCCCACAGGGAGCTGCAACTAGGGTGTGTTATCTCTGCCACCGCTACTCCTTCACTGGGTTGGACTGCAAAATCTCAGACCCAGGGAGATTATCAAAGCTACACAAGTCCTTGGGGGTGCAGTACTGGGATTTCTAGTTTAGGGGCCACAATTTTACTCACAGTTGTTGAGTGTGCTGATCTGTAAATTTTGAGGAATTAGTGAACTCGTTGCTGCTGCTGCTGGCAATATGGTGATGCTGCCATGCCCCCAGCAGTGAGGCTGGCCTATTTGTTTTCTGGTTTTGAGCTCTGTTGCTCTGAGCCCCTGGAGGGCGTGCTGAGCCCGGCCCCTGGGAGCTTTAGACACTCCTTGCGCCGAAAAAACTGCTGAATTACTCCCAGTTGTTCCGCAGCTGCTCACCTCAGCTCCCTGTCCACCCCTCTTCTCTGGAGCCTGGTGGGTTGTTAAATGCGCTGATCTGGAGCTTTCGCGGGCCCAGTGAACTCGCCGCTGTCGCTGGCAGTATGGCGCTACTACTGCGCCCTTGGCCGTGAGGCAGGCCAATCTCCTCCTGGTTTTGAACTCCATTCTGAGTCCCCCTCCTCTCTGGATCCTGGTTCTGCGAGAGAAGATGGCACTGGCGCCAGGACTTCTTAAATATATACTTTGCTACTGGGTTTGAAGGTGCTTTAGAAGCCCTATTCATGGCTGATTTGCAAGCATGCCTGTGGGAGAATGGCTCTCTGCTTGACTTTCCTGTCATGTCCAAGCTTTCATTCTGATCTTCATCCTCCTTAGCTGAACCAGCCAAGATTGTCAAGACACAGAGAGCACTGGCTTTCCTCTGGCTGACGTTCCTTCTTGAGTGAGTGGCCATCCTGTTTTTTAGAGTTCACCTTAGGAGGACAGGTCCTTTCCACTGCTTCATGTCTGCTTTGCCCGTGAAGTTTCCCTGACTTGTTCTTCCAATAGCTTCCCATGCTTATCATAACTTTTACCACCTCTCAAGCTTATTTGGGGAGAAGTAAATATGACAATTCATATAAAAGTTCTAGAATAATACCTGGAACTTTTATGGTTCAGATATGGGGTACCCCAGAAAAGCTCATGTGTTGGTAATACAGTAATATTCAGAAATCAAATAATTGAATCAGGGCTCTAATCACATCAGTGGTTAAATACATTGATGGATTAATAATTTGAATGGATTCACTGGGTGGTGACATTAGGCAGGTAGGTATGGCTGGAGGAGGTCGCATTGGGGTGTGGCCTCCAGGATTATATGTCTCATATCCCTTCCTTCTCCCTTGCTCTGCTTCTCGCTGCCCTGAGTAGCTTTTCTTAGCCATGCCCTGTGGTCATGATGTTTCTTCCTTGGAGCCAGCCAACGGTGGACTGAACCTCTGAAACTGTGAACCCAGTAAGCCTTTCCTCCTCTAAGGTGTTTTGGGCACAGTGACAGAAAACCTGACCAATACAGGAACATTACAGGAGCTCATCACATGGCATGTTAGTAGGAATAGTAGTTGTAGTGTCCAAAGCAGCATAGGAAGCCCTCAATAAATGTTTTCTTCTGTTAATCATTGTTATGCATTTGTCATTTTAAGTGTCAAGTTTCTGTAAAAAATATTTCTTTTGTGCCATTGAGTGCCCAGGAACACTTGGACACTACCTGGCACATGGTAATGATTCTCATCGTGCACTTCTCTTTGCCTTGTTAGAAAATTGGACTCTCTTTGGACAGGACCTTGTGTCTGGGACCTTCTTCACTTAGAAAAGAAGGGAGCTTGTGAACCTGTGCATGACAGGATTGAGAGTCTTATGGGAGCAAGTTTCTTTTATCAGAACAGCTTTTTTTTTAACATTTTATTTCTTTTTTTTTCTTTTTTTTTTCTTTTCTGTTTCTTTTTTTTTAATTGGTGCACTGTATTCATACATCATAGTGGGATACAAACTTTTGTAGACATACATGCACACATCGCCCAGTCAGCTCCCACCCGAACCCCAACCCATTCTCTCCCCATCCCTCCCTCCCATGCTTGGCTTAGTGGTTGACATCTAGTATTATAGCAATTTATCCAAAAGTAAAAATGATAATCTCACATAACAGTTTCATTTGTCTGATACCAAGCTTTTGATGACTTAAAGATAACTTTTCAATATTTCTTTTTACTTTCTTTCTTACCAGAGAATATTTTTTTCTATTTTTTTAGGTGAAACTATCATATATTTATATATTTATTTTTCAGAAAAAAATCTATCCTAATATGGAAAATGGACTCTAGATACCCAAAACGATCTTGAAAAAGAACAAAGCTAGAAGATATATATTTTCTGATTTCAAACCATATAAAGCTACAATAATTGAAACAGTATAGTCCTATTCTAAAGGCAGATATATAAACCATTGGAGTTGAATAAAAGCCTAGAGCTAAATTCTTCCCTATATTGTCAAGTTATTTTATTTATTTATTTTTTTGGTGGTACTGGGGTTCCTGGAAGCCCTTCTTTCTTTGGGCTACACTCCCAGACCTATTTTTACATTTTTATTTGGAAACAGGGTCTCCTAAGCCAGCGCGCGCGGCTAGCTTCGAACCTGCGCGATCCTCCTGTTTCTGCCTCCCAAGCGCGGGGATTACAAGCGTGCGCCACCACGCCCGGCTGTCAAGTTATTTTTGACAAGGTTTCCACGAACATTTGGTGGTGATAATAATAATCTTTTAACTAAATATTGTTGAAACATAATAATTACATGGAAAAGAATAAAGTTGGACCCTTACCTAATCCCATGTACAAATATTAACTCAAAATAGATAAAAGACCTAAATATAAATCTTAAGACTATAAACTTTTAGGAGAAAATCTGGGTCATAAAACCTCACAACATTGAAATTGGCAGTGATTTCTTGGATATGATTTCAATGGCACAGGCAACAGAAGAGTATACAAACTCCCTAAAAAAAAAAAAAAAAAAAATATATATATATATATATATATATATATATATATATATATATATATATATATATATATATTATATATCCAAAGACAATGTGAACAGAGTTAACAGTTACTAATAGAATGGGATAAAATATTTCCAAATGCTATATCTGAAGGTATATTAATATTCCAACTAGACATCCTAAAAATTAACAACAATAAAGGCAAACAATACCATTTAGAGATAGGTAGAAGACTAACATAAATAATGAATCTCCACAGATAACCAATCTTAGTTGTCTGTTGGATGGAAACTCTTGTTTCTCTGGTTCTGGTGTGTGTTACCTATTTCTTCTTTGTAGTTAATCTCTTTGAGTATTTTCTCTAGTGCTGGTTTTGAAGACATAAATTCCTTCAGTTTCTGTTTGTCATGGAAGCTTCTTATTTCTCCATCTAATTTGATAGAAAGTTTTGCTGGGTAGGAAATTTTTGGCTGGAAGTTGTTTTCTTTCAAAATTGGGAATATGTTACTCCAAGCCCTTCTGGCTCTCATGACTTGGTTTGGGAAGCCTGGAGTGATTCTAATTGGTTTGCCTCTGAATGTCACTTGGCCCTTTGTTTTTGTTGCCTTTAAGATTCTCTGCTTGGTTTCCCCATTGGTCATTTTGACAATTATGTGGCGTGGGGATCCTCTTCTCTGATCCTGTCTAAAGGGAGTTCTATAAGTTTCCTGGACCTGTGTATCGACCTCTAGCTCTGTTTGGAAAATTTTCTGCTGTTACTTCCTTGAAGAGATTGTTGATCCCTTTGGTTTCACCTTCTTTTCCCTCCTCTATTCCAATTATTCTTAGGTTAGCTCTCTTAAAATGGGCCCATATTTCTTCAATGTCAGATTCCTGCTATCGGATTTCTTTTTCTAAATTAGAAACTATGCATTCATTTTTTGAATAATCATCTTCTAAGAGCAAGATTCTATTCTCCATGTGGTCTAATCGGTTGTTTGTACTTTGAATTGAGGCCTCTACTTCATTAATTGCATCCTTTATCTCTTTTTGGCTCTCTCTGAATTCTTTTTGAAGCACCTCTATTATTTCTACAGTTATTTTCCTGATTTGATCTTCTATAAATCTCTGAATTTCTGTTTTATCAGGTTCTGATGTTGTGGGGTTGTGGGCATTCATTGCTCCATTGTTATTCCTCTTTCCCATGATTTCAGAAGTTTGTGCCTTCTCTGGGTTCTTCCCTTGGGTCACTATGACTTCGCTTAAGGTGCTCTGGATCTTGAGTCTGTGGTATCTCAGTCCCCACTACTCCTTTACTGGGTTGTATCGCAGAGTCTCAGACCCTGGGAGTTGATAGAGACTGCTTTAGACCATGGGGGGGGGGGTGCCAGGTTGGGCGTTCTCCTATGGTGTGATATCTCTGCCACCGCCCCTTCCCCACTGGGTCAAGTCCCAGGGAGTACAGTACTGGGATTTCTCCTCTGTGGCCCGCAATTTGACTCACTGTTCTTGAGTACGCAGATGTAGCTGTACTGGATTCGGTGAATTCTCTGCTGCTGCCGCCGGTGGCAATATGGCGCCGCTGCTACGCCCTCGGCCATGAGGCTGGCGTATTTCTTCTTGGTTTTGATTTCCACTCTGAATCCCTGCGGCGTGTGCTGAGCTCAGCCACTGGGAGCTTTAGATTTTACCTGCGGTGAGAAATCCCGCCTGGCTGTTCCGCAGCGGCTCACCTCGGCTTGCTGTAGCCAAGCCGTCAGGTGAATTTGCCGCTGCCACCAGCAGTATGGCGCTGCTGCCGCGTCCTCGGGCGTGAGGCCGGTGTATCTCCTCTGTGGCTCTGAGCTCTGTTCTCAGTCCGCTTTCTCTCTGGAGCCTGGTGATTTTTTTTGTTTCTCTGGTGATGGCGTTTTCTGGCTATGAAAGGTGCTGATTTTGTGGTAATGGAGATTAGTTGTTAACGGGGCTCTTAAGCCCCGCTTTTCTCGGTCGCCATCTTCCCGGAAGTCCTCAGAACAGCTTTTGTAAATGACACATGTCATTATGTCTTTCCTCATGCAATTTTAAGATTTAGTATAACAACTGAAATAACCCTAACAACAGAGGAATTATAGCATCATTTTACATGACAGACAGATTATTCAATGGTTAACATGTTTATCATTTCAGTTAACATTTATTATTTTATTTCTGGTTCAAAATAGCCACCATGTCAGCTATCTATCTTCTTTCCCTTCTTTAGAAGCAATTAGTTTTGATTTTACACACAAATTCAATTTTGCTTTTGAATGGGCAGTTTAATCTTAACATGAAAATAAAATGCATGCAGTCCTTTTATGCCAAACAACAAACATTGTTATTGCTGAGAAGGAATTGTTCTTTGATGGTTCTACAAAACTCTGATCTGACAGGTCTTAGATATCTGATGAGACAGCCAGGCATGATAGCACAGATTTGTAATCCCAAGTACTTGGGAGGCTGAGACTGGATGATCATGCAGGTTTGAAGCCAGCATCAGCAACTTAGTGAAGCTCTTAGCAACTTAGTGAAACCTTGTTTCCAAGTAAAATATAAAATAGGTCTGGGATGTAGCCTAGAGATAGAATACCCCTGGGTTCCATCTCCAGTAAAATACACACACACACACACACACACACACACACACACTCACTCACTCACTCACACAAAATATCTGATGAAAACACAATGACAAGTCAGAAAAGAAGGTCCAGTGACTGAGACTGGTTACTTAAGCCTCAGTTTTTCTACCTGGAGAATGGGAGCATCTACCCTCGGGTGGTCATTGTATTTGAGAAAGCAGGCAGGAAAACAAGCAGGTAAACAAGCATTTAAGACATGTAGCATTGCATGTAGTAGTCATGCAAAGAAAGTGCGATGCCATTGCTGTTATTTATTATATGGGGTTGCTTTACTCCTTCACCAGCTGTTCATGTGCAGAGTAAAACAGTGTGTCTGAGTTATACAAGCATAGTAGAATGCACAGCCTATGGAGTAAAATAATGGCCCTACTTCCATGACTGAAGGAATGAAGTCAGCAAATCTATAGCATATATTTTTAGCAGCTACTCTTTCCCACTCCCTACTCTTATCATTAAAATATTTCTGACACATTTTGAAATCCATCTAGCAATATAATGTCAGGAAATGTATTTTTGCACATATACGTATTGCTGGAAAAATTATTCTGTCCTGCGACCTTCTTGCTATGAGTCCTGACAGTGGTGTTGCTCTGAGTGTCGAGTGAATTGCTCGGTCACACTGGATGGTGTGAAAAACTCCCTTGGTGTGACCTGTGGGGAAGCAGTAGGATATGGGTTCATGATGGGGGTATCTCGAGTGAGGAAAGCAGGGCCCAGTGCAAAGTAAGAACAGGAAACACTGGCATTTGGAGTTGGGGCTTAGGGTCACATCACCAGGAATTAGGACAGGAGCACAGCCAAGAGATGTCAGTGCCTGGTCACCATTACCATCTTGTAATAGTATGAACATAGCCACTAACAGAGAGTTGTTCTTGTAAATAAAATGAGTAGCAGCAGGTTGACTTGCATAATATATCTTATGGAAATCCTCAGAGTGGTGTGCCAAGAACAGCTTTAGAGCAAAGTAAGTCCTTAAATGGATAATACCAGCATATATAGTCCTATCAACATGTCAGAAGATCTGAATGTATGTTTCCAACAATTACATTTCAAGATTACATTTCTTAATAAATTCCACTAAACTTAATATTTCCTACTTAATTTTTTAATGTAAGATATGGCAAAAATACAGAAAAATGGATTATTTAGGCAACTTTCAAGGAGTCGTGGGAATTCTGATGCCTTATCTCTTTTTTTCTTTTTTTAAATTTTTTTATTTGTGCACTGTATTCATACATCATAATGGGATAAAAAACTGTGTAGACATACATGCACACATCGCCCAGTTAGCCCCTACCCAATCCCCACCTCATTCCCTCTCCATCCCTCCTTCCCATGCTTGGCTTAGTGGTTGACATCTAATATTATAGCAATTTATGCAAAATTAACCATGATAATCTCACATAACAGATTCATTTGTCTGATATCAAGCTTTTGATCACTTAGAGATAACATTTCAATATTTCTTTTTGCTTTCTTTCTTACCAGAGGATATTTTTTTCCTTTTTTAAGGTGAAACTATCATACACTTATTTATTTTTCAGAAAAAATCTATCCTAACATGAAATATGAACTCTAAATACCCAAAGCAATCTCGAAAGAGAACAAAGCTAGAAAATGTACATTTTCTGATTTCAAACCTTATAAAGCTACAATAATTGAAACAGTGTAGTACTGCTATAAAGGCAGATATATAAACAAGTGGAGTAAAATTAAAAGCCTAGAAATAAATTCTTCCATATATGGTCAAGTTATTTTTACAAGGTTTCCAAAAACATTTGGTGAAGGAAATAATAATCTTTTCACTAAATATTGTTGAAAAATAATAACTACATGAAAAAGAATAAAATTGGACCCTTACCTAACACCATATACAAATATTAACTCAAAATAGATAAAATACCTAAATGTAAATCTTAAGACTATAAACTTTTAGAAGAAAACCTGGGTCATAAAACTTCACAACATTGAAATTGGCAGTGATTTCTTGGATATGATCTCAAAGGCAGAGGCAACAAAAGAATAAACAAACTTCCTAAAAAATAAAAAAAATTGTTCATCCAAAGACAATGTAAACAGAGTTAAAAGTTACTGATAGAATGGGATAAATATTTCCAAATGCTATATCTGAAGGTGTATTAATATTTCAAATAGAAATCCTAAAAATTAGCAACAATAAAAGCAAACAATACAATTTAGAAATAGTTAAAAAGTAACGAATGAATCTCCAGAGATTTTTATATAACCAATAAACACATGAATATAACTCATCATTGTCATAATATAACTAATCATTAAGGAAATATAAGTAAAAACTATAGTGAACTACTACTTCACATTTGTTAGGATGGCTGCTTAACATGAATTACCTTGCTCCAGCCCTTTACCTTGAGTTTGTTACTCTCTTTATTTGTAAAGTGTGTTTCTTGTAAGCAGAAGGTGGATAGATTCTGGTTTTTAATCCATTTTGCCACTTTATGTCTTT
Source organism: Muscardinus avellanarius (assembly GCF_963383645.1). Classification (NCBI taxonomy): domain Eukaryota; kingdom Metazoa; phylum Chordata; class Mammalia; order Rodentia; family Gliridae; genus Muscardinus; species Muscardinus avellanarius. The sequence continues at coordinate 113,292,647 of NC_137786.1, read as the reverse complement.
TTATTGGGGAATTGAGGCCATTTACATTCAGTGTGATTATTGAGAGATAATTTTTTTTTTTTTTGGTGGTACTGGGGTTCCTGGAAGCCCTTCTACCTCCGGGCTACACTCCCAGACCTATTTTTACATTTTTATTTGGAAACAGGGTCTCCTAAGCCAGTGCGCACGGCTGGCTTTGAACCTGCACGATCCTCCTGTCTCTGCTTCCCAAGCGTGGGGATTACAAGCGTGCACCACCACGCCCGGCTGAGAGATAATTTTTAATTCCTAACATGTTAAGATTTTATTTCTATTTAAAATACTGTTTATTCTTCTTTGCTTAGTTGTCTGCTGGATGGAAAATCTTGTTTCTCTGGTTCTGCTATGTATTACCAATTTCTTCTTTGTAATTAATCTCTTTGAGTATTTTCTCTAGCAGTGGTTTTGAAGACATAAATTCCTTCAGTTTCTGTTTGTCGTGGAAGCTTCTTATTTCCCCATCTATTTTGATAGATAGTTTTACTGTGTAGGAAATGTTTGGCTGGAAGTTGTTTCCTTTCAGAGTTTGGAATATGTTACTCCAAGCCCTTCTGGATTTTTTTTTTTTTTGAAGAGATTATTGATCCCTTTGGTCACCTTCTTTTCCCTCCTATATCCCAATTATTCTTAGGTTAGCTCTTTTAAAATGGGCCCATATTTCTTCAATGTCAGATTCCTGCTGTCTGATTTTTTTTCTAAGTTATAAATTGTGCATTCGTTTTTGGAGTGATCATCTTCTAGAAGCGAGATTTTATTCTCTGTGTGGTCTAATCGATTGTTTATACTTTGAATTGAGTCCTTTACCTCAATGATTGCATCCTTTATTTCTTTTAGACTCTTTCTAAATTCTTTTCGAAGGTCCTGTATTATTTCTACAGTCATATTCCTGATTTGATCTTCTGGAGATCTATGAATTTCTGTGTTATCAGGTTCTGATAATATGGGGTTGTGGGCATTCATTGCTCATTACTCTTTCCCATTATTTCAGAAATCTGTGCCTTCCCTGGGTCACTACAACTTCACTTAGGGTGATCTGGATCTTGAGTCAGTGGTAATCTCAGCCACCACTACTCCTTTACTGGGTTGTATCGCAAAGACTCAGACCCAGGGAGTTAATTGAGGCTGCTTGTGACCATGGGGGTGCCAGGCTAGGTGTTTTCCTACAGGGAGCTGCGACTAGGGTGTGTTATCTCTGACACTGCTACTCCTTCACTGGGTTGGACTGCAAAATCTCAGACCCAAGGAGATTATCAAAGGTACGCAAGTCCCTGGGGGTTCAGTAAAGGGATTTCTCCTTTAGGGTCCGCAATTTCACTCATGGTTATTGTGTGTGCTGATCAGGAGCTGTCGCGGGGCACGGTGAACTCGCTGTCATGGCAACATGGTGCTGCTGCCATGCCCTCAGCCATGAGGCTGGCATATTTCTTTTCTGGTTTTGAGCTCCATTCTGAGTCCCTGGAAGGCATGATGAGCTTGGCCACTGGGAGTTTTAGGCATTCTTTGCACTGAAAGAACTGCTGAATTACACCCGGATGATCTGCAACTACTCACTTCAGCATTTGAAGCTAGAACAAGAAACAACCATTTAGAAAGCAGTTGCTAAGTCCCTCAGATTTGAATTTACATGGCATATAAAAGAGACTTGTAAAAAGCAGATATGGCCAGCTAGAGAGAGAACCCAGACTACTCAGTCATGAGAAAGTTAGGCAAAGGAGGGAGGTGCCTAGGATGGGCTCCCCAGGCTCTCAGCTTCTGTGTGCCTTGTCTCCCCTTGAAACAATAGTAGCCTCTTAGTGTTTAGTTGAGTGGAATCAGTACTTGCTTGAAGACCATTGCAGGAGCCTGGCCTGACCAGAAGTTACTGCAGAGATGTAGTAGAGTGGAGATGCAGCCTGATTTCTTCTGGAGGGACCCCAGGAAACTTTCTGGGAGTGGTATTTGAGCTGACCTAGAAGAAAGAAAGATGGAAGGGGAGAAATGAAGGTGGAAATAAAAGTATGTCGAGTATAGAAAAATAACACATGATGGTACAGTTATACAAAGATCCTTCTTGAGCTTCAGGAAACAACTCAGGATGGCTAGAGCAAAAGTCATGGGTGGTCAAGGTCAGAGTGTTTTGTGCACACATGTGTTGGGGAACAATGAACTTGAGAGGGCAGGCTGGGCAGTTTGATGCCAAAATTCAGAGTTCAGATTATGCCCTGGTGTTGGGGAGAAAAGGGGAGGTTTTAGCATGGAAGTCACATGATTAGTTTTAGACTTAGGCATCATTCTTTTTGAAAAATAAGATAAATGCTGTAAATTGTTATAGGCTCTTAAAACAAGATTGAGAATAAGTAGTTTAACAATTTGGAATAGGAAATGCTCACAATGTCCTGCTATTTATCTTTTCTCCACATGGAGAGCTTTAGGTTGGGATTTTCTGCACAGTTCCATCAACCTGTAGGAGGTAAGGCTGCCTCTCTGCAGCTGCCCGGCTGAGGGGGAGCCCGGGCTTATTGGCCACTGAGAAGGCTGACAGGACCTGCCTGCTGACTAAATCTTTGCATCACCTTGATTGATAAATGTGATGTTAGCAATTTCAATCCCATCAAACACCTTCATTGCATTTTACTCCTCAATGACTCAAGAATTGAAATTTTTGAGTCAGAAATCTTAGTTTCTTGCCTTAACAGGGTTAGTTATTTTTATGATATGCACTGATTTATGGGGATTGAAATGTACATACAGAATCCAGGGAAGTGATGTGATGCTTTTGGGCCACACACGTACTCATACATAACTTGACCTCTGGTTTCTACATCAATACCAAGAAGATCCTACCCTACCTACTTGAGGTAAGGAACACCTGGATTTGCCTCGATATAATAGGTATACTTGTTTCTATAGAATTGGGAAAATCTGGAATAGTTTAGGCCTTATACTAAAATCACCCAAGACATTCTAAGAAAGGTCAAAGGTAGTTCTACCTGGACAGGATCCATGACCAGCTGACATATCTGCTGAGCTTGCTCCTCTGCAGGGTACTCTAGGGACAGTGTTTCAAAAGAGTTCTAAAACCCTGGTGATGAAAGTATAGATCCCAAAATAGGAGATGGAGATGGTCCTATTATCATCACAGTGGTTTCCTGGGCAGTCTCCATTTGACATATATATGTGATATAACTGCCACATGTCTGTGTGACAGTCACTGTAAATCACTGTCCCTCTGAGTCTGTAATTTCTCACTTATAAAATAAAGTTTCTGGACTAGATTAGTTTGAATCTGGCTCTAATGTTCTGATTAATTCCTGAGTAACCACTGCAGGGGCCACCACATAGAGACCCACCCATACCCCAGGGATATCTTGAACATCCAGGAGGCACCAAGCCTTCTAGAAGGTGTTGGTCAGCCTTACCTCCTTGCCTGACTGAAAGGAACTCAATGGTGAATTTCAGGTGAAGAAACAGAGATGGGGTGTTGCTAGCTTTTGATTGGTAACTAGTTCCATCTTTTCCTTGAAGCCTCTGGTTCAACATTTATATCTTCTGCTCCTGCCTTTGGCTTCTTTCCTCTGGAGCATCATTTCACTAGGGTCCGTTTGTTCCAGCAAAGATGCCATTCTTTGGACGTTGTTGCTCTTTTCTGCAAACTTATACCAAGAACTACTTTGGCCATGTGGGGACTGGCCCAGAAGAGGAGCTGCCAGATGCCAGAGCTTCTTCCTACTTTTGTTGAGTCAGACAATCAGTGTCAGACAATTTACCATGTGAATAATGATAAATGTGTAGTGTCCTGCTGAAGGAATCCTGTACCATGAGATTAACTGTGTGTGGGCAGCCTGCTCTTCTGCTACAGGAGTCCTACCTGTGGTTCCTTTTCTGGTATTCCAGAATGAATCCTGCAAGAATTGTGTGTCTAGTGAAGGATAATAGAAGCCCTTGAGTCCACGTTATTTGTAAATGCCAATGGCAGATTGTTTTTAAATCCAGACACAGAGGCAAGGCCAAGGTGGGTAGTTTCTGTGAATGGAGAGAGGACCTCCCAAAGCATACATATGAGTGTCCTCCAGGAACTTCTATGCTAGTATCCTATGTTGGAATGAAATGGGCCAAGGAAGAGAGATTCAGTCTTGCATATTCTCTATAGCTGTGTGAATGTCACCTAAGGCCTTGCCACAAGTCAGCTATATGACTTCAAGGAAAGCTTCTTTGAGCTTTAGTCTCCCTCTTTTTTAGTAAAACTAAAAAGTAGGACTACATGATCTTAAAGGACCCTCGTAGGACTTTCTTCCCCTGTGTTTGGTCAGGCCGTGTACTGTAGTCTCTCCAGCCTAGGCTCTTGGGTTTTACTTCAAGGGCTGTTCTGTGGGTACATACTCTTTGATGTCAATACCCAATGTAATCCTCCAAAAAGACATTGTTTCTTGCTGCCTCCCTCAAATTGCTGGTGTAGTTTTGAGGTATGATAAGAACCACATTAGTGGTGCTCTTTGCTTTATTCATCTTTCCTTGCCCACATTTCTTCTTTTGAAAGGGATTAAGTTATCTTATATATCAACCCAAATTCCTGAGGGACTGGAGAATAATTTCTCACCTGGTAGGAAAGATGTCTTTCTTTGAGCTTTATGGATTCTTCAAGGACATTAGATGTGCTTTTAAACCTAAAGCCTCAGAATAATCACACATCCATGGCAATGATGATTTTATTCTCTATACCTACTTCTATTTCAGTAAATATTAATTATAGCAATAGCTACTGTTCATATAGCTGCCTGTTTTGCAGATTCTATACTGAATCTTCATTGACATCAGCTTATTTAGTGTTCATAATATCAGCTTGAAGTAAACTCTGTCCCCCGATTTATGGATGAGGAAACAGATTTATAGGACTAAGTATTAAGGTCACACCATGAATAAGTAACAGAGCTGAGTATGAACTTGTACTTCGTGATCTGAGAGACCAAATGCTAACCACCATGCAGGTCTGCTAGTACAACACACGTCAAGGGCACCATAATTACCTGATTGATGGGCAGTCCAGAGATACTTGTCCTCTGCCCAGAACTCAGTCCTGTGGCCATGGGGCTCCCTTCAAGTGGGTTTCGGGGAGAGCAGTTTCATCTGAGGGAGAAAATACATCAGTAACTTCAAGCTTTTATTTCATTGGTTTATGATACAGAGATAGGGTTCCTTCTGTGAACATAAGCCATTCTAAAAATGTCATTTGTCACTATGAGAAAGATTAGAATGGAGGGAAGCTGGAGCTGGAATCAAAGAGTAGAATTCTGAGTTTGTTTGTTTGTTTTGTTTTTTTTTGGTGGTACTGGGGTTCCTGTAAACACTTCTACCTCTGGGCTACACTCTCAGACCTATTTTTACACTTTTTTATTTAGAAACAGGGTCTCTTAAGCCAGCATGGCTGGCTTCAAACCTGCGTGATCCTCCTGTCTCTGCCTCCCAAGCACAGGGATTACAAGCGTGCACCACCACGCCTGGCTTCTGATTATTTTAATAGTTGAAAGTGACATCACCTCTCAGCCTCTGCTGAGTAACAAATTGGAAGCTGGGCTGAAATTTCTTTAAAATATACCCAGAGATAGTTTTCTGCAGCTGTGATAGAGTGTTTTGGTTGTGTTTGGAGATTCACTTCTGTCTGAAGAGCTCATGGATTGGCCTGAGTGTCACACAAGGGGTAGCATGTTTATCAGCTCCAGTTAAGTCTAAGGCTCTGAGGGGCTATTCTGGCCATCTGTGATATGCCGCCCCTGGTAGTTGGGCATATTAAGCCATATTTTCTTTTTGTGTGTGTGGTACTGTAGATGGAACCCAGGGACATTCTACCTCTGAGCTACACCCCTAGTCCAAATTTTTATTTTTTATTTAAAAACAGGGTGTCATTAAGTTGCAGAGGGCCTCACTAAGTAGCTGAGGCTGGCCACGAACCTGTGATTCTCCTGTCTCAGCCCCCCAAGTACTGGGATTACAGGCTTGCACCACTGTGCCCAGCTCTCCTTTTTGTTTCTTAAAAATAATATTGTGAATGTCTTTCCATGTCACTAATGTTTTATAACATTTTAATGACTGTACTGTTTCCTTGGCCCATCTTTGAGTTGGGAGGAAATATCCTCCACCCTTTCTTACTAAGTTGGAACAAATGGGAATGCGGACCATGAGCCCCAGGACTCCCCTGCCAGTGTAAGGAGTGCTTGCTTGTTTCATTTATTTATGTATTTATTTATTCATTCATTTAGCCCTGTACTTTGGGAACCTGGATGAAATACCACCAGGGACTGGAGAGCTTCAAATAACTTACCTATTTTTCTCATCCTTAGGCAGAAGAAGGGGAATGTGGCCCACAAACACTGGGTTGGACCTTCGAATCTGGTCAAATGCAAGCCTTGTCCTGTGGCGCAGTCAGCCATGGTCTGTGCCTCTGATGGCCACACCTACACATCCAAGGTTTGTCTTCATTGTCTTTTTTTTTTTTTTTTCATAAAAAATACTGTATGTCTGCTTGTCAAGGCTCTGTGCCAAAACTGTGGCCTGACTAAAGAGCTCATGGATTGGCCTGGCGTCACCCAAGGGCTCAGGGCCTTGCCCTAGAGGAGCTGTCACATGGAACAGACTCAGATTTGTTCTCTGTCTTAGGAGGCATGCAAAATAGTAATGTTACATCCTGCCAAACACCTGTACTCCCAGTAAGTAGGAGGCCACAACAGGAGTTTCACAGGTTCAAGGCCAAGCCTCAGCAACTTTAGTGAGACCTTTAACAACTTAGTGAGAGAAACTATTTCAAAATAAAAAAAAATAAAAAGTGCTGAGTATACAGCTCTGAGGTAGAATGTCCCTGTGTCTAGTCCCCAGCACCCCCACACATACACATAAAAGTTGGCATCCCATGTAATTAGATTGATCAAGGGCTGCATGGTTGTGCGAGTGGGGTGTGATCCTGAAGCTAATCTAGAGAAGCCTAGGGAAGGGAAGGCAGTTTACTCCTCTGAAGATGCAAGCCATTTAGCTAGGTTAGTGTGGAGCAACCCAGGGAGGGAGGCAGGATTGCTGCTTAGTGGCTGGTGCACTGGAAGAAAGATGTGGAGGGGGTCAGCCTGTGTTTTATCAGTACTTAGGGTCATCTAGGCTGTGCTCAGCACTGCGCGGTCCCTTAGGAAGTTGTGCTTCTTTCTCAGAGGCTCTTGAGGGTTTATGGTATCATGAGACAGAGGCAAGTGTGGAGTTAGGTTATTTTATCTCAAATCAACAAAACAAAACTAGTTTCATGCAAAAGGGGCAAGGGTAAAGTGGTTGTATCTCTTCTTACTGGAGGAATGAAGAAAAGCTCCATAGAGGAAGGCCTTTCAGCTGGGTTTACAGACAGGAGTCTGAGGGTGGAGGAAGAAGGCAATCATTTATTCTTTGAACTTCCACCAGTCTCTTAGGATAAAGCTAGCCATTTGCATTTGAGGATTGGATTTGAGGATTGGAATAATGAATTAAAGGGAATACCTAGAATTTAAACCTGTTTGTCTTTTGGTTCTCTTATCTGACAAGTCTTAACCCAGTACCCTCTTAGGGTCTATAGGAGCTGATATGTGGGCACACTCTGGAGTTTTTGTAAGACATGGTGGGGGAAGTGGAGCCCTGGCCTCCTGAGCTGCATGGCTTTCCTCTGCCTTCTCCTGTTTCTCTGGAAGGGAGCACCTGGGTCTCTCCAGCCCACACCCCCATGCAGTTCTTATGCCTAGCCCTGCTGTCTAGACGTGGATGGCCTCTGTTCTTGGTAACCCCATGCAGACCCTTACTCCTGGGAGATTCCACAGGCCTAGGAGGACCCTCACTGCCTGCTGTGCTCAGAGGATTAGTCAGGTGGCTTTGAGGATGTGGCTTCTCTTCCCTACTGATTTTGTGTTGCACAAGCCATATATCTTTCTTCACTGAAAAGAAAGTTTTAGCCTACCACATTTCCACATGTTTTCTAGTCATGGGGATATATCTCATTAAACAGGAAACCAGAAAGTAAGCCTCAGTCTGGCTTGTACTCAGATTCATGGGGTTTGCTTTAGGACCTCAGTAGCATGACCACTGCATGGTCATTTCCTGCATTCATTCCACAGGTGCCATTCCAGCCTTTCTTTGTGTCAAAGGTACTGAGGAAACGTATAATTGGAATAGAAAACGTGGCCCTTTTCATGACCAGAATCAGTAATCCTTACTGCAATGTGAATTAGAACCTAACTGCCCAAGATTGCAGTCAGTATATCTTGGATAAATAGCCCCAGCCCATCTTAGTTCAGCTCAGCTGGGTCTTTCCTCTCCCCTTCATCTCTACATGTATAGTAGTGGATTTTTTGGGGGGGAGGTGCTAATGAATCATTTTTATCCCTCATCCCAAAGGCAAATGTGGCCATTATTATCTTTTCCCAGGGCCCAGATGTTTGGGGTGTAGACAGTCACCTGGAGGTCCTGTAAAATGCAGATTTGAATGTGGCAGGCCTAGGGTGGGGCCTGAAACTCTGCATTTCTAAAATAGGCTACATGTCCACAGACCTCACTGTGAGTGGTGAGGACTTCAGTTTGCACAGCCTTCTCCTAATAGATCTTTACCTCTGTCTCCCTTCCCCAAGCCCAGTATCCATCTCCCCATAACGGAAAAAGGGGCATTTCTGGAGTAAAGTCTGCTGCTTTAGTGCTTGGAAAGCTTTCCTTCCTGCTGCTAAAGCAAAGCTCAGACTCTTCATTGTCACTAGCAAAGCCCTCTGATCAGCCCCTGTTCCAGAATCCCTCATGGAAAAGATCATTCATTCATTTTTTTTTTTTCAGAAGCCTCCTACTGGATACTTCTGACTGTTCCAAGCATTGCACCAAACATAGTGGAGGGAACAGTGGGAAATAAGCCAAAAATTGTCCATGCTCATTTTGAGTTCACAGTCTGGTAGGAGAAAGAGAAATAAATGAGTAGCCAAGCATATAAATATATAACTTCAAATTTAGTTAGTCCTACAAGGTTTGGTGAGGGGGTAGGGAGAATTAGATAGATAGATGAAAAATGTTAGAGAGGCTGGATTTGGAGGGAACAGGGAGGGAAAGTTTCTCTGAGGAGGTTTCTTTTAAACTAAGAATAGAGGGTTAGAATGTTCCAGAAAGAAAGACCAGTATGGGCCAGGAAAGTAGGGCAGTGTGATATGTTTGCAGAATGGAGATGATGTCTCTATTAGGGAAGAGGTACATGAGATGGGAAGAGAGGGAGGATGTCAAGAGTAGTCTAAGAGGGGACAGTTAAACAACTGGAAAGCAAGGAGTTGGTGGAGCAGTTCCATGCTTGTGGGATAATATTTTTGTTGCCTTAAGAATATAAAATCCCAGCCGGGTGTGGTGGTGCGTGCTTGTAATCCCAGCATTCAGCTGAGACTGGAGGATTGTGGTTCGCAGACAGCCTCAGCTACTTAGTGAGGCCCTCTTGCAACTCAGTGAGACCTGGTTTCAAAATAAAGAATAAAAAAAATAGGGGCAGGGGTGTAGCTCAGAGCTCAAATGCTGCTCGGTTCCATCCCCAGACCCACCAAAAATATAAAAAATATATAAAATCCCAAAGGCAGAGACAATGTGCACACCTCTACAGGCATGGGGTGTGGTATGGAGTGAACACTTAGTAGGTTTTATTGATAGCGAGAAATTAGCATGGACATTAGCTGAGAAGGAAGAGGGAAGTTCAGTCTGTGCAACCCATCCTGGATTTGACCAAATGGGGTGGTTAAAGCTTAGTGAATTAGTACAAAAAATAAGCCATCCTATCCTAGCCAGGTTGCTTAGCCAAACTCTCTCCCCAGGCCTCTGGCAGAGAACTGACAGCTCCTTGCAATGATTCTTTCTTGTAGAGATCCAGTTTGTACCACTCAAATTATTCTCTCCAGTCTGAAATAAAACATCTGTTCCTCCAGGCCTGAGCCTGGGTTTACTCCCTAGCACCACCTCCAAAAAGAAAAACAGGCAGGAATCAAGTTGGAAGCTCCCTTTGCAATGTTGCCATGACTTGACTTCACAGAAGAGCTGACGTCTGTGTAGTGTGGGTAGAGCCCTTGCTTTCCTGGAAGCACTCTGCAGGGCTAGTAGTGGCTTCGGTTCCTGTGCTGCTTTGACCTAAGTGGAAGTTTACCAGACCTGCTCAACTCTTTTTCTGGGAGCAAAAGAAGAAACCTAATGCCACCTTATCAGAAACTGTAAAATCCTCCATCCAATTCTGCAAATATGGTGACAAACTTTCCACTGCTGACAGAATACCTGGGAAAATAAACTTGTAAGGAAGAAAATTTTATTTTGGATCATAGGTTCAGGGGTTTCAGTTTACTGTTACTTAGCCCTCTTGCTTCGGGCCTTTGGTGGTACAATATGTCACAGCAGGATGTGGTAGAGGAAGGCTGTTTGTCTAATGGAAGCCAGGAAGCAAAGAGAAATAGAAAGGGGTCAGGTCTCAATATCCTAGCTGAGGGCATCCTCCCAGTAACCTAACATCCTCCCGCTAGAGCACACATCCCCAAGGTTCCACTGCCTCCCAATGTTGTCACAGGCTGGTGACACTTTAACACATAGGCCTTTTGGGGGGGAGCACTTACCATCCAAACCATAGCATGGCATACTGAGGCCCCGAGGGACGCGGCCTATAGCAGAGTTTGACACTCATAGTTTTATGCCTGGATGTTTGTGATCTGCCCACCCATATTTGAAGTTAAAACAATAAAAAAGGGTAGTGGGAGGGGCAATATTGCAGTGGAAAATGGTTTGGTTCTTGGTACAGGTGACTTAGTGTTCCGTCTTCTGTCCTTTCCAGATTTAATAGAATATGTATGACTCAATCAAAAGCTGTGTTCATCATTCAAGACCTCACAGCAGGACACAGTTCTAAACCCCTGTGTGTTCAGTGAAGCTTTTTTTCCAGGGGGCATATTTCAGTCTGGTCCGGTTAACTAGTAAATTGTTTTAGTTATTATTCCTAACTATATGCTTGTTTATTGAAGCTCAAAGGGTACTTGATCTCACACACAAAGCATTAGACATCACTAATAGATGCTCAACTAATAGGGGTGAAATGGTTAACTGGAAATGAATAAATGACTTATCATCCCATAAAGTTATGGCCTTTCTGAAATAATTGATATCAGGAAGCTAAGGGCAGATAAAAAAATGAATAACCAGAGGTTATTTGATATCAGTAAGTCACACTAAAAAAATAGTTTCAGCAAAAATATTATGGAAGCCCACACCCCATAATGGAGAATAAAAATTGTCCAGGTGAATTGTTTATCCCTCCAAGAAGGACCTGGAGGGCTTGGTGTGATGGTACACACCTGTAATCCCAGTGCTAGGGAGGCTGTGATAGGAGGATCACAGATTCAAAACCAGCCTCAGCAACATGGCCAGACCCTGTTTCAAAATAAAACATTAAAAGGACCATGGTGTACCTGGGAAGCAGAATTCCTCTGTGTTTAATCCCTAGTACAAAAAAAACTAAACTAAAAAGGTGAGTCTAGAGGTTGTGGGGAACCATGAGGGTAGCAGGAGGAAGTAACCCGAGTATCAGCTTGTCCTAGCGCCGGTGTCTATCCCTGAGTCTCATTGTTGAAGCTTTCCTTCTGCCTCTCCACTCCAGATAGAAGCTTCTAGAACTGGGTGTCTTACTGAGGAGTCTCAGTCCATAGCAGGTCTCTTCCAGTGCCCCAGTGCCAGGAACACCACTCAGAGTTCTCTAACTCCTAGGATGAAAGAGTCCACGAGAATGCACAGGTTTAAAATGAGAGATATGAGCCATTACATGGCAGTGTTTATTCAGACTCTAGAGCAAACCCCATGAAGGTTAAGGCCAGCAGGGCCCTGCAGGAATCAGCACATTGAAGGCCAATGCCAAGGCAGGTGGAGAGTGAGATACCAGCTGGCCTGGACTTGGTCCCCAGCGACAAGTGTCTTATCACTGTAGCCATTTCACCCTGTCCTCCTTGTCACTACCCTCCACTGGAAAAATTGATATAGTACAGAAATCCAGGAAATATGTATTCAGTGATTCCTTACTCTATGACATGCACTGTGCTAAGCACTGGGGATATGGTAAAGGACCAAATACCCAAAGCCATGGTTTTCATGAGCTTATAAGTAAGCAAACAAACAGAAAAGCAGTCCACTTTAATTATAGTAGGTGCTGTGGCTTATTCCGTGAGCCTTCAAGTGCTGGAGGCTTGGTTCCCAGTGTGGCATTGTTGAAGTGATGGGACCATTAAGAAGTAGGGCCTTGTGTGAGGTAATTAGGTAACTGAGGCACTGCCCTTAAGAGATTAATGCAGGTCTTAATGGAGTAGTTCTCTCAAGAGCAGATTGTTTTAAGAATAAGACCAGCTCCTCCTTGGGCTCTGCGTTCCTGTCTCACCATGTGATCTCCTCTTGTACCATGATGTATATGTAGCCAAGAAGTTACTGAAAGCTAAGTAAACCTCTTTTCTTTATACATTATTCAACTTCAGGCATTTTGTTATAATAACAGAAAATGGAGGATGTTAAAGCTGGTCTTGGTGACTGAATTTCAAATAAAGTCATTAAAGTTCTGAGCCCAGCAAAATGGTTTCTTCACCATCTTTATTGTGGCTGGACCTGAAAATCCTCCTACCAAGAGCTTTGTGGCTTCAACTTGGGATGTCTGAGAGGCCATTGCCCAGAGACACTGGATCTGCTTAGGAAGATGAAAGCTCCCAGGGTGGCACAGAGAAGGGATGCTGGGTGCGGGCTGTTAATCTCTGAAACTGTTGATTAGAATCCGGTGCCTAGGCTTCATCAGGGACATCCCAGGGTTTCTCCCTCCAAAGTCAAAGCTGCTTTGGAAATTGGGAACTTATCTGGAGGGACAGAGAAGGAGGACCCTGCTGCCCCAGGTCCTGGCTTGGGGCGCGGTGGTGAGGGTGGCTTATTGCCAAGAATCATTCCCAAGAACTTAGTCAGCATGTCTGATTACCTGCCCACCTGACCAAAGCCAAGCCATCCAGACTATAACTGCTCCCTTCACAGTCCAAAGGCAGGTGCTCAGCCTCGCCTCTGAGGAGACAGCTCCCGAAGGGGAAAGGGGTGCCCTGAGAGCCAACTCCCTTCTCTGGTTCTCGGGCATCATCAGCCTGGCTGTTGATAATTGCCAAATAGGCATGGAAACATCTATCTGATCTACCCTCCCTATTTTCTTTCTTAATCACTGTTAAACAATTAGCAAATGGTTCATTTATGTCTAGACATGGAAGAGGGATATGGAGTTAAGAAAGGCTGTGGAGGAAAATGTTTCTTTTCTGTTCTGTTCTGACCATGCTCATGTGAAAGAGGGGTGGGAAGTGCTTGTTGTACAAGGTTGGCATTTCTTGTAGCATATTGTCGCTGCGGTCTATATTATTTTTTCAAAGGCATCTTAATAGTCTCCAACAATAGCTACCAAGAAAAGGTCATGTTTGAAGTTCTTGGCAAGTGCAATCTCTGTTGGCCGGTGTTTTCATGAACAGGCTATGCTGAGGATTGGAGCCCATGAGGGTTTGGATTTTTGAGACTTTCCCCATATAATTCAAGCTCACTCTGTCTTCTCAATCTCCCAGACTTCTGACCCCGTGAGCATGTCAGGCATGAGAGAGTTTCATGTGTGGCTTCTCTGCTTTTTGAGCAGAGCTGAGGCTGTCAATGGTTGAGTGGTACTTCCTGTCGACCTGCCCCCTTCAGACCTGTGGAGGAGGATCATTAGGGATGATGTTTGCTTGCAAATGGCTCATTTGAGGACCTTGCTTATTCTTCAAACTGAGCAGAAGGTAGGACTGGAAGCCAAGGAGAACAGGCTTGCATTTGCACAGGACATACTAGCAGTAGTAAATGCCCCACCAAGAGCAAGGGAAGCAGCCACTAGCATGACTTCTCATGTTTGATGTGTGTTTCTTTTCTTTTTCTTCTTTTTTTTGGGTGGCACTGGGGATTGAAGCCAGGAGGATCCTACCTCCAAGCTACACCCCCAGCCCTATTTTTTAATCTTTATTTTTTGAAACAGGGTCTTGCCAAGTTGCAGAGGGCCTCACAAGTTGCTGAGGCTGGCTGTGAACAGTTATCTTCCTATATCAGCCTTGCAAGTACTGGGATTACAAGCATGTGCCACCATGCCTGGCAGAAGTCTCTAACCCTGTGTGCAGGTGCTCTGTAGCAGTGGGTGAAGAGCATCATATACAGATATAGCCCCCTGGGTACCAAGACCGAGGAAGGTGCCCATAGTAGATTTCACTATTATTTTCTCTGCCTAGAAAAGGTCAGTGGAGAGGTTTTGTGACTTTAGAAACACATGCAGTGACATCTAGCCAACTCTAAGTGACTTTGCTTTATATATTGAACAGTTTAAGGTTTGGGGACAAATCCCCCATGGCAGATGTACCAGTTTTGCCATTTTCCCTCAGGCCTTTTTCATTTACAGTTTTCTCTCCTTAGTTTGGGAAGCCAAATATCATTTAATAATGAGAGATCATTTATCTAGTATGAAAATGCTCAACTGTTAGTTTAAACAGAATTCTTGCCCTGATTTTATTATAATCATCCTCTTTTTTCCTTCACAGGAATTTGGAAGGAGTAAGTATGAATAATATTTAAAAGTATTAACTATGCATTATTTAGGATGTAGAATCTGGCTGCTGTGACAAAAACCCAAATGAAACAGAGATTTACACGGGATCCGCTCTTGTTTCTCTCTCATGTAAACATTGCATACACAAGTCCAAGGCTTATATGCTGCCTGCAGACTGCTGGTGACCAGGATCCTGTTGGCGTGTTATTTTTTCTCAGTAGTTGGAATTGTAGAGCTTCTGTCTTTGGGTCAAGGATGGCGGCTGCACCCAGCCATCAGGAAGGAGAAAAGAAAAGCCACTAGCATGGCTTCTCATGTTCTATTGATCAGAGTTAGTCACAGGCCATACAAGCTGCAAAGGAGGCTGGAAAAATTAGTTTTAATTTCAGGCAATGAGTGCCTATCCAAAAAGATTTTGGTTTTGGTGGTACTGGAGGTGGAACCCAGGGGCTTTTCTACTACCAGGATATACTCCCAGACCTATTTTATACTTTATTTGGAAACAGGGTCTCATTAAGTTACTGAGAGCCTAAGTGGCTGAGGCTGGCTTCAGACCTGTGCAATCCTCCTGTCTCAGCCTCCCTCAGCTGGGATTACAAGCATGTACCACCACCATCCCCGGCCAAAAAATTTTTTAAGTTATATTATTAAGGGAAGTACAGAGTAGATATTGGAATTATATAGCAGTCATTATTACAATAATATTTAAAAATAACCAAAAGTGACAATAAAACAGCAGTATATAATTACTGAGCCTATATTAAACACTTTGTGCTAAGTACCATAGTATTATTTTCTATAATATCACATATAAATTTTCACAACAAACTTTTGAGGCATGTGTTATTATTAGTCCCATGGTAAAGTTGAAAAGACTGAAGTTATAAAATTTCCCAAGATCATCACAATAAGTAGCCGAATAGATATCTGAATTCCATTCTGACTCCATAGTCACAAGCTTTCCTTCCACAAGTGAAAGCTACCTGTAAAGGAGTGTAAAATACAAGTTGTGTCATTAGAATTCTTTTGATTTTTAAGGGACAGAAACATATAACTTGGCTGAAGTAAAAAATAAAAAGAAAATTTCTTTTATAAACAGTCACATAGTACACTTGAGTCGCCAGGCCTCAGAGAAGGAGGAGACGCTTCACGGTGATAACTCTGCCTTCCTTTGCCTCTTCTGGTTTTGTCTCTGCTTCACTTCATTAAAAAGGAGGCTTTCTCCCTGCTTCAGAGAATATGGATTCTGAAAACCACATCAAACTAGAAACTTCCCAAAATTTTACTGGTGTGCCATTCAGTCCCATAGAAGGATTCTAATTGGCCTGTTTGAGTCTTGTGTCCATCTCATGATCAAATACTAAATCTGGGCTGGTGGGGCTTTAGGATTGTCCTACCCTGGTCACATGCGCCTCCTCGCCTCACCCTTTACTATGAACAAAAGGAATGTTTGTTTTTTTTAGCAAAATAAGATGGAAAAGAGAATATAATGGATTAAAATTTAAAGCTTAGTGAATACACAATTACCTTTTTCAAAACCAAATAAGTTAGCCTCCATGAAGTCTTCATCTAAATGATATTAGTTTAAGCCAGTCTTAAGACATACGTGTGTCTAGAAAATATATGCAGAGTGGCACATAAGATGAGTTTTTATACTAGACATGTTGTCTACTTAAAGAGAAAGTTTAACTGAGCATGGTGGTATACATCTATAATTCCAATACTTAGAGGCTGAAACAATAGAATTGCAGGTTTGAGGCCAGCCTTGACAATTTAGGAAGACCCTCAGCAAATTAGCAGGACCCTTTGCAAAACAAAAAAATAAAAAATGAGCTGAGGGAATATCTCAGAGGTAGAATGTTCCTGGATTCAATCCCCAGTACCACAGCGGGGGAGGGGGGGAGAAAGTTCATTTAAAATTAAGTTGAATCAGTATCATTTAAGTTCAGAATTCTCTGAAATCATTTGGCCTAATGCTTTAATTCTTTCTTCTGATCATGGAGCACATTTATCCTCAATTCTCTTCAGTCTGTTTCTTCTTAGAACATGCCAAGATAACATATTCTTTTGGCTCCCAAGGATAAACTTTCAGGCAAAATGGTTACTGTGTCATTTTCAGAAAGCACAGATGTTCAGACACCATCAATGGTGAAAATGCTTCAACAGGATTTATACAGACTACTTCAGCATGCAAATTAGTCATGAAGTTTGAGTGGAAGAAAGCAAGCAGCTCAACTAATGATTTTACCACTTATTTCTACACTCTATGTGTAAACATGCATTTAACCAAGATTTGAAGAATAGATTTTTATTTCTTCTCCTCAGATGCCCTGAGTAGAATGCCATGTAATTAGTACTTTTGTTAAAATAGATTAGGAATAATAACTTTCTTGTTGTCAGTCTGTTAGACACACAATTAAGCTATTTGATAAAGCAATTACCTGAAGACAATGATGCTTGGCCTCCCCTCCTCAGGAGATGAAAATAAGAATTAGGTAAAATTGCAATGCACATGAGAACTCTATCCCCCAATCTTTTGGGAGACAGAGAGATCCCTGGCCAGAATTAATATGTACACTGCTATAAGTCTAATTAAATCATTATTAAAATTGTTAATTAAATTTATGATCATCTTATTTTTTGTTTTTTTTTCCTAAAAGGAACAAACAAAATATTGTGCTGACACATTGCTCAAACAAGTAGTCCGACTTTTTTCAACATTTTTCAAGAGAACATTTCAGAATCAGATATAGGTAGTGCCCAGAAATGCTGAGCTCCTTTTCCAAGCCCTGAGCTATGACCTGCATTCTATGTGAGTGAATTAAGAAATTCAATATTCTTTAATTAGAATTGGGTTAAAACTTACCATAAATTGTTACTATAATTAAATATTAAAGGCAATAACTTCAAGATGCTCTGATTTTTACAAAATCAAGCCTTTTCCCTCTTTCTGAAACAAATGAAGCATTTTGGAATCTTCATATACCATGCACAAAACATAATGCTTCTTGCAATCAAGGGTGACCAAAGCTGCTAGGCCCTGTTCAGTGAGGTGCTGAGAACAACCCTTCCAGTAGTAGTGACTTTTCCTAAGCTCTTCTTCAAAGGCACAGAGGATCACTTTGAAATCCAGGCCTTCCCAAAGACAAGCTGTGCACTGGTGGACAGATGAGAAACCAGGTGCTATAGGAACTTGGGACCTTGACTAGTTTGACATGATGAAGCTTATTAGAAAAATGTCTTTGCTTTCTCTCTCTAATAGGGAGGACAAAGAAATTATGTATCTGTGAAGATGAGATGCTCCAAAGTTGGCTCTGAGCAAGATACCCTTCATCTCTCATGTCTTCTCCCCTTTTCTACTAGAAGCTTTCTAGACCAGCTACCTGGTCTCTCCTTAAAGCAAACCAATGTGTAACCCAATTCCCTGACACATACAAGGGACAGGAAGAGGAATCATCGCTAATTTTCCTTATTCTGGGATCAAAAAGGGCTTTGCACGTGCCCCTTTTTCTTTGCATTTTAATATACTACCATGGGATCGAATGGATTGATCTTTCCTTGCACACACAATAAAGGTACTGGATTTATTACTTGGAACTCAGCTCTTGGCTAGATTATTGGCCACTGCTCTTCTAGGTGGTAGATAAGTAGGGACCTAATCTAACCAAGAGTCTTTGAGGCAACAACTGCATGCAGACTGTAGGCAATTCCTGAAGTCTGAACAAAGTGGAACTTAAACTTTAGGACATTTACCCTGAGTTAAAGGGTGGTTTTTATTGAAAAGGAGTGGTGATAGTTGGCATCCTTGTCTTGTTCCTGACTTTAGCAGAAATTCTTGTAGTTTTTCCCCATTCAATATAATGTTGGTTTTGGGTTTACAGTATATTGCCTTAATGATGTTGAAGTACTTTCCTTCTATCCCAATTTTTTGCAGTGTTTTTAACATAAATGGGTGTTGGATTTTGTCGAATGCTTTTTCAGTATCTATTGCTATGATGATGTGGTTTTTGTTCTTGGTTCTATTTATGTGGTGAATAACATATTGATTTGCATGTGTTGAACCAGCCTTGTTTTTCTGGGATGAAACTGACTTGGTCATGATGTATTATTCTCTTCATATAGTTTTGAATGCGTATAGCTAGTATTTTGTTTAGAATTTTTGCATCTATGTTCATTAAGGATATTGGTCTGTAGTTTTCCTTTCTTGAGGTGTCTTTATTTGGTTTGGGGATTAATGTGATACTGGCCTCATAGAAGAAATTTGGGAGAGTTCCATCTCTTTCAATTTCCCGGAACATGTTATGAAGTATTGGTATTAGTTGTTCACTGAAGGATTTGTAGAATTCAGCTGGGAACCCATCTGGGCCTGGGCTTTTCTTTGGTGGAAGAATTTTTATTGCCATTTCTGTTTCTTTGGTTGTTATTGGTTGGTTTAGGCTTGCTATGTCCTCTTGGCTGAGTGTAGGAAGGTTAACTGTGCTTAGAAATCTATCAATTTCTTCCAGGTTTTCAAGTCTATTGGAGTATAAATTTTTAAAGTAGTTTCTGATAATCTTTTGAATTTCTTCACTATCTATCTGTGGTAATATCTCCTTTTTCATTTCTAATTTTGATAATTTGAGTTGATTCTCTTTTTCTTTTGGTTAGGTTGGCCAAGGGTTTATCAATTCTATTAATCTTTTCAAAGAACCAACTTTTTGTTTTATTGATTCTTTGAATTGTGTTTTTGTTCTCTATTTCATTTATTTCTGCTCTAATTTTAATGATTTCTTGCCTTCTGCTGGCTTTGGGAATAGACTGTTGCAGACTTTCTAGGTCCTTGAGTTGTGTCATTAGGTTCTTTACTTGGTGGTTCTGTGTCCTTCTTATGTGGGCACTCAATGCATTAAACTTTCCTCTTAATACTGCCTTCATGGTGTCCCATAGATTTTGGTAGGTTGTATTTCTGTTTTCGTTTGTTTCCATAAATTTATTTCTTCCCTAATTGCTGCTCTTATCCATTCATCATTCAATAGTGTATCATTCATTCTCCATGAATTTGAGTACTTTCTTTCAAGTTTCCTGTTGTTGATTTCTACTTTTATTCTGTTGTGGTCTGAAAAGATGCAAGGAATTTTTTAAAAAATCTGTCTTAAGGCAAAGCAGGACAACAGGAACATGTCAGTTTCAGCCTGAATTCTGGATAGAGAAAGAAAGAGTCCCCTGCAACCATCACAAATAACCCATTGAGTGTTGGAAAAGATGTAGAGGAACTGGAATTTTCATATGCTGCCTTGGAAAAGTAAGGGGAAACATTCTGAAGTTTCTTTAAAAACTACCTTGTGATACAACCATTTCACTTCTAGGTATTTATTTACCCAGTAGAAATGAAAATGCATATCCCAAGAAATACCTGTAACTAGTGTTCAGAGCAACGCTATTTGTAATATACCAAAACTATAAATAACCCAAATGCCATCCGCCGATGAATGATTAAACAAATATGCTATATCCTTATCTCTTAATTTTCTGTTGTTTCAACAGAATGCCTAAGACTGGATAAATTTTTAATGGAAAGCGATTTATTTTGGCTCCAGTTTCTGGAGGCTTGTGCTCTTTATAGCAAGGCAGAAGTCAGAGGGGCAAGCAGGAAGATGCAAAAGAGCCCAAACCCACGTGGCTGCAAACAAGTCTCACAAGGAGGGCTTCTCCATTAAAGAGGGAAGATCCCCATGGCCTAAGGCCTCAGCTTCCACTAGGCCTCAGCTCTGTATTGAGGAATTAGAGTTTCTAACTAGAGCTTTTGGGGGACATACTCAAACCATAGCACCACATAGTCAACCACTCCCCAGAAATGCAAAGATTTGAGCTATGGATGCATGTAACAATGTTATGATTAAAATAAATATTCTGAGTGAAAGCCAGACCAAAAATAGGACTTATTGTTTGATCACATTGATATAAAGCTTGATAAAATGTAAAATAATCTGTACTGACAGAAAGCAGACCAGTGGCTTGTTATTGTTGGGAGAGAGAAAAGAGAGCTGGAGGGGGAATTTCAAAGAAGAATGAAGAAACTTTGGAGGATGATGGATTTCTTAATTATCTGGTTGGTGGTTATGGTTTTTTACATATGTATAAAAGCTCCTTGTATTGTATACTTTAAATATGAATTATTGCTGGGCGTGGTGGTACACGCTTGTAATCCCAGCATTCGGGAAGCTGAGACGGGAGAATCACGGTTTGTGGACAACCTCAGCTACTTAGTGAGGCCCTCTGCAACTCAGTGAGACCTGATTTCAAAATAAAAGAATAAAAAATAGGGCAGGGGTGTAGCTTGGTGCTCGAATGGCCCTGGGTTCCATCCCCAGACCCACAAAAAATAAATAAATTAATAAAATAAAATAAATGTGCATTATTTATTACATATCAATTATGTCCAAAATAAAAGTTAGAAAAATTTATATCAGACCCCAAGTGTATATCTAATGATTATCACATTCTTGTAGTTACCCACATTTTTCCATGTTTGTCTTTATGTCTTTATTTAATTCTGCACTGAGCTATAGCCCAACCTCTTATTTATTTATTTATTTATTTATTTATTTATTTATTCGTTTTTATTTTTTGGTGGTACTGGGGTTTCTGGAAGCCCTTCTACCTCCAGGCTACACTCCCAGACCTATTTTTATGCTTTTCTTATTTGGAAACAGGGTCTCTTAAACCACCGTGGCTGACTTCGAACCTGTGTGAACCTCCTGTCTCAGCCTCCCAAGTGCAGGGATTACAAATATGCACCACCATGCCCGGCTTGTATTTATTTTTGATACAGGATTTCACTAAGTTTTCCAGGCTGGCCTTGAACTTGCCATCCTCCTACCTCCACCAACCAAGAAGCTGTGACTACCAGTGTGTGTCACCATTTCCTGCACATTTGTCATTTTTCTTTTTCTTTCTTTCTTTCTTTTTTTTTTTTTGGTGGTACTGGGTTCCTGGAAACCCTTCTACCTCCGGGCTACACTCCCAGACACCTATTTTTACACTTTTTTATTTGGAAACAGGGTCTCTTAAGCCAGCGCTGCTGGCTTTGAACCTGCACCATCCTCCTGTCTCAGCCTCCCAAACTCGGGGATTACAAGCATGAGCCACACCACGCCCAGCATGTTTATCATTTTTGATGCTGGTGTTCTCCATAATTTAGAAAGATCCTTTGTTTTGGGGGGTTTTTTTGGTTGTTTTTTTTTTTTTTTTTTTGTTTCGGGTCTGTGGGTGGAACCCAGGGGCATTCCACCTCTGAGCTACATACCCTGCCCTATTTTTTATTCTTTGTTTGTTTGTGTTTGGTACTGGGGTTCCTGGAAGCCCCTTCTACCTCCGGGCTATACTCCCAGACCTACTTTTACATTTTTATTTGGAAACGGTCTTCTAAACCAGAGTGCGCGGCTGGCTTCGAACCTGCACGATTCTCCTGTCTCTGCCTCCCAAGCGCGGGGATTACAAGCGTGCACTATCATGCCCAGCTTATTCTTTTATTTTTGAAACCGGGTCTTACTGAGTTGCAGAGGGCCTTACTAAGTAGCTGAGGCTTTAAGCGAACCATGATCCTCCGGTCTCAGCCTCCGGAATGCTGGGATTACAAGTGTACACCACCACGCCTGGCCCTTTGTTCTTTTATCTAGGCTGAGGAATGACAAAACAGAGTTGACATTTTTTCGCTTTTTTTGTGTGTGTGGCACTAGACATTGAACCCAGGGATGTTCTACCACTTAGCTGAACCCCTAGCCTTATTTTATTATTTTTTTTTTATTTTGAAATACATCCTCGCTAAACTACTGTACAGTGGCCTCAAACCTGTGATCTTCTTGTCACAGCCTCCCAAATACTGGTATATTACAAGTGTGAACCAACACATCTAGCTGAGTTGACACTTTTCAAATGTTTTTCCAGTGAAAATTTGAAAAATAAAAAAGATAAGAAATTATCCTGGATACTCTATCACTCTAGATTCTTCTTTCCTAAAGCACTCCCTGCATTTGAAGTGAGTTCTAGGTTTTAACATTCCCTTGAATACAAAGCCCATTTTTCATTTGCTGATATTGCTCTTCTGCACCATTTTTAAGAAGAAGAGGTCTTAGGGAATTTAATATCAGCCATAATAGCTGACAGGAGTGGCTAGGGTGGGAGAACAAGTCTCCTGAGGTGGTCCCTGGGGACTGAGGATCTTGTGACCTTTTAGAGAAAGCTTGCTTGGGTGGGAGGAACAGTGAAGTTTCAATGCATGGCAAGAAGATACTGTTAGTTGGGTGTGATGGCGCATGCTTGTAATCCCAGCAATTGGGAGACTGAGACAGGAGGATCATGGTTCGCGGACCACCTCAGCTACTTACTGAGGCCTTTGCAACTCAGACCCTGTTCCAAAATAAAGAAAAAAAAATAGGGGCTAGGGGTGTAGCTCAGAGGTCAAATGTGCCTGGATTCCATCCCTAGTACCACAAAAAAAAAGAAAAGAAGGAGGAGGAAGAGGAGGATGAGGAAGAGGAGGAGGAAGAGGAGGAGAAGCTGTTAAAAGTGTCTAACTCTCTGAGTCGTGACTCAGTGGTTATTGTGAGGAGGAGTGGGTGAGGGAGAAACAAGGGCTCAACATGGCCTCTATAACTGATGTGCCGCCACTCAGCCTATAGGAAAAAGGAGAGCAAAGGGAGAGGGGCCCACTGAGGGCCGCATGGTTGGGCCAGATGCCTATTTCCTGCTCCTTCCCCTGATACATACTCTGACTTCCACATGCTCAGAGTACAAAGGAGCCCGCTAACTTTCTGGGGCCTCTTTTGGGACCCTCTTCTAGAATATCCCCTTCAAAGTCACCAGACATACTCAGTATACGCTAGGCCCATGCTGGGCACTGTTCCTGTACTCATGTTGCTCCCTGGTTGTGGGGAAGGCAGGCAGGGAAACAGGTGATTTTGTATGTCAGCCAGGTGAGGGCTTAGAGGGCTGGGCTTGTGTGTGGCAGAGTAAGGCTAGCACAGCAGTGTTGAGGTCAGGGCCTCTACTGAAACTGGGTGCTATGTTAGATATATGACCTTGAACAAGTTACTTAATCTCCCTGTGCTCTAGTTTACATGTGTATAAATGAGGATAATGATTATACATACTGTCATAATACAGACACAGGTTGGAAAAGAATTCCCAACACCAAGAGTAGAGCTACAGACAGGTTTATTCAAGAAAACAAACAAAATAATTCATAGGATAATGCGGGCCATCTGTACAGAGAGAGGCAGACAGACAAACACTGACTGACTGACTCCCTCTGGGAAAGTATGGCTTTTCTTTTATGGGAAACATAAATGATGAGTAGGAGTCGAGTGATGTCAGCCTAATGAGCTGAATTCCTTTAATTATGGAGCACAGAGCAGGCTGATGGTGGTCTGGTTCTTTTCAGAATCTTCAGATAGACATTATCTAGTTGGTGGATAGTACTTGGATTGTACCCATATCATTGAGTTTTGAACAATATCTTTCTCTAGACTTCTTTTGATTAGCCTAAAATATTATGTAAACTAACAAAATATATAGATATGAACTAACTGGACTTATAATACTCAAGAATTTATTGGACCTTTTAAGAATTCAGGCTAGGAGGAAAACACAGAGTGAAAATGAGGATAATCATGAAGTTTTTAGATTTTAAGTTACAGTCCCAATTTCTTCTCTGTAAGAGAAATAGAGAAAGAGAGAGAGAGAGAAGGTAAGGGCAGGGGAGGGGGAGGGAAGGGAAGGAAGGAGAGAGAAGAGAGGAAGCGAGAGAGAGAGAAGGAGAGAGAGGAAGAGAGAGGGAGGGAGGGTAGAGAGAGAAAGAGGAGAGAAGAGAGAGAGAAGAGAGGGAGAGAGAAGACAGGAAGGGAAGGGGAGGGGAAGGGAAGGGAGGAGAGAGGAGAGGAAGAAAGGAGGAGAGAGAAGGAGGGTAGGAGAGTAGAGAGAGGAGAGAAGTGAGAGGAGAAAGAAGAGAGAGAAGAGAGGAAGGGGAGGGGAAGGGAAGGGAGGAGAGAGGAGAGGAAGAGAGAAGGAGAGAGGGAGAGTGGGGGAGTAGAGAGAGGAGAGAAGTGAGAGAGGAGAGAGAAGAGAGGAAGGGAAGGGGAGGGGAAGAGAAGGGAGGAGAGAGAGGAGAGGAGAGGAAGATAGAGTGAGAGAGGGAGGGAGAGGAGAGAAAGGAGCTGTGTGAATTGATCTGGCTGCACTTTACAGAGCTCAGGAGTGGCTAGGCTTTATTGAAGTTTTCAAACCCAGGTTGACATACCTCTAAGGCAGCATCCTGCTGGAGGACTAAGCAGCTTTAGTTGCTAGGCCAACCATTCCTATGCTGGGATCCATACGAGTCTGCTGAATGTGTGAGGGACAGGCACCTGGGCTTAGACCTCCTCTCTCCTGCCTGCAGAGTTAAGCAAAGGAAGTGACTAAGGGCAAAGTGTTGCCGACTAATCTCAGTTGGGTTGTTATTGTCAGCTCCCGGTCAAATCCTCAGAAAGATGGGGCAAAAGGCAGGTGGAGTTCTGCAGAAACTTATCTGCAGCGATTCTTTCCCCTCTATGAATTCCTTAAGTTTTTTAGGTACGAGCTTTGGAAAGAACCTGAGATGGACAAAGGCTTTTTGAGCCAATGACACTTTATTACAAAAACCCCGAAAAATTTATACCCTTCACCAGTGAGATTAATAATAGGAGAAAAAAGAAAGGGAAGGGGGGCAATCACAGCAAAACAATAGTGAATTACATATAAACAAAGTAAATGATTAGTCCAGCATTTAAGAGATTAACTCCCGGATCTTTCTTCCAATATTGCAGCAGGGCAGGTCCAAGGGCAAATTCCAAAGGCAATACAGGCACGCCCAAGGCCCAGGGCTTGGAGAATACGCCTTCTCATGGAATCTTCTTTTGCTTTCTTTTTTGAGGTTTCCATCTATATCCATATGACAAGCATGGGGAGATATGGCGTCCAGGGAGATGCGATGGGCGTCTCTCAGATCTCATCCGCCTTGCCTTCTGAAGTCTGAAAGCTTACAAAAACTCACAACACAGCTTGGCAAATAAGACACCACAAACAACACCATGAAGTTCTTGGATTTAGTTGTCAGATGTATTTCCTTAACTGCTGAACATTCTATTTTAGACAAAAAGCCTATTAAAGGCCTATTGGTCTCTAATAATCCATTTCCTTATAATTCCTTTCTTTCCCAGTCGGGACATTCTTATGATAAGCTCTTCTTCATGAAAAAGTGCTTTCTTACTCTTACGGTATTTCCTTTCCTTCATACATATATATTTAGAATATCTGTCCTTTATTTTGTCATTGTCATTTCTAGCCATGCGGCATTCTCCCTGTCTCGGGAACGCTCACACTGGACGTAAAGGTCAACAATCTTTCTCCTTGGCTCTATTGTATTTTGGCAACTAAGTTGTTCATCAACTAAATTGCTTCGAAGTCACACACAAAATTTTATCTTCTCTGTCTCTAGGCAGGATCTCAAGGGTAAACAAAGTTTCCTTAAACTGAGCTATTTAGGTTACCGGAGTTAATAGCTTAACCTAGTGATAGGAGTGAGGGTCGGAGACCCTTTGTGATTGCTGCAGCTGGAATGCTTATCACAGCATCTGAGTTCTGGCCAGTTTTTTCCTTACTATTGAGCAAAGCCAAGGACGTTTAGACAAATTATTAGAGAGTTTATTTCCACGGACTCAATTTCATAGTCCTAATTTCACATCACCGGAGCAATTCGTGTAGAAAGTTAAAAGGATAATAGTAAAAGTGGGGGGTACTTTGGCCAGAGACGACACCTCCTTCTCGGGGCTTTTTGCCGATTTTTACTATGTGGAGTGGGGTCTCAACACATAGATGCCGAGGCAGCAGGATGTCTTGGCAGCAAAGACCATGGACTGCTGCAGTGCTCCTCTCCAGAGGCTAGCTTCACCTTCTTTGATCTGGGCATCGTTTCCCAGCTTGTGTATGTTTGTCCTGCAAACCAAGTAGATGTTATTTGCATCAGCACCAGGATCCATTCCATATCTAGTATTTGTGTGGCATCTAACTCAGTCACTATGCATATACCATAGCATTGCCTGACTCTCATACCTGTCCTGTGAGATGGGCTCTAGTATCAAGATCCCTCTTTAGATGAGAGACAGACAGACAGACAGACAGACAGACAGACAGACAGACAGAATGACTCCGCAATACTCCTGTGGTCCCTTAGCCCTGAGGCGAGGAGCCAGACTTTAAGATAGTAGCACTCTGAGTCCCAAAGTCAACATCAGAGAACAGTCTCATGCCGGGCGTGGTGGCACACGCTTGTAATCCCTTCTCTTAGGAGACAGAGACAGGAGGATTGAGCAGGTTCAAAGCCAGCCTTGCTGGCTTAAGAGACCCTGTTTCCAAATAAAAATATAAAATAGGTCTGGGAGTGTAGCCCTGAGGAAGAAGGGCTTCTAGGAACCCCAGTACCACAAAAAAAGAGAACAATCTCAATTCAAACTAATCTAGGAGGGATTGTATTCAGTTAAAAATGGCATGAACATGAGATTTTAAATAATTTTAAATTCTCTTTTAAAAATTTCAAGAAATACTGTGGCTGCAGATTGAGCATCTCTTTGTCCTGCCTTGGCAGGCAAAAAAATGCTAATAGTGGTACAGGCCCAGTCACATATTTCTTAGATTCAGCTCTGCTGCTATGATGATTGCTCCCAAGTGTCACCATAAAAGCCTGTATCCTGAGGGGCTACAGGGCTCCTGCTGCAGTTGGGGCCACATTATTTCCTCCCCAGTACTGAAACTCCGCTTTGTCAAACATATAATTGGATACCCAAGCCCAGCCCCGGTGGCATCACAGAGTCCTGAGCAGGGAGTCCAGGTGTTGATGCAGGTGAGATAGAAGCCTCTAAGATTGTAACTGTCCTGTTGGCTCAGTCTGTGTGTGGTTCCGTCTCCCAAATACCTAGCTCTGATGTGGTTGTCATGGAAATCTATCTATTCTTGTTTTTGTTTTTCCTGATCATGGGCAGTGGTCATTGTTTATTGTAGCTACCTGAAGAGAGGAGCTCCCATGCATGGGAAATGAATCTAGCATGCTACTAGTAAGCTCAGGAGTCACTGTAGACAGATAGAGGCAGAGGCTAATGGGAACACAGATACCCTTAGGGAGGCCCCTGTACACACCAACCATTACCTCATCATATAAACAGAGTGCCTCTATCACCTGTTTTGGCACTGTCAGTCTCCATAAATCCAGTCATGTACCCACCCCATCAGTGAGAGATGCTCCCTTCCTCCTGCCTACCCACCTCCTACCCAGATTCTTCTGTTCTGCTAGTACAGAACAGCACAGCTGTGGGAGGGAATAAAGGTTCCTGAGGTTACTTGGTTTTCACAGCTCACAGGTTTTCTTGATTGCATGTTTTGTAGATCTACATTTTTATCCCTGTAACTGTCATTTTTCTTGACCTGCCATTTCAGTCACTCAACATACTATTACTATATTGCTTTGAAATTTCTGGAGCTTTTTTCTTTCATAAGGTTTCCATCAACCCAGGGATAATAATAGCTACTGATAAGAATGGAGACCTTCAGCCAGTGTCTCCATGCTTCTTGCCAGCGGGGCACGATTCTCAAGGAGCCATGAGGTCAGCCCTATACCCCACACATTTTGTGCCTGTGCTTGGCTGCTCATCAGAAAACCCTGTCCTCGAAACCCTGGAACCTACGATCCCATCCTCATTATTCCAGAAGTCACCAACACTCCATGTGTGGGATCCTTAACAGCTATACATGACAGGTGGAACCTGAACTTAGATTCAGCTGAACCAAAATAGTTTTATTCTTTTTCAATACTTGGCAATATGTAAAGCATTATGCTTTTCTGGATTAATTGCAGTGAACAAGAATTGCTTGCCGCAAGTGTGCAATGTCTTTGAATGCCCTGGTAGAGCCATCCTCTTGAATGTCTAGTTGTTATCTGTGTTTGTGTTCTGTCATGGTGACAAAAATGCATGAGGTAAGTAGCTTGAAGGAGGAAAGGTTTCTTTGTCTCATGGTCTCAGCCCATGGTTGCTTGGCCTCTTCACTTTGGACTTATGGTGAGACCAAACATGATAGGGAGTGTGCGATGGAGCAAAGCTGGTTACATCGTGGTGGGTGGGAAGCAGAAAGAGAGGAAGGGGCCAGGGCCCAATACACTTTCAGGCCCCAGTGATCTATTTCATCCACTAAGGCTCCACCTCCTAAAGTTTCTACCACCTCCCAATTGGGGATAAAGCCTCAACAGAATAGCTTTCAGGGAAGGGTTAAGATCTAAGTCATAATAGCATCTTATATTCTATGTGGCCAGTTCAGAGCTCTGATTCCTGTCAGTCCCCAGAGCCTCTCCAATCTCCTAATGACTCTGCACTCAGTGACTCAGGTCTAAAATCTTGGAATCTCCCATCTAGTCCATTAGCAAGTACTGTGTTCTTTACCTCTAGACTGTGCCCCAGTTTGAATGCTTACCCCCATGCTATTCTCACAACGTTGTTGCAGCTGCTATGCTCTTGTGCCTAGGCCGTCACACAGCCCCCTTTGGAGCGCTCCGTCCCTGTCAGCAGAGTCTTGCAGTTCATTCTTAACAGAGCAGCGCAGTGATCATCTGAACAGCGCAGTGATCACCTGAACAGCCCAGCATTTTCCTTTCACTGATTGCTCTCCTGAGAGC
The DNA here is from genome assembly GCF_963383645.1 of Muscardinus avellanarius. Lineage (NCBI taxonomy): Eukaryota > Metazoa > Chordata > Mammalia > Rodentia > Gliridae > Muscardinus > Muscardinus avellanarius. The sequence continues at coordinate 113,263,326 of NC_137786.1, read as the reverse complement.
CCAGAGAGATAAGGAAGGCACAGACCAGGGTATCCTTACCTGTTTCCAAGGTATTCCACGATTTGGCCCCTTTGTTACTACATCTTTCTCTTTGTTGCTCTTCTCCGGCTATCTTGATAGCACTTTCTGCCAAGCCTGTCACCCAGCAGGGTTTTGCACGAACCATTTTCTCTGTGTAAACACTCTTCCCCTTGAATGTCCCCTAGCTGGCTCCTTCTCATCATTCTGGTCTTAGCTTAAAGGTCATCTGAGAGACCTCTCTGAGCTCCCCACTGCAAAGCCAGCTGCTCTGTTTCTTTCTAGCCTATTACTGTGCCTTCTTCATCCCGATGTCTGTATCTAACATCATCTTACACTGTTCAACACTGTGTACTCCATAAAGAAAGGACTATGTCTGTCTTATTTCTGGCTGAGTTTTTGTAATAAGGCCTAACACATGGTACATACTCAGACATTTTTAACAAAAGATTCAGTGATGGGAGCACTAGGTTCTTGCAGTGTGGCCACTGGGTGCTAACGGGATTGTTTTGGCTCAGAATCTCTCCGGTGCTGAGGGAAGACCCTGTCTTTCTTCATCCCCTGATAAGGATGCTGGCCTTTTCTGATTGCTCTCCTGAGAGCCCAGAGAGATAAGGAAGGCACAGACCATGATGCTAAAGACAGATACTCCTGACTGCCTCAGGACTGATGTCTGCTGGACACACATGCCTACAAGAGGAAGGAGAGCTCATGGGAGTGGCCAGCACTGCATGCATCCATCTGTCTGTCTATCTCTTCATCTTCTCAGCAGAAATGAACCGAGTGCTTGTTCCTCTATCTCAGCAATGGAGGTATAAAAATGTATTTCACAGAGCCTCTGCCCTTGCAGAACTAACAGTTCAGATGGCAAGATGGACAAGCCCACTTGCTAAGAGAATCAGAGCACATGTGCACAGAGCAACACATGGACACACAGCAGAAGAGTGTGTGGCCTCACCTGATAATTGGAGAGGGCCCCTTGAGGTCGTGACCAGTCTGCTAAGAAATCAACCTGTACCGAAGCCCAGAGGTGGAGTTCCAATACTTCTCTTTAAAAAATCTCTACTCATGTGTTAGATTTAAGCCCCCAGATCACATCTTTGTCAATGCCTTCCCTTATGCTTGTGATCAGGCCAGGGTCCCATCCAGTCCACACATCTCAAGAGTATCACATACCTTTTTTCTTGGCTCTCATCAAAATTAAAATTTAATTTTGTTTTTGGAAAGTTATCTCTCCTGGAAAACTATGTGCTACTTGGAACTTGTGTTAGTCAAGGTTCTTTAGAGTATCAGAATTCAAAGGATACATATACATTGCAAATGGGAATTTATGTAATCGGCTTAGACTCCGATTAGTCCCAAGTGGCACCAGCAGAGGTGGAGGAACCAGAAGCTGATCAAGTGGTCCCAGAATAGGAGTAACTCAGCTGGGGTCTCAGAATAGGAGCAACCCAAAATGTAGTCACATTTTGAGATGGAAAAGCCAGGAAGCATCTCAGAGACTCAGAGAGAGTCCAGTTAGAAGAATGAAGGAGCTGGAGTCTGTATCTCAGGCAAGGGCAATGCTCCTTGGTCAGGAAGAACCCATATTTTCTTTCCACTGCTTCCTTCTTCTCTCACACTTTATTTTACCTTTAACCCCAGTCTACTGGATGGTACCACCCACATTCATGATGGGACTGCCCCCTCAGTCTCTTCAACACATTTGAAGTCATGTAATCCTAGGTGTTTCTTAACCCAGTCAAGCTGACAATCCAGATTAACCATCACAAACCTGGAACTGTGTTTGTTTTGGGCACAACTTAATCCCCACCATATTATATGATTCCTGGCACAGAGAAATGACTCGGTAGACACTTAAATATTGGGGAGAAGAAGGAGAGATAAGGTTGGAGAGGTGAGCAAGGGCCAGGTCAGGAAAGTCTCTATGTGGCCTGTGGAAAGACTCAACAGGAAAATAGTGGATATATGAGTTTATTGTGTTTATAGAAACTGACGTGATTAGTGCTTTGGGGGTTCTTGGTGGCTGGAATAGTTTAATGAATACATATTTTAAAAGTACTTGTAAGGACACTGAGCTTTCATATGCAGAGAGGGGCTACTATATTTTAATTTTCCATTCATTTCCATGTGCCTTGGTTCCAGGCTGTGTGCCCAGCTCTAGGAATGACAGAGGTGAACAGTTCAAAGTTCCTTCCTAGAAACACTCTCTATTGGGAGAGAAGGATTGATCTATGATCCTTTAACAGATCAAACCAACCAAACTTGGCAGAGGGAGGCTCAGAGAGCCTATAAGCCGAAAGGAGCAATTAAATTTAATGTGCCTTCCAAAGAACTCTTTATTTTATTTGTCCTTACATGGAAACCAAGATATAAACGTAAAGGCTGCCAGTGGACACACGTCCCTCAGTGGAGATGAGCACACAAGTTCTTCATGTATAGCCCAAGGCACGTGCCTGTATAGCTTTTATGTTATTGTGAAGGAACTGTGTCTCAGCTTCATCTTCAGCGCTGTTTGTTTCATTTATGTCTTGAGCTTGTCTTCTCAGCATGACTTGGCACCGTTTGGCTGGAGCCTTCTTGCTTTATATCCCCAGCACATACTACAAGGGCCTAGCCACTTGCAGGTATCCAGTTAAAGTTGGGTGAAGGATGAATGGGGTCTTTGAGAAGATGGAAGAAATGACCTACATGCTGCTGCTTCTAAATGTAGAGTTCCCAAACTCATACAGAAACTGAACGATGTGATACACATACTTTTATAACCACTTAGCCAACCCCTCCCCTGTGCCTTTCTTTGTCCACTCTGCCTCTTGGGCACTAAGCACAGAGGGCTGGATGCAAAGGAACCTGAGGTCCACTTTCTACTACATCCAGGCTGCTTTTGTCTCTGGCTTTGGCTCAGTTCCATGGCTGGATGGGTATGTAAGGAGATACAGGCAGGGAGAGGTTAGTCTACAATTTCAAACTGAGTCAGAGAATAAGAAAATGAAGGAGGGGAAAAAAACAACTACAGGTACCTGCAAGTCTCAGGGGAATCAAGTTGCATTTCATCAAAGCCTCTGGCTTAAAAGCTCAGGGAACAAAGAGATTTTCTTTTAAAACAGTATCTGCCTTTTCTGTTTGTGCCATGACCCCTTTGCTCTCCAAGCTTGCGGACTGTGGAACGTTTAAGAGATGAATTCCTCCATAGCAACTGTGCTCAATGGGTTCTGTTCTTTCATTAACTGCAGCCTGTAGAGGTACTTGCTACGTTCTGGTTGGCCTTGTGGAGAAGGGCTGGACATAGCCCCTGTCCTCAAGGAGTTGGCAGTCTTTGCCACCACTTACCCTATGCTAGCTGGACACCAAGCGCCACTGCAGTAGAAGGCCAGTTGTCTTCTAAGCAGTCTCTATTTCTGTGTCAGATGTGATGTGTTCTGCACAGGAAAGAAGGCCTGGATGTCCTAGAGACAGAGCCTAGGTTGAAATTCTCTCTTACAAACCTAAAAAAAGAAGGTACTTTGGGACTCAGAGATATGTCTGCTGACTAATTCTCTGTGAGAAGTTTAGAAATTACCCAGAAATTTTGTTGGAATTGCCATTTTTGCAATAACTGATTTGTTTGTTTTTGAGGAAGTCTCAACCATTTTCACTGAGACAGAATCTCAAACCAGCAACATGTCTTGCTTGGGATTTGTGTATTTTAGTGTTGCTTCCATTTCTGTTGTTCTAAATAATGGACTATCTCCAAGTTTGTTCCAACCACGTCAGAAAGCAGAAAGGCCAGGCATCGGATGTTGGATCAGGGGCTTAAACTCTGGCCTTTAATCAGGAAGTGGAACCACCAGTGACCTCTGTCACATCCCTGGCTCACCTCCTGCATATATTTCACAAGGTACCTATCTTTTATTTGTTTCAGGTCAAAATGTGAAGCTGTACTTTGTAGCTACAAAACCCTTTAACCCATGGCTTCACAAAATATGTTTAGAAACCCAAGTTTCTTAAAGCTTATTCTTAACTTCTGTATATATTTTATTAATAAGATCAGTGTGTATTTGGTGTTATTGTCTCCGTGCAAGATGATGCCTCTCATGAGACTTCAGAGTCGGGGGAATGCTCTGGTTCAGATTTGGTCTGAGTTTATCCCCAGAGAACCGTGTGCTCTTAGTAATCTGTTCTCTGTATTTTCTTATAGCAGTAGAAAAGGAACTAATGCAGGAAAGCCACAATAAAAATGGGGTAGTTTCTGGTGTTCCCGACACTGGAAAATGTGAAAGTGGCATTGGCACAGGGAAAGGGCAGAGGTTGGAAGGGTTTGGAAGAGCTGGCTAGAAAGGGCCTAGAATGCTGTCAGTGGAGTGTTCTGGGTGACTTTGGTACAGGTGAAAAATATAAGAAAACTAGGAAGGAGCCAAAATGTCCTGCATATTGGATAAGTGATTGTGACCAGAATGCTACTGAAGCCTCAGATGGGATTGCAGTAAGTACTTTCTCTTGGAAATTGGAGTAAAGGTCATCCTTGTTATACCATTGTGAAAAACTCAGATGAACTGAGTCCCTGCCCTAGAAATATATGGAAAGCTGATTTTAAAAGTGATAGGATATCTAGTAAAAAATATTTTTCTTTCCTTTTTAAGAATATTATTGGTTCAATATGATTATACATCATTGTGAGGTTCAAAGTGACACCTTCACATATGCACACATCTCTGAGTGTGTTTCCCACCTGCCATGTGCTTCCCCCACCTCCCTCCCTGTATATCCTAGCAAGGTTATTAAAGGTACCTTTGTATATGGGCATAAAACTGTTCAACCTCTTTCCTTCCTTAAGCCTCCTTTACCTCTCTTCTTCTCCTGTTCCTGATTGCCTTCCACTGTTCTATAGTCTCCTTATTGTGAATTTCCTTTTCTATTTTCTCTGTAGCTTCCACACAGTAATTTTCCCCCAACAAAATATAGAAGGAATTACTTGGGGACTTTTAACTGGATACAATAGGATTTAGGAGCATTGGCATGACCCAATGGTAGAATTTATAATTAAAAGATAAGCAGAGTAGAAAGGTTTAGAAAATTCACAGTCTGACCAGGGAAAGAGCAGAGGAAAAGTATGTAAGGGAACCGGGTGTGGTGACACATACCTAGAATCCCAGACACAGAAGGATTCCAGTTTCTAGGACGGCCTCATCAGCTTAGGAGACCCTTAGCAACCTAGTGAGACCTTATTTCAAAATAAAAATAAAAACAAAATGATCTGAGGGTTATGGCTGAGAGGTAGAGCATTCCTGGATTGAGTACCCAGCACTGGGAAAATAAAATGAAAGCATATAAGTAAAGGTGCAGCCAACCACAGATTATTGCAGATATAAGCATAAGTAAAAAGAAAAGAAAAGGCAGGTATCACCACAATGTGAAAAAAGGCTTTGCGGGCAACTCAGAAATCTGAGAGGTCACCTCTGCCATCACAGATCCAGAGGCCTCAGGCTCAGTTGTGTCAAGGGATGGCTGCCTGGGCCCACTGCTCAGGGCTGCTTTGGGACTACTCTCTGCATGTCAGCAACACACTCTGTGGCCACTATAGTCACTGTCATGTGGGCCCAGTCGTGGTCCGTGGGTGGAATGCAAGAGCTGTGTGGTTAAAGCAGAAGCTTCCAAGATTTCTAGGGAAACCAGAGAGCTCAGGAAGATGCCTGCTACAGGGATCCACTACAGAGATTCTCTACTAGGATACTCAGTGGAGCCTTGCAGTGGGACCCCACTCTAGATCACAGAGAGGGTAACCGGCAGCAGGCAGTGCCCGTCTAAGAAATCTATAGATGTCAGCTTGCTAAGCCATTCCTGGAGAACAGCCACATGGGCCAGAACCTGCAGAACCAGGCAAGAGAGGCTTCCTGAGGCTTTAGGAGTCTGCCCCACCAAGGGGTACACAGGATACCAGACATGGAGCTTTGGCATTTAATGTCAGTACTGTCAGATTTCAGCTGTGCCACATACCTTCTCATAGACCTACTCCATGGGCCAATAAGCTACTCCTTTTCATTGACCTGTTCTTTTCTTTGGATTAGGAACATTGCCCTGTACCTATGCCACTGTATCATGGAAACACATAACTTGCTTTTATTCAACAGGCTCATGGCTGGAAGAGAGTTTCTGTAAGTTGCAGAGATTGTTTCGAGTGATGCTAGGAGGTATAGCTTTATGACTATTGGGAATGATCTATTTTGCATTGTGAGAAGAATATAAACCTTAGAGTCCAGGGGTGGAATGTTATGGTTTGGATATGGTTTAAGTGTGCTCCCAAAGATTTACGTGCCAGGATTTTGGTCCCCAGTGTGGTAGTTTAGAGGCAGTGGAGTTATTTGGGTCACAAGGACATCACTTTAGAAGGGATCAGTGCTGGTCTCGCAGAGTAAGTGAGTTCTCATGAGAGTGGCTTGTTTGTTTGTTTTTATAGTAGTAGGGATTTACCCCTTTAAGCTACATCCCCAGCCCTGTTTTATTTTTTATTTTGAAGCAGGGTCTCACTGAATTGTAGAGGACCACCTCACTAAGTTTACCATGAATCTGCAATCCTTCTGGAATTACAGGTGTGTGCCACCATGCCTGGCCTGACATAGGGTTGCTTTAAAGCAAGGCCACTTGTACATTTGGCCCCTTCTACACCCAGTCATTTCCCCTTTTTCATCTCTGCCATTCATGGTGTAGCGGGGGGTTCCTCACCAGAGAGTGAACAGATGGTATCACCTGAACTTGGATTTTCAGCCTTTAAAACTATTAATTAAATGAACCATTTTTATTATACAGTATCTAGCCTCAGGTATTTTGTTATAACAACAGAAGATGGAATAACATACGGGCATGTCTGATTTTTAGTGGAAAATATTTTTGTATTAAAGCTTAATCTGCTTCCCATGGCTCTCCTGATTTGGCCACTGCTTTCTTGATGATTCCAACCACCAGCAGATGTGGCTGAGCTAGGTTGCTAAGGAGGCACTAAGAGGGGGCTGCAGAGTCCCCAGACCTGGTGCAAAGCAGACCTTACCAGTTATCTTGCTGCCCTGAGTGGTTCCAAGGCCCTCTGCCATTACATTGCTGCTGGTGTGAGAGCAGGAACTGGATCGGAATTAGTATGTCATTCTGGGTACCTAGTATGTTCAATAAGAGATATGAGCTGTCACCTCCATTTTGAGTCTGGGAACCTAAAAGTATTTCTACCTGCCACCTCTGTCCAGGGATAACCAGAGAATTAGGAGGTGTTACTGAGATAGGATGGCTTTTGAATTTTTTTTTTTTAATTTTAGCCAGGTATGGTTAGTGCATGTTTTTAATCTTAGTACCTGGGAGCATGAGACAGGAGGCTGGCAGGTTCCAGGCCAGTCTCAGCAACTGGGGCCGGCATAGAACAGAAATAGAGTACAAAAGGAAAAAAAATTGATTTGCCTCTGTTTGATTGAGAGGGAGTGTCAAAGACATTGATACTCAGGCAGGAACAAAGAGGAAGCCAGGAGGCAGACTCTGTGGGCATGAGGCCAAGCCAGGCCCAAACCTCTCCTCCTTGCTCTGTGCCTGCATTGCGGTGCCAGTTCCCAGTTGCCATCCCACCAGCTCTCCAGCTGCCATGTCACAGTGTCCTTCCTGGCCACTGCTGGTGCGGACCGTGTTTCTCTTTTATGTGCCAATCCTTCAGGGGCTGCTTTTCTTTTTGGTCCTTACAAGAAGACCAGGCTGTGATTGTGTTTTTACACCTCTTTTCTAAGTGCTTCCATTGCTTCTGGTCTCCCCTAAGCTTTATATAATCCAAGTCCTTCAGAACCCAGCGCTGAGTGTCTGGAAGACTTCTCCCCACAGGGATTGCCAGCTCTCACTTCCGTGGCACTCTCAGTCCCTTGCTGTGGCCACCATGCTGGTGGCCAGTCTGGTGTGATAGACTAGTTGATCCAACTCTTGGTCTGATTGAACGCACTTGGAAGGCAGGGACTAAATGACCTTACCACTTTTTAAATATCTCTCAAAATATATTATCTACCATGACAGAGGTGATTTTACAAAATCTGATGACACCCAGAGGTGAGTGTGTTGGTGGACATGAAGAGAGCCACAGATGGTCTAAAAATATTTCAGAGGTTGGAAGATTTCTCAACCAGATACTGTGATTCTTGCCTTTTTTTTTTTTTTTTTTTTTTTTTACAAAGGCTTGGGAGCAGGCTGATCAGCAATTTTTTTTTAATCCCAAAATAGAAACATGGTCATATGGGAACCAGACATGCCTCTTCTTTGAAATCTGTGAGAGGTCACTGAGGAAATGCAAAAATGCAGTTACCCCACACTGATAACACCAGTGGGTAGGAAGGTAAGTTTACCTGGTGACTGTGCAGGAGGCCAGGGTGTGGCTTCTGGTCCATCCCACTGCTCAGAGCCTTGAGAAGAAGGGAGGTCGCTTAGTGGCCCTCCACCTGCTCTACTTGACCAGATCAGAGGAAAAGTAGAAAATCCCTTATCATTCTCTTTAGGAGACTTTCCCTGATAACTCCTTATTGTATTTATTTAATTATTTCAACAAATATCTACAAGAATTTCCATAGCAGTTGGGGAAATGAGAGCTCATTACATAACAAATACATTTAAGACTCAGAAAACATTAGTCAAGTCTAAGCTTTATACTGTATCATCCTGGTAAATGTGGGCAGCTCTTCTGCTCTGTTTCTTCATCTATCATATGAAGCTGACAGTATCTTCCTTTGTGCCTTGAAAGCTTGCTGCACAGACCAAAATACACTAGAAAGGAAGATGCTTTACTGAGATGAAGCAGAGTAAGTTAGGTGCTTTGTTCTTAGCACTTGAAATGAGACATGCCCACTAACATTTAAACATGATGAGTGAATGGCAGGAGGTAGACCTGGCACACTCTCTCCCACTGCAGTCTCCATGCCTAGGGAGGCTGGCACATGTCCGGTGCTCAGTCAGCAGAAGTGCATGATCATGGATGGTGGGAGGCATGAACGCATCCACCAGGCATGTGGAGCCACAGGAAACCTCCTCCCCAGAGAGACTTTATTCAGTTCAGATTCTTAAAGATGCCCTGCACCTACATTAGGATTTTGCCTGCCTCCAGTGCAGCCAAAGAGCCTGTACATTCATGTTTGAGCCCTTCCTTTATGATGTCCCTAAAGAAGGCGAGAGTTTACCACAGGCCGCTGAGTCTGCTCAGCTCTGGGTGCCTTTGTGGCATGGTGGCATCATCTCCCCAGGCAGAGACACTGCTACTGTTCCTGCTCCACTTCTAGCCCTACCTCTGTGGGTGCTTGTGGGAAGAAGATGAACCCTTGACATCTTGAAACTTTTGGGGTGTTGTATTTAGTCCCTAAGAAAAACTTTTGTGTTGGACAGAGTATTGCAGAGGGGGATTTGGAGAGGCATCCAAGGAAGGAGACCAGAAGTTTAGGCCGAAGTTCCTTGGTGCCTTAGTAGAACTCAGAATTCCTCTGCCATTAGGTATCAGATTAACCCAGGAAGCAGGATAGGAAGTATAAAGCTCTTCGAGGTTAGAAAAGTAAGAGGAGGACCAGACAGGGGGAGTCCCTATGCTAAATACTTTATCAGCATTTTAAATTTTGTTTGCCTCAAATTTAACAGCCCTTAAAGTAGGTAGTATTACTTTTGGTCTACAAATGGGAGAGGTAGATTCAAATAGTGTATGGAAGAATTGAGGCCAAGCTGAGGTTTGTGCTCCTGCAGAGGCCATGTCCCCTGCCCTGAATGGCATTGCCTCATAGGGCCAGGAGAGAGAAGTTTTTGCAACTGGCAAGGAAGTAAACTAGACCATACCTTTCCACCTATCAGAATGGCAAATAGTTAAGGAGCCAGTGTGCTCACCTTTGAGGTTTCCTGTGGTCACGTGAGCCAGCAGAGGCTCACCACTACCTGTAGCTCTTTCCTAAGGTTTGCCATGGTCCTGACCTGGGCGTTCACTTGAGTGATGGTTGGGAAGATCACATTGGGCCTTGCCCTTTCCCTGGGCGTGGACCTGGCTTCCCTGTGGAAGGTGAATGTTCTTGCTCTCCAGTGTGGAAACCAAAACAGTCCTCATGCTATCTAGGAACCAGGTCCCATGTCTTCCCTGTGCCCTCTCTGTCCTCCTGGAATCCTCTGGGAACACAGCTGCTCTTTAGGGAAATGTCACTCCCTTCTCTTGCCTTTCAAATGCTGAAGATCCGTGGTTGGAAATGGCTCTAAATTTAAATGTTGGCCTTTTCTTTCTGACATTCCTTGGTCTTCCTAACAGGGCTGCTGCACACATCACCATTCGTGCTGGTCGCCCTGTGTGTGTGTGAGGTGGGGTGGCTGCTGGAATGTCTCAGGGTGCCATGCAGAACCTTCCCCGAAGCTCCTCGTGGCTGCCTCTCAGGGTCTGTCACTCTGAATGCTGAAGGTCTCTTCTGTTAGAACCACATATATGGTTTGCCTTCTCGATGCGGCCTACTATTTTTATTTGGACAACTTGGTTGCTGAGTTAGTCAGGATATGTGGAGACTGTTGTGTGACTGGAAAATGTTCCGCTGTGTATTGACCCCTTGTCTTCTACTGGTGGGGACTCTAAGGAGAGCCTTTTGCTGCCTCAAAGGGTATGAGTACGAGGTCCCAAGATGAAGAGCTGGTGAAGTGGGTGGGTAAGGAAAGGATGACACCAGATTGCTGGGAGAAATTTTGGTGATGATTGAGGACTCCAATAGAGATTTTCTTTTCCTTGTTCTGTAATGTCTAGTAGGGCCCTGTGATATAACCTTCTCTTCCTATAAAATCTTAAGCAGAACAAGTTTTTAATGAGTTCTTCTTAGAGATGATTAGATGTACACTTCTCCAATAGTGGCTTTTCAATGTCGGCCTGAACAGATCCTGCTTCAGCTCTCCTCCCCATCTGATATTTCTCTTGCCCTAGTAACATACCGGACGCTGCTCAAGGGTCAGTCAGTAAATCTCCACAGAAAAGATATGATAGCTATACCAGTCCCAGGTTGAGTGGTGAGTTCTGGGCCATGTGCTGCCCCTGGGTTTTAGTTCCTTCATTGCTGTGCATCCTTTGAGATGCTCCTGCCTGCTCAGTGTTACAGTCACCGAGCAGAAGGGACAGGTCACCTCATGGGGAGGGAGGTTATGGCATCTTGGTGGGTGACGAGCGAGACGAGCTTGGCACCCTGAACAGTCTCAGATGTGGAACGGAGCCACTGTATGGGCCGTGTCCTGAGTCTGTATGGGGCAGGGGTGGGGTTGGCAGAGGAGAGCCAGTGTATGTTCAGAACCATATTCCTGGCTAACACAATGACTCAAGAAGGCAGGGCCCATTGTTATCCCCAGTTCACAAATGTGAAAACGGAGCCTTGGAGAGTTAAGTGACTTACTTGGGGTCATGGAATGAGCAAGTAAGAGCTGGAATCAGAGTCCAAGTTTGTCTGCATTCAGATTTCTTCCTTTCTGTAATACTGTCTTACCCTTGTCCCCAGTAGGACTCTTCCTGCACCAGCTTTTTTTCTTCACACTTTAGGGGGATAGAAGCCCAATCAGCATCCCCAAGATCAATGCTGAAAGAATGGGGTTCCCTTCATGGGCCTCGGTAGAAGGAGCAATGTGTACCCCAAATGTGTAATGTAGTTTCTGACTCCTACAAAGCGAGGCTTTGGGATTGGAGTTGTGCTTTATGGATACTGTTTCATTTAATGATGATTTTTCCCCACCCATCAGTATGGCAAACAGCTTCTTTCTCTGAAAGAAACAGCTTCTTTCGTCCTCAAAAGGACAGCAATTAACCACAGCACCCCCCAAAATAAGAACGCCCCTTAAAACCTAATAGGTACTCAACAAACATTAGCTGAATCAGTGATGTAGAACAGCCCATTGAGGAAAATGCTATTTTCCCCTTTTCATAGATGGGAAAACTGAGGTGCGGCGAGGGGAGGAAGGGGTTAATTCATTCTTCCATAGCTCATCAGGCTAGCGCCAAGAGGATTTGAACTCAGTTTATTCTAGAGCTGGTTTATTCTAGAGCTCAGCTTTCACCCCTCTGCTATTTGAGGAAGTTAGCAGCACAGTTCCAAAGGATTTAGTGGCTGATATATTGGCTTCCCTGTGAGCCTCACAAGTGACATCGTCCTAAGGCAGGGACACAGGAAGGAGGTGATTGATGAGCATAATTATCTGTGGCAATAGCATAATGGGGTGCCACACCACGAGTGCCTGCCATTACTTTGCAGCACAGAATTCCCCCAAACAGGAGCATGCACGTCGCACTGGGTGCTGCAAGGCAGGAGCTGTTCCCTCTTGTTCACCCCTTCCCAGAGCTTAAAGAATCACTCAGCTGTATAAAACACAAATTATATTAGATGGAGAGCAGCTAGCTTCCCAGAGATCACAGTGGAGTTTCATTAATGAATTCTGGCCTGATTAACACAGGTTCTGGATTGACATCAAAATACACAAGTAGAAACTTTCAGAGGGGAAGGAGGAGACTAGCTCTAAATTTCTAATTTTGGATCAGGGGACTGAATGTGTAATGAGCTCCTGGATCTTTGAAGCTTCCCACTTTGCTTAGACCTCTGTATGCTAAGGCTCCACCCAGACTCTGAGGTCTTCTTGCCCCCATTCTGTGCTCAGAGACCCCAGCAGGATGGAAATCTAAGGCCACCTGTCTTTAAAAGCAGCAGCAGCTGCTTCCTTCCTGTCCTAGTTCTTATATCCTGAATACCTCTCTGTGTCCTCCTTAAACTCTTCATTCCCTGAACTATTTTCTAGGACTCCCAGAGGCTTCTCCCTGATGCCTACTTCCTTATAGCTGGGTTCCTATGCCTGCCACTCCTGTCTGGACCTGTCCCAGTTACTTCCCTTTCAAGTGCCTATCTCTACAACCAGCTCCACCTATCTGGTGAGACTCTTGACATCTCCTCCCAAGACAGCTTTTTCAAGTTGTCTCTCCTGGTTTCAGACCTGTTTCTTTCTGTGCATACCAAAAAGTTACCCAAATACTTGCATTCCAGCATCAGCCCCCAACCCTAGCTTCATGAGTTTGCTTGTGTCAAGTCAGGACCATCTTAGGATCACCAGGGCTGTAGTTCTGGCCTCAAAAGACAGTAAGAAAACAGGGCTCTGCATGAAGGATGGGGCTTGGACATGTCTGATGTTGGAGTGGATGGTGGGACCATCCATGTTTGCACAACTCACCTCACAGGGAAGAATGATGGCTAGGGTCTGCCTCCTGGGACACTAGACTGGCTGGCTCCTCTTTTATCAGGTTCAGGGAGAAATGAGATCAAACTGGTTGGGGGGGGGGGACTGTAATCAAAAGAAAGGGAAAAATGGCAGGCTTTGTCTAGCCCTCCCCAGTTTCACACCTCAGCTCCATCATCAGAGAATGGACTATCACAAGGGCATTTTATTACTTAAATGTATTTTTCACAGAGGCAATGCCAAGCAAAGAAAATCCTCTTTGAATTATGTGGCTTTTTCGTTCAGCATTACGAGGTCTTTCATCTCTAAGCAGTGAAAGCAGACAGTAATTCAAAGTTTAAGTTACTGTTTCATTTTTTAAAATATCGCCTTAATCTTGTTGCATTTGGTCAAAAGTCTCCTTTGGCATTTTTGGTACCTTTAGCTGTGGCTTTATTACTGTTGGCTCTTATGAACATATACAGGCTTTATTCAGAAAGATATTCTGGGTTTACTTTCTTGAGCCACTGATGAGAGAAAGAGGAAGAAATTAGGCTGAAGAGCAGAGGGAAAGCAAAACTGAATGGCTGGTGATGATTATCTTTTGTGGGCCCAAGGTGAGATTTTAATGGCTTTTTCTGACCTTGGGGAACTTTATCTTTGGAGAGAGGTCGGTGGATATGCGTAGCTGGCATCTGTTTTCCTCATCCTTCAGAGTACATTGGGGCAACTGGGAATGGATAGGAAACAGGCTATCACTTGAAAAATCTGCTGCTACTTTTTTCCATCTATTTTCTCTCTTATCTGTGAAATCTGTAGGCAAATGAAGGAGGAGTTTTAAGTACAGAGACTCTAAAAGATGCCACCATTTCAGAAACCAAGAACCAGGAGCCTGTCCTCTACAGATGCGTTAGTGATGACTAAGAGAAGCCCCTGTGCTCCAAGGCAGATCAGCAGGTGCCGAGGACAGGAGCCAAGCCTTCCTGCTGAGGACATCCATTCCCCACAGCCTGAGCTCCCGGTGATAAAGCACCATGAAGCCAGCTTCCTCGGAGTCGAGAGCCAGGAGAAAATTAATTTGAGGGCACAAAAGAGCCATTACCGCTCTGCCTTGTCGCGGTTATAGATCCAGTGTAGACTTTTGTCATGCCGACCTTCCTTTTCATTACCGAAGTGGACATCCCACCTCTGCCTCTCAGTGGCTCTGAAGTTCCCTCTCTGCTGTAACCACATAAAATACCTGTGCTTTTCCTTCCTCATTTCTCTGGGAAACTTGTTCTTTCTTTGACAATAGATCTGGCAGGGCTTTGGGACGTCTGTTCTCTATCATTTATTAATCCTTTCATTGATAATTTAAGCATACCTGCACTGGCCTCGGCACTCCTCTAGGGAATGGACAGAGGACGATCTTCACCTGTGATGGCAACTCCAGGAAGGAAAGCCGTGTGTCTTCCTTCCCAGACCCTACTTGTGCGCTACCCTGAGCTGTCATAGAGACGTCCCCACTGTCTACATGTTTGGAAGACAGTCGTTTCTGCCTGCACTCGAGGCTGTTAGGGGAACCATTGAATTGACGAATCATCCTGACCCGATACCAGGATATTTAATAATTAAGAGCACATTTTGGAGTCAGACAGCCAGGGTTTGCATTCTGGTTCTGCACCATGAAGCTGGCTTGCACTGAGCAAGCAGCACTTCTGAGCCCCAGTTCTTTGTGCATTAGATGGGTGCTGTGGTTCTTTGTGTGTACACACTAGGATAAAAATTAAGGGAGAAAGTATAGGTAAAGCTTTTAGCGTAATGCCACATTGATGATTAGTTACAATAAACCTTACCTATATCATTAAGCTCTTAATAAACCATTCCTACCAGCACTGAGAAGGATACAAATACACTCAGTTCTCATATCTGTACTGTGAAGTGCACATGCTAAATACTATCTGGGAAGAAAATAGTAAGGAATAGGAAGAAACAGAGGAACAGGCATGGGGCCATGTATGGCTGACTGGGGTAGCCTAGAAGTGTGGCTGGAGCCATGGGGGTTTGTAGGAGGGGAGTATCCACCTTGGGGGGGGAGAGTTTGGAATAGAAAAGAGGAAGGCATAACAGTTCCTTTGAAATTAAAAGCCCCAACTTGAATTTTTCATTCCATTTTCTGGTAAAAAGTTTTTTTTTAATATTTTACTTTCTCATGCTGAGAATGGAAATGGAGAAACTGGCCCTAATGCCTGGGTGGATACTAGCAAGTGTTAAAAGAAGATGATATGGCATTATAATATAGTCTCTGGCAGCAAGACCTATGTATGCTTCCTGGCTTTTATTTGTATAAATTGTAACCATTTCTGTAGGGCATCCAGAGGTAAGTTAACTACCACCCCAGTTTGGGTCAAGCTGTAATTACATTTATTTTCCTTTATTACATGGTTTACTTATCTCAGGATGTGGAATATGGGCAAGAGACTGGATCCAGTTGGTGGACTCAGGGTCTGCAGGGGATGCTGGTGACAGGTGATAGCATCAGGCAAGAGCGATGCAGAAGCAAACAGGTGCTAGGAAGAAAGGGTTAGGTACCCAGGGGTCAGGCATGAGTCAGAGCCTTGTAGCTGGAGGAACAAAATCAAGACCAGATGGTGACAGTCCTCCAAAGGGAGGACTTGGTTTTAATTCAATTGAATATGTCTATTTTTGGTATTGTGGGTTGAACCCAACAGCTTCTACATCCAAGCCCTTTCTTATTTATTTATTTTTTATTTTATTATTTGTTTTTACCACTGCTAAGTTGCTAAGAGGCTGGTCTGGAACCTGTTATCCTCCAGTCTCAGCCTCACAAGTACTAGGATTACAGGCATGGGCACCATGCCCAGCTAGGACCTGGGTGTTAATCAGGGCCTGTGAGGCAAATGTTAACAGTTCAGAACCTGCAGTCTGACTCCCTGGAAATCTGGAGACTCATCAGATGGAGTAGTGGGAGGGAAGGTCCAAGCTTTGCACTTGCTGGACTGGGAGAGCCTGGACACTACTTGTGGAGTCGAGCGTCCAAGCCTTCATCTGGAGAGCAAGAAACCACTGACTTACAGAGATTTGACTAGAGATGAGGACAACAGTAGTGTCAGAGATAGGACTGCTCGGCAGGCCAGGCGGGTAGCACTGGAGCCCATCTGTCCACCCGCCTCTGTGTCTCATTTATCCTTCCAACCTTTATGTAGTATCTGCTCATGTTTAGCGTATTTTCTGAGTTCTGGGACTAAATGAGTGAATTAAAACAGACTTTGAGGTGCTCATAAGAGAGATAGGCAAGAAAGAGGTCATCACAATGTGGGACATAAGACTTTGCTAGAGGTGGCCACAGGTGCTAAGTGCACCTGGAAGGGTCTGCTGCAAGCTGCAGGCCGGGCAGGTGTGAGGGAGCCTGGGGCCATAGAGAAAAGGCCTTGGTGGAGGTGTGGCCTCTGCAGGGGCCTTCAGGCTGGAGTGCATGTTTGGGAAAGACCCAAGTTGGTGATGATGGACAGTTATGTGGGTGTTAATTACCAGGAGCTTTTTCTACTAGGCTAGAAAGCTTTACTTTTTATCTGAGATGACAGAGAACAAGAAATGGTTATAAGCCACAGTGGGTGTCACAAACAAATTTGCATTTTACAAAGACCACTCAGGTGTAAAGCTGATAGAAGAAAGAATGAAGGTGGGGCTCAAGGAGGGTAGAAGGGGGAGGTATGATTTATTGTCTACCTTTGCTAGGCAGGAAGTCTGTGGAAAGGTTATGCAAATTGCTCTGATTCCCAGTCTAGTAATCAGTGGAGCGAGCGTGGGGTATCAGCTTTTCTCCTAGGGAAGAGGTGCAGGGTGCAGGGAGAGATGCAGATATAACTTGGTCTCTTCCATCACAGCCTGAGAGGGAAGACCATGGCAGAAACTAGTGCCACCCCAGCTTGTCTTCTCTCTCCTCTGAATCTGTCTGGAGGATACTGCCCCAGCTGGTGGGATGAGTGCACAGAAGGCTGGGAGAGGAGGTTTAGTGTGGACTGCCCCGCTCCCTAGGAAACAAGGACAGCTGGAGAGAGGCATCTCAGGGCATTTACAGCAGCAGAGACACTTTTATTTTAAGCAGGTGCCAGTACCTTAGAACATTCTCTTCCTTTCTCCTTGAGCTGCCTGAGCCCACACACCCAGGCTGGGCTGGAGACATGTGGCCTTAGTCTGCTTCCTTCCCACTCTGCCTCCTGTAGCTCTCGAAACCCCTGTGCATGCTGTGCTGTTTTCTGTACTGGAGTGTCTTCTCCACTGGCTTCCTGGTATGTTCCTTTCTTTTCTTTCCTGCCCTCCAACTGCCATGTCTCCAATGTAGCTTCTTTTCTTGTTCTTTCTCTCTCTCTCTCTCTCTCTGTGTGTGTGTGTGTGTGTGTGTGTGTGTGTGTGTGTGTGTGTTACTAATGATTGAATCAGGGACTTTTTAGCATTGAACTACACCCTCAGTCCTATTTTATGTTTTGGAACAGGGTCTTGCTATGCTGCTAAAGCTGACTTCAAACGTGTGATCCTCCTGTCTCAACCTCCCATGCACTAGGATTACAGGCATGTATCACCATACTCAGTTTACCCTTTTCCTCATATCTATAAAATAGAGCAGATAGTCCCTGACTTCCTAGAGTTCTGGGAAGAGGACTGATGAATTCTAGCAGACCCTTTCTGTTTACTTTTGAGGTACAGGTTTAAGTCGAGGCCCAGGTCTACTGTTCTACCTTAGGTCAGAATCAAGCCAGAGGCCTGACCTCTCTCCTGAGGTCTCGCTGGCTCCTCTGGACTGCAGAGCCCTGGAAATGCTTTACCTGAGAGAGCTCCCATGAGGATATTGACAGTGGCCATCATGTCTCCAGCGGAAGCTAAGGCCTGATGTCGTCAGCCTTTGAACAGAAGGGAAGATGTCCACAACATCTAATCCAGGTCTGTGGGCTAACCACCTTCACTCCTGCAAGTTATCCTTGATAATAGCAACTATTTGAGTGACTTTGAATAGTGGCAGTCTCACCAGTGACATATGACAGCTGACAAGCAGGGGTTTCATTGGAGAAGTGGCCTGCCACCTCCCTTGCAGCTCAGCTCCTCAGCCAGGGCCTCCTGTCCCTTCTTTCCACTCTGACATTACACCATTTCCTCTGCCTCCTCAGAAAAAGGAAAAGAATATTCTAAGGCAGCTGGGATGCCTAGAAAGGTTTGCCAGAGCCCTTGATGTAGAGTCTGAGTCATCACATACAGCATAGTGGGGAGAAGTCTAGGGTTTGGATTAAAACTGGAATCTGCTGAAAGGCAGTCATTTGCATTCCTTAGCCTTTAGCTTCTTAATCTGTAAAATGAACATTCTGGCACTTGCTCTTACATGGGGATAGAGAAGGTGCAACCCATAAATATACAGATATGATGTCCTTTGTGTTTACTATCTAGTAGGCTCTAGACAAAGATTCCTGTTTCCCTCAAAAGGTATCTTTGCAAACAGATAAGCTTGGTTCTACAAACTAAGCACAGTATGGTATGGTGGGTGGGGAGGACACAGCCCTTGGGAGGCTGAGACAGGAGGATTGCAGCTTCAATACTAGCCTCAGCAACTAAATGAAACCCTCAGCAACGTAGCAAGACCCTGCTTCAAAATAAAAACTAAAAGGGGGCTGAGGGTATAGCTTGGAGTAGAAGGTCTCTGGGTTCAGCCCTAGTACCAACAGAAGGGAGAGGGAGAGGGAGAGAGAAAGAAAGAGTAGAGGATACCCTTAGGCACAGAATCAGCCTGCAGGAGAGAGACCGGAGCCTGCAGGGTACCATGCTTGGAGTCACACTTCTTCATGTCTATGTGACTCAGCTTCTTCTACATGAGGTCCTGTCTTGTAGGGCTGTGGAGAAAAACTTGAGCTTGGTCATTTTCTGGTTTTGCTCCCTCCGTGTGCTCCTGTCAAGAGATGAGCACCTACTCATAGTTATACTCTTGGGGTTAGAATGAGGGGCAGGTCTGCCAGTCACTTCTGTCCACAAGCCATTTTTTTATCATTTTTTTAAATTTCACATGTTTTTATTGAATACATACTATGTCCAAGTGCTTTTCTAGGTACTGATAGGAGTCAGGGCTGTGAACTCTTAAGTTCTTCATCTGTGCTGCTGCTTAAAATTCTAGAAGGGGAGATGCCGGGTGTGGTGGAGCATGTTTGTAATCCCCACGTTTAGGAGATGGAGACAGGAAGATCACGCAGGTTCGCAGGTTCGTAGTCAGCCTCGCTGGCTAAAAAGACCCTGTTTCCAAATAAATAAAAAATACAAAATAGGTCTGGAAGTGTAGCCCGGAGGTAGAAGGGCTTCCAGAAACCCCAGTACCACCAAAAAAAAAAAAAAGAAAGAAAGAAAGAAAATTCTAGAAGGGGGAAACACCACATGGAAATTTAAAATTACAAAGTATTATCCAGTCCCATTGGGGTCCCAACCAGCACATACCCCAGGGAAGGATCTGTCAGGGAAAGCAGCAGAGGAAGCCAAGGGAACCTACTAGTATGATAGGGAACCTGAAGCCAAGGCCAGGTGTGGGGGCCAGCTAGAGGTGTGCCCCGAGAGGGCAGTGCAGGGCAGGCACAGGGGCACATAGCAGAGAGGCACCCGTCTGGTCAAAGTCTGTAGGAACAGTGCAGAGTGCAGCTTGCCGTGTGAGCACTTGCCCTCAGGAGCGGGCATCTTTTTCTCAGCCTCCTTCCTATGGGTCATTGCATCTTCTTCTTTGTCATGTCAAGTGCATTACTCTGCTGGTTTTGTTGCACATTTTATAGAAACCTTATTTAACTTTGCCTCTAAAGACAACTGGGACAAGTTATATGTGAACTGGTCTGAAATTTGCTTCCTCACTTTCTTAGCTTTGCTAAGTCCTTGACAAAGATATACAAGAGGAAGAGCAGGTGTGGTCCTTGCTTAAGAGAATAACCACAGACAAGATGCTTATCTTCTAACCCGTTTCTTCTGCTGTTATAGGAAGGGTTTCCTTGAAGATCTAAAATGTTACAATTCCAAGTACCCATGTTATGCCTTCTAATTGTGGTGGTATTTGCTTTTGTCAATTAAGAGAATTTGTGCTTCAGAAAAGCCTCAGTCATTCCCCCCCCACGCCCCCACCCCGCCTTTCACAGTTCTCTATGGAAGGCTTGCTGGTTTCCAAGTGTAGGCCAGGCCCCAGATACAACCAAGATGGCCCAGTCACTGCCCTCGAGGAGCCTGCCCCCTAGTGGGGAAAATTAGAACACAACAGTGATCGAGGGGGCTGAGAGATGGGAGAGCTAGGAGAGGAGGCAGGGGATGTTTCTGAAAAGAGTTCCTCTAATATCACTGGGCAGTGAAATTTAAAAAATTTCTTCCACTTATTGATCTGATAATCATTAAACATGTGCAGAGCCTAAAGAAAGTGCAATGAGCAGTATACTCATCGCCACTGTTAGCACTGTGCTACGTCTGTTCTCTTTCTTTATGCTCATACACACTTTTCCTCGAACTCTTTTGGAGTAATTTACAAACACTGTGATACCTTACCCTAAAAATGTAAAGGAGCATTCTCTTGTAAAACTTTAGTAGGTACTGTTACACCTCTAAAACAATGATTTTTGCATAATATCACCTAATAATAGACAGTTCACATTGAAATCACTGATTTCCCCCAAACATCTTTTCTAGTTTTGCATAAATATTATTGAAGAACTAATTAGTTTCCACACTGGGTTTTCCTCTCTCTCTTCCTCTTTTAATCCGGACCACGATCTGCCCAGCATGCGTTTGGTTTTCTCTGTCGTTTGTTTCTTTTTTGAGTCCAGGCAGTCATCTAATGAAACATGCAGGACTTAAGAGTTCCTGTTTCCTGAAGAGTGGATTCAGGATCTACCTTTTGGGCACCAGTTTTTCAAAGGTGCCACTGTGTACTTCTTGTTGTTTGGGGCTAGGAAGCACATACCAGATGTTCCTACTGCCAGCAGTGCCAGCTGACCCTTGCTCCCTTTGCTAAGGGTGGCTGCCATATATTTTAGTGGAAATGTTCATTTTCTTCTTTGTAATAATTACATATTCTGTGGGTTAACACATTGAGTCTGCATGAATCTCTTGCTTGCTGGCTACTTTTTTTTTTTTTTTTTAAGTACTGGGGATGGAACCTCTGGGCTACACTCCCAGACCATATATATATTTTTTTTTTTTTTAATTTGGAAACAGGGTCTCTTAAGCCAGCGAGGATGGCTTCGAACCTGCGCAATCCTCCTGTCTCTGCCTCCCAAGCGCGGGGATTATAAGCGTGCACCACCACGCCCTGGCTGCCAGCTACCTTTACCCAACATTTTTTGCAAACATCAAATGATCTTTTCCTTATTTATTACATGGGCATTATGAAATAGTTGTTATAATTGTAGCTTTCCTTCTAAATGTATTTACCTAGCATTCTTTGAAGAAGAAGGGCTTTATCTTTGCTTCCAGTATAGAAGCTTTTTTCTTGTTGTTATTGGTTTTGATGTGTGTGTGTGTGTGTGTGTGTGTGTGTGTGTGTGTGTGTTTTGTTTGGGATTGAACTCAGAGGCATTGTACTTCCAGTCTGCACCCCCAGCCCTATTTTATATTTTATTTGGTAAAAAGATCTGCTACATTGCTGAGAGCTTTGCTAAGTTGCTGGGGCTAGCTTCGAACCTGTGACCCCCCTATCTTGGCCTCCCCAAAACTGGGATTAGAGGCATATGCTACCCCTCCCAGAGCAGCTTGGCTCTAATACTTCAAGTTCTGCCTTCTTTTGGAGCTCTTAACTCAGAAGTGTATAAAGGAAAAAGAAGCCATACAGATGAGCGGGCGTGAAGCAAGTGAGCACCCACAAGACCAGACTGAGCCCTGGGTCCTTCAGCTGAGTGGTCCTGGCTGAAGGAGGAGCAGCTACCTGTCTCTTCCCAAGCCTGGAGCAGCTCAGGGATCATCTGGAAAGGAGAGGCCATACAGAGAAACAAGAGAAGGGCCTTTGGTCTCACTCAAAGACTTGCTGAACATAAGCATGTGGGTGTGCCATCCTGCATTCTACAAATATTCATAGAGCACTCACCGAGGCCCAGCCCTATTCCAGGCTGTGAACCATTGGGATAATGTCTTGTTCTGATGAAGCTTATAGGGCAGGTTCCATGGGGGATAGTGCACAATGGGGTCAGGCTGGTATTTTGAATGAGATAAACAGGAAATCTGCAAAGACAAGTGAGCCATATAGCTGTCTAAGGAAAGGGGTATTGTCCAGTGCAAAGGTCCTGAAGCCTTTGAGTCTGAGTCTGACTACACCTGAGCAGTAGCGAGGCAGCCAGTGTGGTCAAAGAGGAGAGTGAAAGGAACCATCTGACTCCTGTAGTCAGCAGCTGCTCCCTTCACTCCCTTATTAAAGCCAGCAAAGCCCGGGAATTACTGCCCTACCTCCACTGTGACAGGCTTTTAGGCGAATAAAAACAAATAAGAATTCATCAACTGTGAACAAAATTGTCAACTGTGAACTGTCAACAGTCTGGTTTAAAAATAGATGATAGGTTGATGAAGTACAGTGGAGGAAATAATTTAAATAAAATGTTAAAAATAATACCCAAAGCATTCTCAGCTAAGTGAACAGTGTTGGTGTGCTGGAGAAATGTACTCATTCAAGAAGTGTGTGCGCAGTGAACCAGAGAGAAGTTATTAGTTTTGCTTTACAAATCACAGAAGAGAAAGATTTACTGGTCATTCAGTCATCCTGACATACTGGTGTGTTATGCAAAGTGGAAGCAGAGATCGGTTGAGAAATGTGCTAGCACATTTATTTTTAAGTAGGTCAACATTTTGAATATTTCTGCATAGCCGTACAGTCTTTGGTGTTCTCGTTCTCTCCCTCCTGGCCCCCATTGTGATGGCTGAGAAAGGAGCACGTGTTCTAGCAGGTCCAGGGTCTAGATGTTGTATTTGCACCTGTGTGAGTATGGGTACTGGTACGTGTTTAAAGTTTGTAATTTACTTCCCAGCCTCTCAATTCTTCTCCTTTAGAAAGAGTTAGCACTAATTATTTATTTAACTGTTTTATCCTGAAATTAATATAAAGGCTTGGCTTTTTTATATTTTTTCTTTTCTGGGCATGAGTCACAGCTGATATAATCTAGCTAAGTTCTTTATGTCCAGCCACCTCCTGTCCTGAGGACTTGGGGGTTTCTTAATTTTGATTTTTATATACTTTTATTGTTGCACTGTAGTCTTACATTGTAATGTACTTCAGAGTGATAGAGACATAAATGTACATTGGGTGATGTTTTTGCTTTTGTTTTTTTCTTTCTAGTAGACCTCAGCCATCTTGCACAAAGATCTATGCTTTGTGAACCGAAGACAAAACATTTCCATCCCTTATAGTCTATCTCTTTTTAAAAATCTGGATGGAAAGTATATTGGTTTTCTAGGTCTGCTACAACAAAGTACCACAAGTGGTGGCATAAATGAGAGCACTGTCATCTCATAGCCCCAGAGGCCAGAAGTCTGAAATCAAAGAACTAAATCATGGTTGGTTCCTCCTGAGGGAGCGAGAGAAAGTCTGTTTGATGCCTCTCTCTTTGCTTCTGATGGCCTTCTCTAGGAGTTCCTTGACTTATAGATGGCCACCACCCTGTGTCCCTTCGTATCATCTTCCCTCTCTAGGTGTCTGTCTCAGTCTAAATGACCCTTTCTTATAAGAACATCAGTAATTAGGGCCCAATCTAATGTGCTCATTTTAATTCTGTGGATGAGGTCCCATTCTGAGTTACTAGTAGTTAGAACTTGGATGCATCATGTATTGAGGCCAGAATTCATTCCGTAAAAGAAGGTGCAAAGCCTTGCCTTCCAGTGGGTGGGTGGGGGCCTCTGCAGAGAGCAGTGGTGGTTCAGGCGAGGGGCCTCTCTCGCAGGCTGCAGTGCCAGTCGATGGCAACTCGGACTCTGCTGCAGTGCCTCTCTTTCAGTCCTTCCAGGGGACCTTACCTTGATTTTTCATGTGCTTTCAGCAACTGACTGACTCTTTTTTGGTCAAATATGGAGGATTTGTGTACATCCATTTCCTCTTTTTTTCTACCTCCCAAACAATTCTTTATTCTAGCCCCCCAAAAGGCCATTTTTTGTTTGTTTGATTTTCAACCTCCAGGTTGTGAACTCTTAAGAGGTGAGCTCAGTCCCCAGCCTCAGTATCCCAGAGCTCTGCAGAATATCCACTGGGGTCTGGATCCTCCCTACCTCAGGGCAGTTGTGGAGGAAGCAGAGAAGTGTGACCAAGTCCATGTGCAAGGCAGTCACTGTCTGAATTCTACCAGTGTTTGGCTCTGGCTTTAAGTCCACTGCAAGAGAGAAAGCTCTGAACCCCTTTCATTTGATCTTAAAGTCAGGAGGGAGCCAGTGGTGTTCCTACGGTGTGGAAAGCTGCTTGCTTCTCCCTCCTCACATCTCCTCAGGAGAATCCCGTCTTGCTTTCTGATCCCTGCTTCGTCATTGGGGAAGGCTGCATATGCCTTTATTTGTGTTGTTCCAGCCTTACTGAGAGCTGGACAATCAATCTGTAATATATGTAACGCTCTTTCTGTCTTGATTGGCAGAAGCATGGCGTCTCCCGGGCCACGCACCTGTTCCTACCAGGAGCAGGATCACTGCAAAGGCATGGCAACGGGCTCCTGTCCTCTAGGCTCCCACTGTCTTGGCAGGCATATACTGTTGGTGAAGCATGCCAGCCTTGTGTTTCCAGGATCCATGGGCATATAGGCCAGGCACGTGTTTGCAGTGTCTAGCCAGGTGTGTTCATTCTCTTTACCTGGTGTCTGAGATGTGCAGCTTGGGAGAGGCACAGAGCACCTCCGCTGGTGTTCTATGGTCCCATTTAGCAGGCTGCGCCCTTTGAGTAAAGCTAAGATGGCAACCACCTTTTAGTTCCTTATCTGTTCTGTTCTAGACAGAACCTGGGAGACAGAAGAGGGTGGTCTGGTTGGAAACTGAAAGGGTAACTTCAAGGGTGTACATTAGAGGAGAGCTATAGGAGGGAACTTCGTGGGAGGCCTCTACTCAGGGAAGACTCAGGGCTCCACTTCAGTGCTTTGCATTCTCCAGGTTCCCAGAGGGCACCCACGTGTGTTCTCATTCACATTCCCGATGAGTCTCCCAAGGAGATGTGGCTTTAGCTTGGTCACCACCTCCAGAGAAGCTCTCCACGTTGTTTATATTCTATTGTACAGCATTCGATGCATAACACATGTGTATTTATAGCACTTGACAAGCCTAGTAACAAAGCAAAAGCTTCAGAATCTAACACACATCTTGTGAAATAAAACATCGCCCATTTGTTGCTGCTTCCTGTGAGCTCCTGTCCACCCTGCCCCACTGTCTGCCTTCAAGAGGCAACCCCAACCTGGATGGTATTTGTCATCCTTCTCCCCTGTAAAGGAATTTCTACCACTTATGAATGAATTTCTAAGTAGTCTGTTTTGAGCTGTCTAAAAAGATGAAATTGTAGCCATCTGGGCTTAATATAAATGCCACATAATAGTGTCCTAGAAGACAGAAAGCAGATCTGGGATCAGAAAGCAACAAACTTGGAGTTTGCTGGTGCAGGCAAGTCCAGCTTCCTCTGGTGGCACCTGTCTGCAGTCAGGGAGGAGCAGGCTGGCTCCATGCCTCCATGTACAGAGGACATGCAGGGAGGGGACACCGCAGCCCAGCCAAGGAAGCTGAGTTACAAGAGCTACCGCCACAGCGCTCCTGGTCACAGTGGGGCCACCCAGCGAGCGGGCATCTGGGCCTCCAGAGGTGGGTAGGCCAGGCTGTAGGACCAGCAGATAATGAGCCGCAAAGAGCCGAATGTGGAGCTTGGAGGACTGGGAGTCACGGAGATGGAGAGTGGGGCCAGACGGCAGTGCTGAGACAGAGCCCAGCACCTGCATTCCTGTGGAGGCAGGTGGGGAGGCTCCTGGAGGGTGGAACAGAGAGCAGAATGAACATGATACCCTTCTGCCTTTACCAACCGAAACACTATTTGTTGAACACCTACTATGTGCCAGAGCTATCCACATGTCATATCAGGTATAAGACAGCAACCAAAGTTTTCCCATTGTAAAGCTCTCCATGGTGTAGTGGGAAATCAGCGATCCTGCTCATTAGCTTTCACTAAGTTGTGCTACAGTAACACCTGACCCCAAACATCAGTGGCTTACAATAGTGGGTCGCGTCCTCGTCTGTGCCGAGTGCTTGCCGGAGCTTCACCTCCATCCCATGCTCTCTGCATTCTGGCCCCCGGGCAGGAGGGGCAGCCCTTTTCTGGCACATATAATTTTCGGGGTAGTGGAGAAGAGCAAGTGAGGTGATGCAGCTGCACAGCAGTTCTTGAAGTGTCTGCTCCTACCTGGCTTCATCATCTCGCAGCACGTCTGCCTAGCAGCAGTCACATGGCCGGGGCTGGCACCCCTGGGAGGGGAGGTCCAGCCTCCCGTAGGAGGTGCTGCGTGCAGACACAGAGCCAGCAGTGCAAGTGTAGACTCTCCTTCCAGGGCACCGGGACTACTGGGGAGAAGTATTACCATCCATCATAGACATAGGCAGGCGATGAGAGTAACAGGATGATAAGCCCGTATGATAAATAAAGATAATAATTTTAACTTATAAAATACACTTATGTGTAAAAATACATTTTCCCCTAAATTAGCTTTAGAGATTCTGTTTAAAAAAAAAAAGTTTGGAAATTGCTAGTCTGAAATGGATGTTTGTTCTAGAAAGCTAACCCAGAAGAGGAGAGATGGCAAGAGCTGGTGACAGCGGTCTTGCTCGAGCCCAGGCACCAGTGCTTATGCTGGTGTTTGAGCTTCTCACACTAGTATCTCACCTCCACCTTTGGCATTCTCCTTGGCTCACCTGCAGGCTTCTGTGGGCAGGCCTGCAGGACTCTGCGCTCTGTCCCTACAGATCCCATCTCACCATGTCACTGAGCCCATGTTTGAGGCCTGGAACTCTTCTAGTTTTTGTAGGTCCGACTACCACACAGGGCACATGCTACATACTTCACAAGACTGTACAAAGGGAGTTTTGCATCAAGAGGAAGCCGGCACTCAATAGGCTTGCTCTGATGTTCTCTCCCTGCTAGGGTAGCTGGCACCTGGAGGGGTAACGGTGGGAGTCACTCAGAGTGACTTTAGTGCATATTGAAGCAGGTTTCAAGTGCTCTTTCCCTGGGTTGGTTGGTCATCGACATGCAGACTGAATAGTAGGTCCTCTCAGAATGAGCTAGCATTCATCTGCAGGCATGTGTGTTGCTTTGCAAATGTGTGTGGACTTCTTTCAGAGGTATGCATTTGTGTTTTCCAAGGGCAAGGGCTGTATCTCCTCTTTTCTCTCTTTTAAAAGATCCCCCACGGCACTGATAAGAGCTGCAAGCACAGTGGGGCACACAGTAGATTTCAGCTATCTCTTCTTCCTTTGAACCTCCACCAGGCGCCCACATGGTCCTGGGCTGTGGGCTTTTGCAGGGAACTGATTTCACACAGGCCTTGATCCTGAGAATTTTATAGGTAAAAAGGAAACAAACTCTCAGATCAGATCTACACCAACAGCAAAGGTGCATAATTAGCCACACACAGCATAGTGTGGAATGTCTGTGCTGAGAAGCACTTAGCCTTGGAGTCAGCCACAAGTTTGAATGAGTGTTATAATCTTTCTCAAGTTATTTAACCTCTCCGAGTCTCAGTTTCTTCTTTCATAATGTAGGAGTAATTAACTGTTGTAGTTAGTCTATTGCACCTTTAAAGATCATCGTTTTACCTGTTTGTTTTCTGTATCTGTGGAAATTTAAAAGTAAAGAGCTGGAAGAAATGACCACTGGTGATAAAGGGTGAAAAGAGAGGAATGCTGAGAGGATTCAAGTACTGAATCCTAGAATTTAGTAGATGCTGCCAAATCTATTTAGACAACTAGAGATTTTAAACAAAACTTGGCTTTGGGGCATTGGTAGCAAACACATTCACTTTGGGTTGCTCCCACAAAGAAGGGGGGGAGCTTCAGAGTTACTGTCCAGACTTACAGAAGAAGTCATCACTCCTCCTTCCCAGGAAGAGGGCTGAGAAGACTGCTGAGGTGTGTTAGAGAAGCAGAACCTCCCCTGTGTGGGAGGAAATGTGGGGAAGAAGCCTTCAGTAGTGAGGCAGGAGGACTCCCGGGGACCTCTGGAACTCCTCAGGTGTTTAATTCCATGTTAATAATCTTATTTTATAGGTAGTGACAGTGCAGTTTATCATTCATTAAAATAAGCCTTCCAGTGCTTCCCCAGTGTTTCAGAAGTTATCGTGCATTTGAAAAAAACCATGGAAGGCCATGTCTGACTTAGTATTGGTAATTTAGACCTCTAACCGAGATGGACTTTTCCTTTGCGCCCTCTGCTCCCGTGAAGCCAAGGGCACTGGATGTTTTCTGGAAAGCTGAGTAGGGATCTGTGCTGGCTGCGCTCTCATGGCTGCTTCTATCTCTCCCTTGCAGTGCAAGTTGGAGTTCCACGCTTGTTCTACTGGCAAAAGCCTCACCACCCTCTGTGATGGGCCCTGTCCATGTCTCCCGGAGCCTGAGCCACCAAAGCCCAAGGCAGAAAAGAATGGTGAGTGGGGGCGTTAGGAGACTCCTTGCAGGTGGTGTGGACAGTCATGTCGGGCAGGCTAATGTGGTCAAGCTTTATCCCAGGTGCCTGGAACCTGGCATTCAACAGAGCTGGAGAAATGGTCTGACTTGGCAAGTAAGTTCTCCAGCTTGTGTAGGCACCCTAAACTGAACTGTCTTTAGCTACGATTATAGAGAAAACGAGCCAGAATCTTTGAAAATAATTCTGTTAGATTAAGATATGCACTAGGTTCTTTCGGAGGTCCAATTGGCTCTGGGGTAGGGAGGGGCAGGTTTATCCGAATCTAAGACCAGGGACTGCCCTGGGGTCTAGGTCTTTCTTAAACTCTAATCTCTCAAATCCTTTGAACTTCTCAAGGCCAAATGCCAAAACAGAGACTGCTGAGGCAGTGGAGCTTATTCTCCCCTAAAGCATTTCTTTATTCATATATTCTGCTTGGAGTGCAGCACAGAGCCAGGGGACAGATGAAAGAGAAAGCCTCCCCAGGGGCCACTGTTCCTCCTCCATGGCTGAGAGGGCAAGAAAGTTTGGGCTTCTTCCAGATGTTTTCATGATAGAGAAAATAATGTTCTCCCACTGGCCTTGCCCCTTTCTGAGCCTTCTAAACAAGACCCAAGGAAGGAGCCTGAATGTGCCTTCTATGGAACTAGGCTTTCTCTGCTGTTACAGGAACTCAAGGAAGATGCTGCATATCCGTGTGTGCATGCACAGGTGCATGTGTGTGCACTGTGTCTTTTAATGCCAGCAGCTTCATGATAGAAGAGAGTGAACAGGTGTGAGGCTGTTTGCTTCTTTACAAACCTTCCTTTTCATGGCAAATAGGTGAAGTCTTCAAGTCTTAGGTTTGTTCATGGTAATACTGAGTCTAAAGGCCCTTTGGGAGGTTTAACTCGGGATATGAAAGGATGATGATAATCATAAGCACTGTGACCACAAGTCATCTCTGGAGATGAGTCTTCATTTCCAAACAGCTGGTCTCATTGCACTGGGGCCTGACTGACTGATAAGATTTCAGTAAGGAATGTAAACTCGCATGCATAAGCCTCCTTGTAGTCTAGTCAGAAACTCTACAGCCATGTGGTGTTAAGGAACTGCATAGGAAATTAATTTGCCTGGAAATGTCTGAAGAGTCTTAGGAAATTTCAGCACCCTCTGATGTTTCAGATACATGATTATTACTTTTATTTGCTATTCTGTGGCCAGGGACGCAAGCTGTGAATGCCATCTCTGCTATTTTGCTTGTATTGTCTATAGTTAAGGGCAACTGTGTCTCCCTAAACCTGCTAAGCTTTCCTCATTTACCGTAATAATCAGGGTTCATTTTCTAGAAGAGATTTTTGGCTTTCAAAAGGAAAAACAGCCTGTTTCTTAGTGGTGTCCTATTTGAGAGTTACTCTCAGAGGTTATACTTCAAATGTGCCATCGACTAGAGACAAACTCAGAAAAAGTGCTGATCTTTTAACAAATTAGAACAAGAGTGCCATTTAAAAATGTCTCATTCCCAGATATTTGCAAAAGCATAAACTACTAAGTTAGTGATGAGTTAAGAAGAAAGAACTTAATTCTATCATATATCAGCAGAGAGAACATTAACAAATAATACCAACAATATTCCAAAACAACCAGAATTATGTTTTCTCCTCACTTGTTTTAGTCCTATATAATTTTTTTTCAGGTATGGGGATGGAACCCAGGGGCATTTGGCCTCCAAGCTATACCTCTGCCCTATTTTTATTATTTATTTTGAGACAGAGTCTCACTAAGTTGCAGAAGGCCTCACTAATTAGCTGAGGCTGTCTGCAAACCACAATCCTCCAGTCTCAGCCTCCCAAATGCTGGGTTTACAAGCGTGTGCCACCATGCCAGGCTATATAATTATTTTTATTGTTTCACTACAGTTAGGTCAGTAGTTCACTTTTTTGATTTCTTATGTCTGAAGACCAAAAACAGTCTTGAAAATATTTTGTTCTGTCCATAATACCATCTTGAAAGTAAGAACCATCACCTTGGAAACCCTACCACTGAGTCTGTGACTTGAAATGCCAATAGCTAGCCAGGCATGGTGGCGCATGCTTGTAATCCCTGTGCTTGGGAGGCTGAGACAGGAGAATCACACAGGTTCAAAGCCAGCCTCACCGGCATCGGAGCCTGCCGTGAGGCATTACCAGTGTTGGGGCCTCCGAGGCCGGGATTGGAATCCTGCCAAGGGGTTAGACCGGTGCAGGGGCCAATGGCCAGCATCGGAGCCTGGCGTGAGGCAAGTTCACTCCTGCGGCCTCCAAGGTCGGGACCAAAGCCAGCTTAGGGGTTTGACCGGTTCAGGGGCCAGCGAGACCAGAACTGGGTCCTCCCATGAGGCAAGGCCGCTGCTTGAGCCAGCGAGGTCTGGATCAGTCCACTGAGTAGCCAGGCCACTACTGGGACCATCAAGAGTGGGATTGGTACTTGCAACGCAGCATGCACAGAGAAATATCGCAGAAAATATAAATCAGACGCTTCTCTTAATCAGCAATAACTAGGAGGAAAAGGGCAACAGGAAGAGGTTGAGCTATAGAAAGGGCCCTATAGTGAAGCAACTAATGTGACCAATCAGAGGGTATGTAATACTGGAGGACGGAGCCTCTTTAAAACGCAGGAGGTACATAAACAAATGTATCAAAGTAAATCACCAAAGAAGTGTGGGATGGAGGGAGGGGGAGGGAATGGGACCGGGGGGGGGGGGGGGGCCTGGAGGAGGGCTAATTGGATGATGTGTGCTTGTATATCCTCTCAAGTCTTGTACTCCAATGTGATTGATATATGACTACAATGCACCAATTTAAAAAATAAATTAATTAAAAAAAAAGCCAGCCTCAGCTACTTAGTGAGGCTCTCAGCAACTTAGTGAGACCCTGTTTCCAAATAAAATATAAAATAGGTCTGGGAGTGTAGCCCGGAGGTAGAAAGCCTCTGGGTTCCACCCCCAGTACCATCAATTTAAAGGAAGGAAGGAAGGAAGGGAGGGAGGGAGGGAGGGAGGGAGGGAGGAAGGAAGGAAGGAAGGAAGGAAGGAAGGAAGGAAGGAAGGAAGGAAGATACCAATAGCTCACACTTGGTTCCATGGAGTTTTGAAGATGTTCTTTGTTAAAAATCTTTTTTCTGGGCTGTATATCTGACACTGGTGTTTTCAGGTAGGCATCAGGGAATTAGAAACTACCCGTTGAAGATAAGATGGAATGGCTATAGTTAATTTATTACAGTGTCCAACTTTTTACAAGTCGAGATTTGACTGTGAGGTGTTTGTTTAGGTCTTTGGGTACAATTGCAAGTCTAAGGTTATAGCAGTTGCACAGCACAGACACAGAGGTGCACAGTGGGGCATTGACAGAGAGCTCAAGGCAAGTTTATTGTAGGCTGAGGGGAAGGCAAGAGAAAGTGACTTACACCAGGCAAAGGAGAAAGGGTTGCTTAAGGCCAAAATGTACCAAAATGATTGAAACGTTGAAAATAAAGTTTGGGGAAATTGCAAAGGAGGTAAACACCAGCAAGGTTATCAAAAGCTGCTGCTTTAATCAGAAACCTGGCACCTTTGGGGAGTCAGCGGGCTGTGGGGGAAGGGGATAGACGAGTGACTTGTCTGGAGAGTCCCGTGTAGTCCCGGTTGACTGGCTGAGTCACATGGTGGGGCGGAAGCACCCATGTTTTAAACCGGGGTGTGTGTTGGGGGTGGGACTAACAGTGTGGGAACGTCAATTCTCTTGCAACATCTGGAGCCTCACGATGGATGCTTGGGATCTTGCAGCACCTGGATTCTCGTGATATCTCCGCTTCTGGCTTCCAGGGTTCTGCCTCCTGTCCCCACTGCGGGGTCACGTTGGGGGTGGGGGAGACCCGACCTATCAGTGATCGAGCTTTTTTCTTTTGTGACAATCTTGAGTGGGGCTTGTAGTGAAGGAGGCAGGAGCCATTCCTCATTGGGCCCAGTGCTTTTTGTAGCTGTTACCAATTTGGTGAAAGTCATATGTCGACACTGTGTTAAACTTGAAAGTATGCACCTGCATTCTCATATCAGTTTGTCTTTTCTGGCTAGCAGAGGCTCAGCTGACTCTGGGAGCAGCTTGTGGGTGCCTGCATAAACTTAAGAACATGATGTGTGCCAGCAAATCCATGGGAGAGAGTACTGGGCTTCTTTCTGGAAGGTGGAAGGAGACTGGTACCTCTGGGTTGTTCCCAATTAGGAACTCTTTTACAGTTGCTGTTTCAGTCCCATTCCCTTCCTCCCATTCCTAGTCTGCCTATGACAATCCAACTGTATCCTCATGGAGGAGCATATAATCCACTTCTGGGCTATAATGTTCAATGTTGATAAGGTTTCCCTGGAGGATAAGAATGTGTCACTAGCAGTGAGGGCACTGAGGAATCCCCAGGGTCATTATGAGAAATGAAACATTTAAATTAATAATGTCTTAGCTGAAAACATTTGGTTGAAGGCAGACCTTCCTTCAGTTTGATGGTTCTTACCACACAGCTCTCACATTGGTTAGGACAGGCATGGAGGGCTGGGCTAGGTTGTGGCTGTTAGAGTGAACCAGAGGATGATGATGCAAGGGGGAGCTCAGAACTGAAAAGAAGGGCAGCTGTCAGTGGACCATGCAGCTGTGTATGTGTGGTTGTGGGGAGCTGAGCCCACCTTCCCTTACCTGTCAGTTCCCTCTCAGAAGATGCCAGTAGCGGCCTGCTGTCCACAGGTTCCTGCCTCAATGAGATACATCATGCATGGCTCTGGACTGTGTCAGGACCACTTTTGTTTCTGTTCCTTTTTACAGTAAAGATGTCTCATAGGCTCACAGATATTAGCGTGTCATATGTGCCGCAGTATTAGTGTCATGGCTCTTATTTTATTTTCAACAGTTACCTCTGTTTTAAGCCAGGCATTGTGGCACATGCCTGTAATCCCAGGACTTGGGAGGCTGGTACAGGAGGATCACAGGTTCACAACCAGCCTCAGCAACTTAGTGAGGCCCCTATATACCTCAGTGAGACCCTGTCTCAAAAATAAAATAGAATAGTGGAAGTAGCTCAGAGGTAGGATGCTCATGAGTTCAATCTCTAGCACCCCCCCAAAAATTATCTGTGATTTGAACCTCAGTTTTATCTGATAATGCACACATTGATTGAGTAACTTCCAGAGTGAAGAGTGCAGCAGAATTGTATCTAAAGTCTAGGACATAGGGATGTAGTAGACCTATGAGCTGCAAGATTGGTGGGAGGCAGTTCCTGGTGTTATCATTCTTTGGCATCTACCCACCTGTATGGAGTCCTTTCCATCTTCAGCCAGTCAGCTACCAATATTTATTCTCACCTGTATCCGGTAAGAAATATTTAAGGTTCCATCCATGTCCTCTGCATGCCTTGTCCATTCAGTCATGAGGAGTCCTCTTTCCTATCCATAAAATGCTAGTGGGATTACTAACCCCTCTTGGCCCATATCCAGGGTACAGAAAACCTCAGGTGCATTTCTATGATGTTCTGGCATCAAGACAGCTGTGGAAAGGTTGGAATCTCAAGTCTTCTCCCCACCTTCAGCCTTTTCTTTTCTGTGCAGAGGCTATTTGAATGAAGCCTGACTTAAATTGGCTTTTGTATTGGTAGCAAAACCCAGGTACTTTTTTTTTTTTTTTTGTGTGTGTGTGTGTGTGTGTGTGTCTGGGGATGGAACCCAGGGGCATTTGAACTCCAAACTACACCCCCGCCCTATTTTTTTAATTCTTTATTTAGAAACAGGGTCTCACTGAATTACAGAGGGCCTCACTAAGTAGCTGAGGCTGTCCACGAACCATGATCCTCCGGTCTCAGCCTCCTGAATGCTGGGGTTATAAGCATACGCCCCCACATCCGGCTTCAGGTACTCTTTACTGTACAGCTTCTCCCTCATCTGAGTTTCCAGGATTGCCTCCTCCCAACTCAGAACTGGGTCAGAGCAGGGACAACCGTGGTGAGCAGACCTTCTTTGGGAATTCACCTGCCTCTGCTGCTTCTTCTCTTCCTGGGGTTTTACTTCTTGTAGCTCCAGGGTCCATCAAGACTGGATGTGTGGGTGGAGGTGTATAAGGAAAGGGTCGTGCTTGCTTGTCTGTGTCACGCTTCTTTTAGGCTTTGGTCTTTTCCCTTAAAACAGGGGAAGCTCTTGACAATCTTAAGTTTCTTCTCTGCTTTAAGTTCTAAGAGCATTTTTTTTGGAAGTCAAGACCAAGTGGTTGATTTTTTATTCTCTTTGTCTATCTGGCATCTTTTGATGTATCTCTTGAAGAGCTGGCAGGGAGTGGGGTCATCCTCTAATACCACTGAATATTTCCTGTTATACCTCTTAATTACCTTATGACCCTGGGCAAGTTACTTAATTATCTTATCTTTTTGATCCTATAAAGCCAGGCCAGCCTCAAGAGTATAAAGTAATGGTTATCAAAACAAAAAGCAAAGAAAAAAGTTTAAGAAGTGAGAGTGGAAGGCTTGGGGTTATAGCTCAGGGTAAACCATATACATACCCCATATGCGGTCCTGGGTCCAATTGCCAGCACCACTACCCTCCAAAACCAGGTGGAGATGAAATGGAAGAGTATGTACTGAGTTCTGTGTGCTTTCCTGAGTTTTCAGAAAAGAGCTCTCCCATTCTCACTTGATGTTTTTCAAGC